>NC_089789.1:32781105-32826105 GCF_040412425.1 Macrobrachium rosenbergii
ATCATCCCCTTTTTCAAAAACAATAAATCAGTTAAATAATATTTTTCTCAAGACACCGAACTTTTTTGTACTAATGAATAATTTTGAAATGCTTATGACTGAGTTTTGTTTTTACTGTTTCTTCAATATTTCCTAGTCTTAGTTCTCTGTAAGAGAAAACTATTGTGATGGCTATTTGTCTGTCCGTCCGCACTTTTTCAGTCCGCCCTCAGATCTTAAAAACTACTGAGGGTGCAGGGCTGCAAATTGGTATATTGATCATCCACCCTCCAATCATCAGACATGCCAAATTGCAGTCCTTCTAGCCTCAGTGGTTTTTAGTTTATTTAAGGTTAAAGTTAGCCATGATTATGCGTCTTGCACCGCTATAAATGCCAGCAACACAGGCCGCCACCGGGCCTTGGCTGAAAGTTTCGTGGGCCGCGGGTGAGAGTTTTATAGGCCATGGCTGAGAGTTTCATACAGCATTATACGCTGTACAGAAAACTTAATTGCGCCAGAAGCGAATTTACTTTTATCCTTCTGTGAGTCTCAATTCTTCCTGATTATACTATTATTCTCTCTCTCTCTCTCTCTCTCTCTCTCTCTCTCTCTCTCTCTCTCTCTCTCTCTTCTCTTCATGGAGGTTGAATATTCTTTTTTCTTCCCTTCGCTTCTCTGGTATCTCTGTTCCCCTTCCTACACCATCGTTTCTTTTATCTATATATTCTTGGGATCACTTTTATCGCCGCTGTATTTTTCTTCCCTCTCTCTCCTCTCTTCTGTCTTTTTTCTACCTGATTTCACTCTCCGTTCATCCCTTCTTTGCCATTATTTACGTCTTTCTTATTTCTTTTGCTCTTCTTTTCAAAGACGGTCGCAAAATTTCTTGCTTTTTACTATTTATATTTTTCCCTTTTGCTCTGTATTTTATTTTCCTGTTTCTTCACATATTTATAAGTTTGGTGTAATCGTGTATCATTTTAAAAGTTTCGACTATTTCCTTGCAACATGTGTTGGATATTGTAGAGAATCTGTTTCTTTAATAGTCTTTCGATTCTAAACTCTGAAAAAAAAGAGCTGCATTCAGCGCCGTATGAACACCACTGCCGTTCAAAATGCCAACTATTACTGAACTCACGGTACAGCTTATGTAATATGCTGCACTTGTTAATAAGTGATAGTGCAGCGAGAAAATCAAGTGATGATTTAAATGGTATAAATATAATTAAAACAAAAGATTCATAATATCTGAATTTTCTATTCTGCGTCGTGTTCTTGAAGCAGCCACTGATTAAAATATCACATTCCTTGCATGTTCTGAATAATGAAAGACGTTAGGATCGAAGCTCCCTTTGAAGTGTGTGTGTGTGTGTGTGTGTGTGTGTGGAAAGCGATGAAAACTGAAGATAGATAACTGGTTTACATAAACCTTCTTTGGACATTCATCAAAGATCCATACTCTCTACACCATTCATACCCACAAAGCTCGACTCGCGGGTGGCTTTATTAATAAAAACGTAGGAAATGTGTTAACTAACGAAAAGAATGTTGATAATTAACGTCTCATTTGTGTTTAGTACGAAAGCAGTCACCTGAAAAAAAGAAGCGTAAATGTCTCATACTGTTATAAGTTAAAGCTAAATAGACAATCCCTGTGTTATGCCAACTCACCTGTGTTCTGTAAATTTTGCTCAGAATAAACAATAATTACCTCATGATGAAGAAACCAAGAAGGTCCTAGATCCTTATACATTGGTGCCGAAACATATCATACAGTGGAAAAGTGGAAACTACTCCTTGTGTTTTTATGTTTTTGGACAAAAAAAAAAATGTAATGGAGGTATCTGTTGGAGAATATTATTCCTCTTCTGTTATCATATTTCTTTTTCGTTTTCTCATCGTGGTTCCGCCGGAAATACGAATCGCTTTTTATCTCCGGAATTTCTTGACCTTTTAGAATCCATTATTCAGGGAAGTAACGTGTTCCTAACACGCTGTGGTTTTTATTTCATGCTTTAATTGACAGAGTAACAGAAAATCCCTTAAATGATTCGTGTACGTCTTTACTGCTTGCAAAATACATTTTCCAAAGGGAAAGAATCGTTTTTGTTCTGGTTTTATCTGTGTTATTCCAGATATATACTATCTATCTATCTATATATGTATATACATATATATATATATATATATATATATATATATATATATATATATATATATATATGTCTGTATATATATATATATATATATATATATATATATATATATATATATATATATATATATATGTACCAGCTTTCCTTTCATCTCTCTCTCGCTCTCTCTCTCTCTCTCTCTCTCTTAGTGAATGTGTGGTATAACTCTGTCAACCTATTAACACTGGGCAGCCCAATAAAGCGTGTTCTATAACCCGATAAAACAAAGTGCTATTCCCAAAACAGAAGGTCTATCATATCAAATATAAATTCTACGCAACTTTTCAGTTGAAGAGTTGTGTCTTCCCTTGTTTTATGTAGAATTTTTATTTGATATGATAAACCTTCTGTTTTGGGAATAGCACTTTGTTTTATCGGGTTGTAGAACACAGATTATTGGTTGCCTAGTGTTAATAGGTTGACAAGTTATACTATTCTCTTGTTCTAAGAGAGAATTTAGAGAGAGAGATATGAGAGAAGAGAGAGAGAGAGAGAGAGAGAGATGAAAGGGAAAACTGGTTGTGACTCTCTGGGTTCCATAGGGAGGGGAAAAAGATGAAAGTTTAAAGATAAACTAATTGTGACCCTGTGTTACAGACAAACAGACAGAGAGTGACACACACAGAGAGATAATCTGCAGTCACAGAATTGTAATGTAATGAGAGAGAGAGAGAGAGAGAGAGAGAGAGAGAGAGAATGAGAATCTGTTTCACCCCAGAGTAAACACTATTTCCAGTGACATCTTCCTAAGGAAAATTCAATTCACGAGCCAAGAATAAGATGTGATGTGGAACGGACATCGTCGCCTTCGGTAAAGGCCTTTTGTCTTTGATGCTCCTGATACGGAGGGGCCTCTGAGTGCCTTACTGCCTGGGCCACTTGTCCAAAAATGTGATTTTGCCTCGCCATGAATCCCCCAGACACCCCATCCGCTCCCCAACCTCGTGTCTTTCTCTCTCTCTCTCTTATTACATTACAATTCTGGCTGCTCTCTCTCTCTCTCTCTCTCTCTCTCTCTCTCTCTCTCTCTCTCTCTCTCTCTCTCTCTCTCTCACACATTATATTACAATTCTGTGACTGCTGTTTATCTCTCTCTCTCTCTCTCTCTCTCTCTCTCTCTCTCTCTCTCTCTCTCTCTCTCTCTCTCTCTCTCTCATTATATTACAATTCTGTGGCTGCTGTTTATCTCTCTCTCTCTCTCTCTCTCTCTCTCTCTCTCTCTCTCTCTCTCTCTCTCTCTCTGCACTGCAGAAGTATAGCGAATAAATTAAGGATTCGCTGTTCATCTGTTTGTTGAGAAAAGTACCATAAATATATTATTTAGGTAAGGTAATCAATCCATCTCTAGTTTCCAGTGAACCGAAAATGGATTATCTTTATTATTTTCACCTGAACAATGAAGTCGACGGGATAATGACCGGATAAGGGTTAAAAATATGGCATTTGTCTTAGATATTCTTTATTTACATAGAGATTCTATGGCAAATGCCATACTTTTAATTTAATACCTAAACTCTTTTATTGGGGATAACTATTTAGAAATAGGTTCTGATAATTTATAAAATTGATTACAGCCTTTTATTTTTTAGAATCATATTCTTTAGCGTTTTTAACCATTAAGAAAAGATGCTGTTACTATATGTGTGAAGAAGTATTCGAATTCATTTCCTCGCAAGATTAGCATAAGATTATTATTAGATGTAAAAAAACTTTTAAAACTTGATTATATGAAGTCATTGATCATATGTGTTGACTCATAGTACATATTGCATAGTTTCCAAATAATTTTTTTAACTACAGAATTTTATTGAAATTCTAAACACCTGAAGTTTCTACAGAAACGTGGATATAAATCGTAAAAAATCACTTGAGTATTTTGGGCCGCTCTGTAAGCTAGTGCCTCTTGGGCTCTACTGCTCAACTCTATTACAATATTCAATTAAACCTCTCATCTTTTTTTTTATAGCTTTAATCATGTTCTAAGCCCCGTTCTTTTATCTAGTCTTCAGGCTGGGATGATTTCCCGAACTCTTACGGCACCATTCCACTCGACTGAAAGGCTAAAGCTCCGTTTGCTCCCCATTTCTTAATGACTAGTTTTCAAGTTCTAAACCAAAGTATTTTCTTTATTTTTTCTTGGAATTAATTCTATTTCCATTGCCTCTTCCTTCCTTCAACATTTTCCCTCTCCAGTATTTTTGTACGTGATTGAATTTATTTACTCCTTGCATCCTCCTTTCCTCAAAGTTTTTCCCCTCTTCAATATTCTTATTGGTGATTTCATTACTTATCCTCCACTTTGTCATCATACACTACTTTAAAGTTCGTGTAAATATTTCTCATGTATGCCGATCTTTTTTTTTTTTTTTGTAAAATCCTGATAAAATTTTCTTGGCAAACGTTTGCCATTACAACGCATTATCTTACAATACTCAATTATTCGTGAGGGAATGCTAAACACATGTGGGTTCTAAACCTACATCAAAAGGCAAGGCCGCACAAAGGCCTAAAGACATTTGCCATGTAGAATGATAAGTGCTCACATTTGTGAATATCAATAACGATGGGGCGCAAACAACAATGGATTAAAAATGAAGCTTGAAAAAATACAGGATAAGGAAGGAAGCAAATAAGTAATTAGGCAAATTAAATAAGATCATTGCAGGTAAATAGGTATCATTTTCTCCATCCTTTGCCGCAGACTTAAAGAAGTCAGTGATCAACGGAGCCCATTCCGTGCGTGTTCTGGTGAATAAATAATCAAAGGGGGCTAGGGGCCGACGCTCCCTTTGAAATGCACGTGAGACCCGGTGAAGACAGGGGGAGAGATAATTAGCTGACCTAAAAGACACTCTGGAATTTCATAAAATACTTAGGCACCCGGCATTGCTCGAACTCACAGAGCTGGGATCAAAAGTAGCACAAATAAATTTGGTTAGAAATTTTGGTCATCTTCCAAAAACCTGTTTAATTACCATTTCATTTAAAAACTGGATAATTAACATTTCATTTGCTAAAGAAAGACGCCGAATGAAGGATAAAACATGAGTTTGGACGCTTGAACAGTGTTATAATACGTCGTTTTGTTGAATATGTTAAGATAATTTTCTAACTCTGCTTAGTTTAAATCCTTTAGCATAAAATGTAGAACCCAGCCAAGTAGAGTTAAAAAATTATCTTGACATATTCCACAAAACGACGCATTATAACACTGTTCAAACGTCCAAACTCAAGTTTTTATCCTTCATTCGACGACTTTCTTTAGCAAATGAAATGGTAATTATCCAGTTTTTAAATGATGTTGAGATTTTCAGATGTAAATGAATATCTGTACACACACACACACACACACACCCACCCACGCACACACACACACACACGCACACACACGTGTGCGCGCGCGTGTGTGTGTGTACAGAATTTATTTATATCGGAAAATCTCTATATCCTCTAATTCTTTACAGCGAATCCTTTCAAAGTACGTTGCCTGAAGCCTATTATTTTCTCGTCTTGTTTAAAGCAAACATGCAGTGAGCTAACCACCCCAATTTTTTTGTTTAATACTTAAATCTAAAAAGCACCTAAATAAAGTCTAAAACCATACTTGTGAAGATGTCTGTGTGTGTTTGTGTTTGTAAAGCAAAGAGTCTGTCGGGAGATGTGTTTAAATTTTGATGCCCTCCTAAAATCAAAAAACGTAAATTAGGCTAATCCCTCATTTACCGGCAAAGACAGAGGGAACAGGAATCCTCACAGAAATATATTATAAGTCCGTTGTTACTATATAATTTCTGTTAGGAAAATTACCCGTGACATGGTACCGTATTCCAAGTGGTTTGGTTCTTCAGAGAACGATACTGATATTTGTGGTGTTATATTTAAATACGACACTCTTTCCTTTGCAGGGAGAGAGAGAGAGAGAGAGAGAGAGAGAGAGAGAGAGAGAGAGAGAGAGAGAGAGAGAGACGCTGAAGTTAGGAGGTTATGTGGGAAAGCGTCACATAACGTTTATCATTGAATGGAAAGCATCATCTTTGAAGGCAGGTGAGAGCGAAAAAGAGAGAAGACAAGATTGGAAAATGTAAGCTTGAAATATGAAGCATTTACATGAGACGTTAAAGTATCCAAATGATAAATTACAATGAAAGATAAAAAGTTTGTTGCCTAGGGCAAGCAATTTACCGGACGGAATAATCACGAGAAAAAATAAGCGTTTTGATAACTGATCCAACGCTTAGACTTCTCAGACAAGTAGTTCTATATGTACTCGACAGCGCAGGAGAGCCTTCCTTGCTTGTCCAAATTGGCCCTCCATATTGCCAGAGGAGAAGTAAATATTGAGAGAGCAGCGACCTTTCTTCATCATCCTTTACATACGGCAGACTCTTGGTACACAATAGTCTCGCTGGATCCTTTGCAGGAAATTTTTGTCTTGGAATGTATAATCAACTTGTTCTTCATTTTCCTCGACTTGCACAACCCTCCTTCTTTGCGTATTTGATGAAGTTTTTCTTGAAATACGTAATCATCCTTATTTCATTTTTTCTTGAAAAAATTGCTTTTCTCGTTGAAATAGGATAGACATAGCTAATATTAATTTTATTCGTTCCTCATTCGTAAAGACGAAGAACATTGTTTACTAAGCACACATTAGCTAGAAATGTTTTGCTAAAAATTATTGTTACTAAGTTTTTCTTGAAATAATCATCTTTATTTTAATTTTCTTGCAATGTATTTTTATTGTAAAATGCAAATGTCTTTCTTACTGAAATACGTAATTAACCTTGGTTTATTTTCTTGAAATATATATAGCCCTTATTTGTGTTTTTAATATCATCTCTAAAGAGGAAAATCATTCAGTGAAACGTCCAGTAGTTACTTTGCTTTATTATATATATATATATATATATATATATATATATATATATATATATATATATATATATATATATATATATATATATATATATATATATATATATATATATATATATATATATATATTTTATGAAATGGTAAAAAATTTGAATTTTCTAAGCTGTGAAACATCAAAATTTAAAAAAATACACACACACACACACACACATATATATATATATATATATATATATATATATATATATACATATATATATATATATATATATATATATATATATATATATATATATATATATATATATATATATATATTATATATATATATATATATATATATATATATATATATATATATATATATATATATATATATATATATATATATACACACACATATACAGTACATATATACACATACACAGTTAATGAATAACATATTTCGATGCCTTGCAATCTCACCACATGCGTGAAGAAGCGTCTTGACCAAATGCGAAATTCAGATTCCGTCGGCGATGCATTGTTGAGTCTGTATATCCCCTAATTACTTTTGAAGTTGGGCCCGAGTGATGGAGGAGGAAATGGGCGGAACTGGGGCGGGAGGAAAAGGAAGAAGACTTGGAGGGCACGAACTTACGGGGACTGAACGCATGGATGCCCAGCGCACATCGGTGAAGTGGGATCGGGAGGAGCTGAGCCAGATCTAATACCCCTTTCCAATCGCCATCGGCGTGAGCACATCGACAATGGGGGAAATTGGAACCGATCTCTACGCTCGCTGAATTGGGTCATGCTAAAGTGAGAGTCCTTTTATTTTCCTCTTCCACCTTTGTTGGGATTTGCCTTTTCGCGATTGTTGGCGTGACGGCAAAGGTGTGCAGAGAGAGAGAGAGAGAGAGAGAGAGAGAGAGAGAGAGAGAGAGAGAGAAACTTTTCATTTGCTTTGTATAAAGATGACTTTGTTCCGTATATATGAGCTTAACTCTTTTTTCTTAGAACCGTCAGTCCAGCTTCAAGCTTCTTACAGTTGGAATATATAGGTGTACCTTCGCTAAGTTTGTGCAGAGAGAGAGAGAGAGAGAGAGAGAGACAGACAGACAGACAGACATTTCATTTTCTCTGAGTAAAGATGTCTTTGTTCCGTATATATGATGCTAACTCTTTTTTTCTTAAAACCGTCAGTCCAGCTTCAAGCTTCTTACAGTTGGAATATATAGGCGTACAGTCTCTAAGTTTGTGTAGAGAGAGAGAGAGGCATATTTCATTTGCTCTGTATAAAGATGACTTTGTTCCGTATATATGAGCCTAACTCTTTTTTCTTAGAACCGTCAGTCCAGCTTCAAGCTTCTTACATTTGGAAGATAGAAGCATACATTCTCTAAGTTTGTGGAGAGAGGGAGAGAGAGAGAGAGAGAGGCATATTTCATTTGCTCTGTATAAAGATGACTTTGTTCCGTATATATGATCCTAACTTTTTTTTTTCCTAGAACCGTTAGTCCATCTTCAAGCCTCGGTTGGAGGATAGAAACATTCATTCTCTAAGTTTTCGTTCTTCATTTCAGTTCATTATTTGAAAACCTGGATTATTCCCTTGTTAAAACTCACTTTCCTTTGGTTTGGTTTCCCAAAATAGTCTTTCTCATGACGCAAGGTTATATCAAGCAATCAAAAATGTTTCGAGATAGTTCCTTCATGCTCATACCCAGCGTTTTGATTTTCACGCTCATTCATTTTTTTTATGGTTTTAATGTCGGTCACAATTTCTAAAAGAAAACCTTCCCATTCCTTTCACCTAACTTGTTCATTTACTTATTTATTTATTTATTTATTTATTTATTTATTTATTTATTTATTTATTTGGATGTTTATTGCTTATTAAGGTGTTATCTAAACCATGTAACATTTCACTTCTGTCTTTGTTAAGTTAAGGAAATATTCGCTATATTGGCACTTCAAGATAAGAAAATGCGATGTTTTCGGAGGCTTTCCTATTTCTTGACGTGTATTTCCTGAACAATAGGAGAAGCATCCACAGTAATAAGCACGATACGATGTTTTTATATTTCATTACGTATATATATATATATATATATATATATATATATATATATATATATATATATATATACACACACACACACACATATATATATACACACACATATATATATATATATATATATATATATATATATATATATATATATATATATATATATATATATATATATATATATATGTATGTATATATATATATATATATATATATATATATATATATATATATATATATATATATATATATATATATATATATATATATATATATACATATACACACACACATAAAAACACAAACACATATTTACATATACTCTCCCATTAATTATAGTTTCAGTCCTAATGAGGGAATGCAACGCCTTTCAATACAAAAGCTACTAATAAATAATGTCAAGAAAAGTAAACTCCCATATGTTTACCATGTATGGGAATACGATAGACTTAGTGAAGATGAGTTATAGAGCCCGATTTTTATATTGTCACTAGGAGCGAATGCTTCGGACGCTTGTTTGTTTATTCCTTTTTAAATGTAGCGCCCTACAAGATTACTGAGATTTTTAAAACAGAGAAAGAAAGCATTAAATTGCTAAAACCCCACATGTTAATAAAGTAAATTTCTGTCAGAATTTCCGTATTGTAACAATTGCACAAGATTTGAACCATCATTTTCATCTCAATTCAAGTTATTTTTTACCAATCACTGGAAAAGGTATGTTAATATGATATATTCTGGGAAAAAGAAACGTTTAGATACCCAGGCCGAACAGTCGCCTGTCAGAGTTATTCACACCACTGACAAATGTCTTGCACATTAAAATCACTCCGGAGCGGCAGGGTGAATAATTGTCTGAATTGACACCATCAAATCGTTCCACATCAATTATAGCTATCGAACGGGGCTCCAGATCGTCGTCTGGGGGGAGAGCGAGTTCTTCGGGGCGAAGTCGCATCAGGAGATCCCCGTCATTCCATTCGTTAATCATTTGATATCCTGCATTGTGTTTGATTATTCATTGACTCGTTCGGAGTCCCCCTGCTTCAATTTTCTTCTCCCCTCGCGACGGTAATTGACGAATATTTAAAGTGTCAAGTAATTGTCACCGCCGCGTTTAAGCACAGAACATGCACGGGAGAAATGAAAGGTTAATTGGTTAGTATTCACTTGATCTTCATTTGTGCGACGCTGTCGTAGCCAGCTGGAAATTGTTTACGCTTGGTCAATATTTTCTTGGTTTTAACAGGTCGGACAGAAATAGTTAAGAGATGATATCTTTACAAACACTTAAAGAATCCCTTTTTCCTCAGACAGTTATTTATGGTCTATTTTTTTCATTGTTTTCATAAACCCGTTAATGAGTGGTATCTCTTTACATTTTTATAGTAGTTATGCCGTTGTGTCACTTACGAATAAAGCAAATAATTAAAACAATAGTTGACACTCTGAAGTCATAAATTTTCGTTTCTCGGTGCTTTTGCACAGCAAGCTTATTTTTGGTAAGAATAAATTGAGGAACCCCAAATTTATCCGAGTGTTGTCTATGGTCCTTTTTACCCAAAAGTGGTGGACAGATTTTCCATTTTAGAATAAGCATTTTTACTGATCTTTCAGGTATGAAACTCATTTCCACTTTTCCAGTTAAGTCTTTCTTATCCAAAACACAATAATGCTCTCTCTCTCTCTCTCTCTCTCTCTCTCTCTCTCTCTCTCTCTCTCTCTCTCTCTCTCTCTCTCTCTCTCTGCACACAAACATACACGCACACACGTACACACTCAGTAGTCACGTCTATCATAAGCTCGTAATTCTGATGCTTTTTATGCTTATCAGAAAATTAAAAAACCCTGGTGTACGTTTTCAGATATAAGCCTATTCCAACTTGGCCCGAGATTGTTGTGCTCCAGAACGATGGATAAGTGAAGGAATTTCAAGCCGAGGAGACCATACACAAAGGCTGAAATAGCTAGATAGTGGTTGAAGGGATGGCTTATTAATAAAGAGACGTGGAAAGTACCTTATGCTTTCCCTGTCGTCGGACGACACTTGTTCAGCACTGTGAACATGGACGGCTTTTCAATACTATGGTGAGAGTAGTTTAATATAATTGCTCTGCAGTGTTGCTCGTTACATCGAGAGCAAAAATTCAGATAAAAAAAACAATTGCATTTGCAAAACTGACTTCATCTGCATGATAATATTGTTTTAAAAGAATCTTTAGAGAAAAAAGTAATTTTTCTTTACCACAACTTCAATGTCAGAGACAAGGAAAAATAATTCTCGGGAAATCAAAGAACTTGTCAAGCAATGATCAGATCCTACGCAGCAGTTACCCTTTAAATAAATTGAATGTTATTTAATAAAAATCAAAACAGATCACATTTCACTGAGTGACTTGGATCAACTTATGAAAAATAACATAATGCTTCGTTAAATCAATCTTACTTTAACAGTTTTCTGTTTTTTTTTTTTATTTTTAACTTTTACACTTTCAAGACCCCTTCTAACGATTATCTTTAATTCATAGCTCTTCCTGAACCAATTCCGATTTTGAATGAATTGCAAAGGTGATAACTAATCCTCTTTCATTTGTTGCAAGTACACAATGCTTGCTATATCGTTCTAGGAAATGCTAACTTTTTCTGGGGTATGGAGGCAATGTTGTACGGAGGCGTGTGCGAGTAAGAGGCAGCGTTATAAACTTACTAATTTATTCAAACAACAAACAGACAGGTCAGCAGCTCTTGCGAGCGGAAATGTAGTGGCTGACGCGAGGCGAACAAAACAGAGGTTAGAACACAGCCAACTGTGTCTGTTGGGGAGGATGGAAAGACGCACGTAAATCAATATACGAGACACGAATGAAGTTCTGATACATATAGCTGGAATGCTGCCATTGCAATGCTTGCGCTAAGAATGATACATTTAACATAACATTAAATAGAATGATAATATATGTACAAAGGATGCGTGACATCTGTTATGTTTCTTGTACGCGTGTGCTTGGGGCGTGTGTCAGATGTGTGGGGGGTTCGTGTGGGTCCCTGCAATTTAATATGCCCTCCTTATTGGCTGGTTGTCTAAATACAAGAATACATGTGCAGAATTTCCTCATACTCAGATATCAATTCTGAATACCGTGAAAGGGCTTAGTTTTCCATCCTATTTTCTTAACCTCTGTTACGGCTACAGGATGGAAAACTAAGCTTGAATGATTGCTCACATATCAGAGGGATAAAGGGAGCGCCGCAGTTGTCAAAGGCCTTTGTGTTCTTTAATAATACCAATAATACCAATACATACGAATTGTTTACCAAAGTGCCAGGCTTCAAAGAACTTCATATAACAGATGTTTTGTTCAAAACATCCCGTCGGTAATCCTTTGATTTTACACATAAAGCAAACAACTCTGATGATGGATTTTCTGAGAGATTTTGAGAATCAATCGACTTTGTGAAATTTTGGAATACGGAGTTAATCTGTTTGATCAGAATTTCATTCTATTCATTTCCTCTATATGGAATTCTCTGCATTCTTTTGTATTTGCCGAGTCGAAATCGGTCTGTGTTGTGTAGACTGTTTTGCCCTCAATTAAGAACAGAGACCAGTATTGACTGTTAATTATTTATCTGTTTTTTGATTTGTTAATCAAGGAACAATATAAATAAGTTCATGTACCTAGTGATTATTATTATTATTATCATTATTATTATTATTATTATTATTATTATTATTATTATTATTATTATTATTATTATTATTATTAGTTATTGTTATTATTATTATTATTATTATTATTATTATTATTATTATTATTATTATTATTATTATTTGCAGAGGTCGATCGAGAAGTGGAACAGGCATGCTCGTCTTGAGTTTGCAAGACATTCAATAATTTATGATAATTGTGACAGACCTCACAGTCAGGATGGAATATGAAAAACGACGAATGCTTGACCTTTTTATATTTATTAGACACCATGATTCATGGAAATGAAAAACAACTGAAGACTAATTGTTTATTTTGCGTTCAGTCAGGCTAATAACAATTGCTTCATTTATCGAAGTGTGATCTGAGAATTAAAATCACGAAGTTATCCGATTTAAAATGCGGCGAAAATCTGAACGTGTATTCTTGTATTCAGAGAACCAGTCAGTAAGGAAAGCATATTATATTGCCTTCATACTCCACAAAAAGTTTGCGTTTCCAAGAACATCTTAAGCAAGAATTTTGTGCCTTCAACAAATGTAAGAGGATTAATCATCACTTCTGAAATTCATTCAAAGTCGCCATTGGTTCAGGAAAATCTACGAATAAAGGTAATCGTTAGAAAGAATCGTATAATAAAAAAAAAAAAATTCCGAAAAGGTCGTGTTGATGTTGGATAAGCCCTATTCGCAAATGTAAGTCGACGCCATTGTCATTCAATCAAAATAATCAGAAAGTCAATTAATAGTTCTTCTCTAAACCTCTGCAGCAGTTGACCTCTTCGCCTTTATCCCAGAGCTTGCAAAGCACACTCGTGGAAGACTAGAGAACACAGGATTGAGTTGATGTTGCAACGGGATTATGATAGGAAAGGGAACGAGAACTAATCAATTCATTTCTGGTCGGATGACTTACTTCTGAAGAACTGTTGCTCCCCGCCTTTGGCGCGTCACGGGACGCGGTCTCTTCTTTATTGTATGAATTTTCCCCTGTTGTCCCAGTTGCAATTGCAAGGTTGTTTGGTTAGTGAAGATTACGACAAGCTTTGTGCCAGCAGGGACCGATGTCCTAAGGCAAGCGTGGGAAGATGCTAAAGGAGGATTCAGAAGTCTAATGCAGACCTGTAGACTCTGAGCAACCAAGCAACTGAGACATTTCCATGTTCCTTGTCGATTTTTTCCTGAGTTTCTCAGTGGCATGAAGTAAGGAAAATAAATGAAAGCATTCGTTTTATGATGAATGAATAGAAAATAATAATCTATGAAAAAGTTAGAAGGCGGTATTTTAATTTCCCAGTGAGTGTCGGTTGTATCTTTCAGGTCAACCAGTTCGGATTTGCTTTCTGTATATAGAATCGGGGAGTTTCCTGCAGCATCAAAAACTGCATTCGTTTTTTGGTCTGGCTGAAGACTTGCACAGTACCTAACCCACATTTTACCTGAGATGTAAAAGGCAAAGGAATTATGAACGAGTTCAGGAATTACCTGAGCACTGTAACGAAGAGATACTTCCGGTTTCCGTTTTCATCAAATAACGTTGCTATAGGTTAGCAACAATTTAATTGTGATCAAAACATTTTAATATTACTCTGCATATTTCAGACGTCTATTTCTATAGTCTAGTTGTTCCAGACTTATGGCATTCTAAATTGAAACTTCTTCTTCTTTTAACGTGCTTCTTTCCATTTGTATGAGGTAAGCATGGTGCCTTCTTTTGAAGGACTTTGATTTGGCTTTGGGGTAGACTGTGTAGTCTCGATCGGCTGCCCTGCCTGTCATCGCTTAGACCCCGGTAGCGTATGTACACGTATTGTACTAGTCGCCAGCGCCCTTCCTCCCAGCAGCGAAGAGTCGTTGCTCGGTCAGGTCGACAGTCGAGACGTGTGAGGTGTCTGTTATGATTTTCAGAAGATGTTGGAGTGGCTTTGTTTGTGTGCGTATTAGTCTGTAACACCCATTTGCTAAATTGAAACGTCAGGTGGCAATAACTGATAAGAAAGTCAAATGAAAAACGAAGAAATCTCGCAAGCAGGAAGCATGTATAGAGTGCTTGAATAAACGAATAAGACAGAGAAAGATACACGAAGCATTCAAAGGCTAACAACACTGGGAACGGGAGACGACTCAGTAAACACAGTCAAAAAGGAAATGCGAGAAACGTGTCAAAAAAAGAGTGAAAAGGGAGAACACGACATCACACGAACTCATACAGAATTTTCCACGTGATAAACACGAGTGTGTTCTTTTCGATGCGTTCTTTATTTTGTTCAGATGAAGCAGATACTTCAGTCAAAACACCCTCTGAGAGGAAAAAAGGGGTCATGAAAGGAATAAACAGAAGAATTGCATTGATTAAAGCACATTTAAAACAGGTGTGTACATTGAAAATAATGGGCGTGACCGATGGAATTTCTCGTCATGCATGTGTCTGTTGATAGGTATTAAGAATACGAAAACATTTGCTTTACTGAGTGATTTTCCTTTACTTTAAATGACTGTATTATAAGAATGACGAAAACTGTTAGAAAAAGCGTATTAGTTACACCCAAAATTACACGATTAAATGAACGTGTTAAACACCAATGAAGTTTTTGTTTTTACTATTTGTTTCTTGAAAATTAACCCTATCCTACACTAAGAATCATTTCCTCATAGTATATCGAAGATGTGTCTTTCATACACCTTCCCTTTAAACGATCAAGTTACTCAGATAGTGACTGTATATGAAAATATAGGCTGAGCTCGAACATATCTTATGTTACATCGTGTTTTGTCTCTGTTTCATTTGAGTCCAAATGAAAAATAAACTCCTCAAACATGATTTCTGTCATAATATCTAGCATGTCTAAACCACCTTTTGAGTATTAAAGTACCCAATGACTCCATTTGAAAATAATGACTTAAACTATAGATATGAACAGTAGTAATTATGGAAGCAACAGGTTAGCTAGCCATGAGCAATAAGCCTTAAACAAAATTACGATACTTGCAAGTCCAAAGAATTAGGTCAAACTCAAGTGATCACAAGGATTTTAACTTGAAAGGTGCTGAGCATTATGTAAGTTAACGCACAGTAATACTGGGCGAGTTGCAAACGAAATGCAATGGCAAATATCATGACTAAGTAAATTGAAAATGACGGATATTTTTAGAAGTTTCAGAAGTTTAGTGATTAAAAATAACAGTTTACAAATAAAATGGTTACTGTTGATGGACAGTACTACTGCTATTTCGTAACTAAAAACGACCTTCAACACCTGCCCAAAAACATGGTCAGTCAAATGTCAAGCTCGCTTAAGACTTTGAGTTTCATAATACGAAGGAGTTTCCGTTCTAACACTTTGTCAACTCTGCTGAATGTCCTTCTCTTTGCAGTGTCCTCTTCTCTTCCTGCTAATCTTTACCGTAACTTATTTCCTAATCATCATTTTAATAATCTTCTAAAACTGGTAGGGCTTCTTCATTTTGATTCAGTCACGATTTTGGAAAAAGGCATAAGCTTTTTCCTATTAAAACAGCCATCCAGAGTTGTTTTGGGAGCTCATATGAGAAGTTATAATGAATCAGTCACGTTTGAGAACAACTTCCTCAAGGCTTTCCATTGCCGGTTTATCTCGTGAGCTTTCTACCATGCTAGAGTCTTATTCCTGTTCTCACCACCAGCTTTTCATTTCAACACAAATTACAGTGCTCTTCCACATTCTGTGAGTCAGTTTGATATAGATTCGTGTTCTGGGTGACCTTGTTTTCCAGCATTATTCCTTATTATAGTGTGGCGCCAATTTTGGTAATCATAAATCAGTCATTATCACTTATTCATACTTTGCTCTTGCACTCCTCATGTTACTCTAGCTTTATCCTTCTCAAGAAATCAGCTTCACGCGTTTGCTTGGCTTAGACTAAGCCGACCTTATGTCAAGATTGGCCCTTGCCCTAAAGAAATAACAGGTCTGGTGGGAACCTCTGTCCTTACCTTAATCAACAAATAAGACAAACCCTAGCATTGCCGAGAATGTCCCACTGGCTTGTTTACATTACATGTAAATCAATATTATTCCCTCCATTTTCTTGTGAAAACATTCCTTAACTTTGATTTTATTTATGGTTTTAACTTTCAGCTTACTTTCATTGATCATATCGGTTCTCTTTAACATTTCACCCCTTTTTCAACTACAGCCATACTTAGTTAAACCAACATTCTTGCAAGGATTATTAAATGGTATGGAGTGCAATCCTCATACCCATGTTGATTTGGAAACTCCTAACCTTGTAATGAGTCAAGGCTACCGTAGTTACTCCATGACTCCAGCGGGAGCAAAATTACTGTTGAGCTCAAGTAAACATTATTTTCTGTCATAAAGATAGCAATTTCTGATCCAAGGGATCCAGAAACCTCATCAAGAAATCCCCCACGTTTCATTTGGGCGCATTAGAGCCTGAACCAGTGACTTATCCTACATTGAGTACCACTTATTTTTTCACCTGCATCAAACGCAAATGAAGTTGAATACATGCTATAACATAAATACAAATTGAAGAACCGAGAAGTGAAACGGAAATGGATGCAAGAAGGATAATGAACCGACTTGCGTATCAGAAAGTCGAGCCGAAACACCGCTAGGCTCATCGGCAACCGCCAACAACCTCGTCGAGATCACCGGCGTCATCTTGCGTCTCTCTCACGATACATGACGCGTTCAACTCTCCATTGCCTGGTTTCAATTACACGTTTTGTTTCCTCCGGTTAAATATCATACGTCACGACGCCATCATTGCTGCGATTACCTCCAGTTCCCATGCTTCAGGGAACGTCACGTAACAAGGAAATGAAGCCCTCGGCAGAGTCTTAGCGACGGGGTGGATGTCAATGGCTGCGAACGTGAAAGTCTATTTGGGCAATTATGACGACTATGTGGAGATCCAGGAACACGCCCTTCAGACTTTTATTTATCTTTTTTTTTTTATGTTTATACATTCAGTATAGCTAAGAAAAAAAAGTGGTATAGTCTCAGTACAGACCAGGGAATGTTATTCTAAAACTGCTAGTCAGAATCTTATGTTGTTAATATAGCTAAATTATTTTTTCTTTATGGTTTCATTATAGTTCCATCAAGCTTCATTGTATATTTAATATAACACAAACATTTTTATATATTAGGATGTTACCAGAAAGTTATATATATATATATATATATATATATATTATATATATATATATATATAATATATATATATATATATATATATATATATATATATATATATATATATATATATATATATATATATATATATATATATATATATATATATATATATATATATATATATGTATATATATATATATATATATATATATATATATATATATATATATATATATATATATATATATATATATATATATATATATATTATATATATATATATATATATATATGTAAATATATATATATATATATATATATATATATATATATATATATATATATATATATATATATATATATATATATATATATATATATATATATATATATATATATATATATATATATATATATATAATTTAAACATTTGATTTTGCATTGCCATATATATATAATTTAAACTTTGATTTTGCTTTTAAAGAACGATGTGAATCAACTTGGAAAGAAATATTATCGTCTTATCATTCTACACCTCAAATGAGCAACATTTTTACAAGTCAGTTTTCATTGAGACATTCTCATCCTTTTTCCAAGACACAGGCTGTTGTGTCCGCTTCAGTTTTACCGTTGGAGCTCAAAGCATTCCGCTTCTTCAAAAACCCTCAAGGAGCCGGATGGCTATAGGTCGGATTTTCATCGCTGCTTGCTTGATTAACGGCGCATGCTCTTAAATTGCATGCTCAGGCGTTAGACGTTCTTGGAATTTGTGCTTAAACTGGAACTCAGTGATCCTGTGCAGTGTCTTGCTCCAGCAGGTCAATAATCCTCATGCTTTTAATACGTTGATTTTCATTGACGCTTATCACAGAAATGAAACTTCATTTTTAAATCGTTACTAGAGGATCAAGTAATTTCTACCTCCTCTATTTCGCATAATAAACAGGGTTACTAGTAATGAACATGCCTCTTGTTGTTTATGAACAATAATTCTTAAATCATTTGTTCTGCTATAAAATTAATGTTCGTCTCTTACAGAAGGATCACAGACAACCTCTTTCTTTGCTGACTTTGAATAAAAGCGTTTGCTCCTAAAACATTTCTGTTTGAGCCTGACGAACAAAATCAGTTCCTCATTTTATTTCCCATGCGTCAAGCCATTGTTCTCGTTTCTCAGTTAACCTACTGAGATATTAATGAAGGTAATACACACGGAACCACTAATAAAGAGAAAGCTATTCTTGATCTTGGCAAACAAGATCTTTTCCCGTGCGTCGTCACCTATTCTTACTTTCACGTTAATCCAACGGGTTAGTCCAAAAGTTAACACAGTGAAGGAAGGATAAAACGTAAGCCACTTCTTTTTATAAGTGAGAGTTTTTCCTCCTTATTCTCTCTCACAAATGACTCCTTTTTTCCTCTCTCTCTCCGCCAGCCTATTTTCTTCGTCGTCTTCTCCAGCTGTTGGCTTCCACCCTTACCTCTTATTCGGGAGAGGTCCTCTGCTCCTTCTCCCTCCTTCTCCTCGACCCTCAAGGTTCTTGAGTAAGAGTCATTTACTCTCTCTTTCTCTCTCACACACACAGGCATCTACACACTCTCTCTCTCTCTCTCTCTCTCTCTCTCTCTCTCTCTCTCTCTCTCTCTCTCTCTCTCATCTCCTCTTTCAAACTTCTTTGCTCTCACCAGGTTATATGTTATATAAGAGGTAAACATTCCTTGTTTACTAAGTCTCTGTCCCTGCGTAGCTCCTTCTTCTGGTGGGTTGCATTGCCACCTGTCTAGAAAGGGAATAACAAATTCCTCTCGAAATTAATTACATATATTTTTCATCCGTGCCCCTTTGCATTTCGAGATCCTAGGTCGAGGGAGGGGTTTTGAGAAAGAAAGAAAAAAAGAGTATAAGGGACAAGATTGAGACTTACAAAGATTGTTCTGAAATATGAAGACCAGCAAAGATGAGAAAGCCTTTTTCCTCTTCGTTGGGGTCGAAAGTTGACTTTAGGATTGGGAAAGAGGAGGCAAAGGATGTTGCCTTTGGGTTAAAAAAAAATATGTATTAGAGTTTGTAAGAAAAATTATTTTATCACTTTTCTGATTATTTTTAATTTTTAATGGTTCGGGTAATGGGCGCATTGTGGAGAAAGAAAAAGAAGCAATTTTCCTCTTAATCTGTGCTTCGTGAACTTGAATATGAAAAGAGATTTAATAGAATGATCCAAGAAGACTTATAATTAGGATTTCTTGGTGCTTCCTTTGAGGTTAAAACCTGCATATTTTCCCTCATTCCTGCTTCTAGTGATAGCTGAGCCTTTAATAAGATGAAGAGACTACATTACCCGTGCGTCTAACTTCTGAACAAAAAGAAATAGAATGATGTTTTTTAATCCGAGAAGGTATTTAGAAGCCATAATATGAAACAAAAGTCAGAAGTCATATATGTATAACTCCTTCACAGGAAAATGGATCTTTATTCGTTGTGAAGAATTTTTGATGCCTCCAGGAGTTTAGATGATAAAAAAAAATATTGTATCTTGCCCAGGCTTGAAGTATGGGAAGATAAGCAAAACAAAAATAATGAGTTAGGCCATGGAAATGATTCTTGTTACTAATATAGGACGAAATAGTAGGTGAAATTTACCAGGATTTATGATTAATAAAATTTGGTTTCACATTAAAACCCAGTTCGGAGGATGATCAAGTCAGTTAGTCAGAAAAGAGAACAAAAGAATAAGAATTCAACGAAAAGGAGAAATTCAATGAAAAATCTGCAAACTTACTTTTCAGACACTAGTCAAAATGAATTTACAGTGCATTGTCTCTTTGTTCACTTAAGAGGAATGCCCTGCATGGAAGCTGGGAAGTCTGATCAAAATTCTTGTATTCATCTTTTAGCAATAATTTAATATCAGTTGTATTAAATTAATCATTTGAATTTACTTCTCTGAAACGCAGTTGATGAAACCAATACCAAACTAATTCCATTACTATATAAATGGAAGCGTTCTTTCCTTTCTCTGTCTCTCTTGCGACACACATACACAAAGAACCATACATACATATATATATATATATATATATATATATATATATATATATATATATATTATATATATATATAAATATATATATATATATATATATATATATATATATATATATATATATATATATATATATATATATTTACATATACATGTATATGTATATGTATATATACATAAATATACATTCGTATATTTGTCTTTGTTTTTGATGTGTTGAAATTATTCATTGTTGAAATAATAATAATAATAATATGTATACACAATAAACAATAATAATAATAATAATAATAATAATAATAATAATAATAATAATAATAATGTATGCAAACAATACATTTCATCATAAGAAAGCTTAATATGAATCATGAAAAGGTTTACCCATTTTAAAGATCTGGTCACTTTATTTTTTGCGAAAGTACTGTGAATGGCTGAAATCTTTTACGACAAAGAATCATGTAATATTTATTCTATATATATAAAAAATTATAAGCAGCCTACTTCATTACTTTTATATTTTGGCTCTAATGCATTTTTGTCTAGTAATATTTGTGTCCAATATTTTTCCTCACCTTTCGAGCGGTTTTTGGTTCCAGTAAGCTACCAACATTATACTATTATTATCATTATTATAATCCAGGGAATGGACTTTATACATATGGAACAAGCCCTCGAGGCCATTAACTCGAAATTCAAGCTTCCATGGAGGTCATTTGAAAGAAATAACAGAGGGCAATAGGAAATGCAGGTAGAAGAGATCGGTTATTAGAACAAGAGTCAATTAACAAATAAATAAATGAATGAATGCATGAAAATTTAGGTAAATTATTCAAGTCTAAGGAGATATATAATACTGAATAAGGGAAGAAGAAATTTGTCCTCTGCAAAGGAAGTTGACTCTGGGTGTTGCAGGTCAAGTGGAAGTTGTCTAGTGTCGCTTTAGAATAAAATATTAATGACAACAAAAATAAAAGTAATGATGATGGTAATAATCATAACGTACCTTATTTTATGCTAATTCAGTTCCCGGGAGTCTCGAATATAATGATCATTCGGTGGCCTACTAATATGAGGAAGACATGGTTAAGTTCGTAAAAATTCATATGTTTTTCTTAAATAAATACACCCATTAAGCCAGAAACATACACACACATACAATATATATATATATATATATATATATATATATATATATATATATATATATATATATATATATATATATATATACTGTATTTATGTATGTATGTGATAATACATACATACATATATACATATGTATGTATGTGTGTATGTAATACATGTATATATGTATGTACATATATACTGTATGTATGTTATTTACATATATATATATTATATATATTTATGTATATATATTTTATATATATATATATATATATATATATATATATATATATATATATATATATATATATATATATATATATATAACTTGTGTAAATTAACTCATGTCAATAAAGTATGACCTTATTTTCAATAAGGTATTGCTTTTTTTGTTCCGTTTGTCGTCTTGAAAGGAGGTACCGAAGTTATGGCGTATAAAACGAAATTAATATAATTACTGACCCGATTCTAATTTCAAAATAACATTTTCAATCCAAGCTATTAACCCATAGACTATAGTTACATACATGTACCGAGCCATTTGTGTCTAATATAAAAATATATTGGGTAAGGGTAAATTCATTTGTCAAAGATTAAGAGAAGGACAATTAAAGTTGAATTTTAATTCCTGGTTACCGGTGACTGCAAGGTTTTATTGTCACATAAGATCCCGTTACCATAAAGTTGAATTTTAATGCATAGTTCCCAGTGAATGCAAGGCTTTACTGTCACATGATATTCCGTTACCTTAGAATTGAATTTTAATGCCTGGTAACCAGTGACTGCAAGGTTTTATTGTCACATAAGATCCCGTTACCATAAAGTTGAATTTTAACGCATAGTTCCCAGTGAATGCAAGGCTTTACTGTCACATGATATTCCGTTACCTTAGAATTGAATTTTAATGCATAGTTCCCAGTGAATGCAAGGCTTTATTGTCACATAATATTCCGTTGCCTTAAAGTTGAATTTTAATGCCTGGCATCCAGTGAATGCAAGGCTTTATTGTCACATAAGATACCGTTACCTTAAAGTTGAATTTTAATGCCTGGCAACCAGTGAATGCAAGGCTTTATTGTCACATAAGATTCCGTTACCTTAAAGTTGAATTTTAATGACTGGTTACCCGTGAATGCAAGGCTTTATTATCACATAAGATTCCGTTACCTTAAAGTTGAATTGTAAAACCTAATTACCAGTGAACGCAAGGCCTTATTGTCACATAAGATTCCGTATCACCTGCGTGTGCGTTGGCATCCTAAAAATCAATACATGAACAATTCTAAACCAAACCTTAGGACTCTAGTGGCATGTGCTTGGCTCTGGGTCACAATAATGCCTGAGATACCAGTCAAATCACTCCTTGATAAAACGTTTATTTCCGGAAACTTTTCCCAGACAACCTCCCGCTCCATTGCACTCAATGGTTTATCTGTACCAAGATATTATGTACAAGGCAAATGCGGAGCAGTTTGTATGCATAGGCAACCTTATGTAATATAAGCTCAGTGCTCGAAACTGCTGGTTATAGCACACAGCACTGTGCATGCATTTAAATCATGCCTGCGCTTTCATAAAAAAAAAAAAAATGGGGAAAACTAAATACTGAAAATGAACGCTGTCAGGCAATACAATGTAGCGTTTCATATTAGAGATATTTATCTCTATGCACACACACACTAAAAAGCGCACACACAAACATATATAAATATATATATATATATATATATATATATATATATATATATATATATATATATATATATATATATATATATATATATATATATATAATATATATATATATATATATATATATATATATATATATATATATATATATATATATATATATATATATATATATATATATATATATATATACATATATATATATATATATATATATATATATATATATATATGTGTGTGTGTGTGTGTGTGTGTGTGTGTGTGTGTGTGTGTGTGTGTGAGTATATGGAAATATTCACCTTCAAGTAGTAGTGCAAAAAAAAATTAAGACAAGAAATTCAAATTACATGATAAAAAAACATCAGAGTTATTCATATGTTTTACATTACCAACAATGAAGTAAAAAAAAATAAAAAGAAACATATTTGCATACTTCATTACACAGCTATATTTGCCCCTGACAAGGAGTACCACTAAGAAACATCAAATAAACAACATTCTTCTCTGGTATGCAGACGAGAAAAAGACACACGACCGGAGAAAGAAGAAAACAAATCCGAAACTCTTGGGTTTTCATGTTTACGCGTCCCCGTGGAAAGCTTGAAGGCAAGGAATACAGTATTGTTGCTTTGAGAGCCCTTATTCAAAAGCAAACTCTCTCTCTCTCTCTCTCTCTCTCTCTCTCTCTCTCTCTCTCTCTCTCTCTCTCATTTAGGAGGAGAATGGATTTGCTACAATTGTAATAAATTTCCTTGTTTTGTACCTACTTTCGTTTGACGTACATACTCCGGGTGTTAACACTGGCAAGATTTTCCTTCCCTTAAGGGCGAAAATGAAGGCCCGTATCGCACCAACCTCGACTTTAAAGGTATCGGGGAACCAATCGATAGACCCAAATTCTTTGTACAACACACTACCGGGATAATTAACTGAACAAAATCTCTTAGCGTTTCTTTACCGGGGGACCTTCAGAGAGAGAGAAAAAAACACACACACACGCCAAAGAGAGAGAGAGAGAAAAAAAAAAATAACGGGAAGTCCAGATCGATGAAATGGGAAAACTTTCTAAAAGTAATGGTAAAACATTTTCAAGTTTGGGGCCAGAAATCTTAATTAGGGAAATTTGTTGAACAGTAAGTGTTTCAGGGTGATGTATTTTTATTCAAACTCGTTTTGCCCGAGATTCGAAGGAAAATTTGTTGCAAAAAAAAAAAAAAAATCGAATTATATGGAGGAAAGAGTGAGTTACTAGCCATAAAGGACTCCTTTTTCTTTTAGCCTTCGGTAGGAAAAAATACATATTTTTTTCGTGTGTGATGTGAAATTCTTATTGTTAAGGAGGGCCTTAAAATTCAGGAAGCGCGCAAGTGCGTAGGAGAAAGGGGTACACACGTTTGGTAAAGGGTGTCAGACGCCATACTGTGTTGGCGTATGAAGCATCTAATGTGGAGGTTTTTTTGGGAAAGGAATTCTTCCAAAATTCAGTAGTTGAAAAGTCACTGAGAAACTCATTGCTGTCATCTCCTTTCTGGGGACAGATACCTATTAAGAAAAAGAGCTTAATCATTCAAAACAGGTGATTGAATCTTGCAACAAACACCAATATCAGCTTGAAGAATAAATCTCCTTTGCCAGAGCTTAAGCGTACACTTTCTGATATTTGCGGCTTTAAAGAAGTGATAGAAAAATCATAGAAACTGAACAAGATTGGTAAAAAGACAAAGTAAAAGTTAAAGTTCAGTTAATATTTATGTAAACGGTCCTGAGAGTAGCATTGATCCTGTTTTACAACTCAGGCTCTTTCCATCCCCCCTTTTTGTACTTTTGGTGATCATGTTCACTATTCTTTGCTTTTTCATAGATTGTCGTTGTCATTACTCTGATGATAAGCATAACATGGATAGACGTGAAGGCTTCAGAAGGCGTCTTTCTACACTTCTGTCTTGGCATTGATAGTATATATATATATATATATATATATATATATATATATATATATATATATATATATATATATATATATATATATATATATATATATATATGTCATAAAATATATATATGATATATATATTCATATATATATATATATATATATATATATGCTTATATGACCAAAATAGGAAATAACAAAGAAAAACAAAGAACGAGTACCAAGCGCTTTCGTGTTATTTCAACACATTTTCGAGGTACAGTGTGTTGAAATAACACAAAGCGCTTTTCTTTATTTTTTCTTTTATTTTTCCTGGCCTATATATGATATATATATATATATATATATATATATATATATATATATATATATATATATATATATATATATATATATATATATATACATATATATATTATATATAAACCATCAATAAACCACATCAAAAATCAGAACCCACTCCCACTGGAAAACCTAACAAATTAGATTTCATCGATATAAGATACCAATTCTTCGGAACGCAATAAAAAGCACTAATAATACTACGGGACAGAATCGACTTGTATCCTCTCAGTGTCAGTGTCAACATCATGAATGAGTAACTGATATCAGATATGAGGGTGGAACTACCGGGGGTAGGGGCGCCCTCATAGGCCGAACAAGTGGGTGTTAGGAGTATAGGATATCATATGGGTTTAACCAGAGGTATGATACCTGCTGGTACTGTGTTCTGGTAACCACAACAGTCAAGATCTCAACATGAGTAACTTGGAAAAACTCCATTACGTAATGCATACAGCAGTCATTAGGAAATTCGTTAATGATTAGCAAATATATTCATCATATTATTAGTAGATGTAAAGAAAGTATCTCGATATGTAATTAGTGGGGTGGGTTAATTAAGCAGTCCTTTAATAAAATAAGGTATACTCACTATTTTATCATTTAAATGGAACGGTGTTGTCAGCTCGTAGATAACTTGAAACAGACAATATCCGCCACGTATCAATAGCAAAGGACTCTAACCAAGTAATCTGTTGGCTGGATGTATATATTTCTTTTTTAATGACGCAAAATCGAGAGGGAGCAGATACTCTTGTAAGAGGACACCGGATAAATTATTTGAATGAAATCAATGCTTAAGTCGAAATATTTAGAGAATACTTTTTATTTTTTTGAAGTCAGAATACAGCTGTAGTTGCCTTTTTAATTGCCATTGGATATGGCAATGTTGACCTATTTCAAACGTTCTTTCAGGTAAGAGCTTGAGATTCAAGACATCTTAGTAAAGTTTATACTCTTTTTAAATACAGATACGTATGTCCCTAAGAGAAAATAGTAGAATTTTACAGTTTTTTCCGTCGCTTACTAAATAAGGAATTCTTGAGTACAACATCTTATGCTTGAATCTCTAAAAGAGACATGAAGAATTTCACTCAGAATGATAAAAGATATGCTTAGATACATTCTTAGAAAGATATTTATCAATGAAATATCTCATCAACATATATTCTGTATAAAAACCTTAGAATATAACTAATGATCACAGTTTACTATTATAAATTTTCTTCACCGTGCATGATGCCTCCCAGAATATGTGACCCGTTACAAATTTGAGGTTCAGTAGTAATCCCGATTATCCTGTTCCAGCGAAACGTATTCCATTAAATTTGCTGCATCCTACACGGCCGGTTTCGGATGCCGTGGCATATAAGCCATATCCAGCATCATCCTCCAGCCGTAGCAGTAACTCGTTCGCCTCGACGACGGCCTGTCATTTCTAATTATAGATTTCATTCTTCGGCTGTTTTGGGCGCGTCAGTTGCCCGGGTCGGTTTCACTGTCATGTGCCGGCGAAGGTATCGATTGTCACCAGACTAGACGACGGGAACGCGTGACTATTCAGTCGGTACGGATTCTGACAGAAATGGTTAAAAAGATTTGTGAATAAAACTAGATGGCGATCTGAGCGCGTCATATTTTTCAGAATGAGGTCATTAGGTCTAGGTTTGAATCAGGGTGTGGGCAGTCAATACAAAATTGGAAGGACCAGTTGATTGGGTTATGCATATGTAGGTTGAGGTAATTAGTTCTCGTTAATAAGAATCAGGTGTGGGATATCGTAAATGATAGCAATAATAAGTTGAAGAGTCCGAAGTGAAGGGTAAAGTGTTTTTGGATTGAATAATTAAGGGGTCCTAATGTGGCATTGAATAAATAGCTTAATGTCATTGTGTTGTTTAAGTATTTACTTCGAAATAAAAAGGGCAAGTCAGTATGTCGATAAGATAATTAGTGACCCTGGTGTCGGTTTGTGAAAAACAAAGACAAATAGAATAATAGGAGTAATGCTTTCCAGGAAGGAGCATTTTCGAAAATAAGTCAATAAAAGAGAAAAAAAAAAAACTGAAAGGGCAATACGTTTGCAGCACCAGGTAATTAGACATTCGGGCGTGGGAGTAACATTAATTAACTGAACACGGATAATGAGTTCACGACTGTGGTTTTCTATACCAAAATGGAATTTTGGAGTTTGCTTCATATATTTTGGTAAAATTACTTCACAACAGTTTGATCAATTTATTTTTCCATCGTGTTTTCATCCGCATTTTATGCCATTCAAAGTGGTGGTCATTTCTACCGGTTTTGTTATGACTAAACGAAATTTTCAAGCATCCAGGTTTGTGACGCCTACATATTCAATGAACGACCTTCAGGTAGTTCTACGTGGCGGGAAGAAGCATCTGATTTACCCATTATACTCGTATGTATCATTTACAAACTAAGTCAAATGGGGCAAGCGTCACATTTGCAGGCATGTATTCTGCAAAAAATACTCTGTGACACCTAGAGATCTGATAAACAAGTAAAAAATCCGCCGAAGCTTCTTCGGCGCAGTCGGGTTTTCTGTACATCGTATAATCAAGGCCACCGAAAATAGATCTATCTTTTGCTGGTCTAGGTATAATGCCGTATGAACCGCGGACCATGAAACTTTAACCACGGCCCGGTGGTGGTCTAGCCTATATCGTTGCCAGACGCACGACTATGGCTAACTTTAACCTTAAATAACATAAAAACCACTCAGGCTAAAGGGCTGCAATTTGGTATGTTTGATGATTGGAGGGTGGATGATCAACATACCAGTTTGCAGTCATCTAGTCTCAGTAGTTTTTATGATCTTAGGGCGGACAGAAAAAGTGCGGACGGCCAGACAAAGCCGGCACAATAGTTTTCTTTTCAGAAAACTAAAAGGGGTTAAGCATCTTAAATTCAATGGTATAAAAGCATGAGACGTGCGGACGAGCTACGTACAATTTGATTAATTAGGGAAAAGACAAAAGCGTATTTTTCATGTCGGGGAAGATCTGCAGTTTACTTGACGCGGATTGTAATTTGGAAATAAATATCTAGGTCTTATATATCCAAATATCAATTTGTACAGAACTGTTTGTTAAAACAAATTAAAATGTTGTGTTATTGGTTCACTGGCATGTTCACTTTGAAGCGTACCAAATGATATTTCACTGACTAACTTTTCGTTCCCAGATGCAATGCTTGACTTCCACAATGTATCCACGTCAGTGTTTTAAAAGAATTATGCATTTGATATTCAATCATAACGTTCCGACGTTAGGGAGTTCTTGTCACATTCACGTTATTTAAGACAGCAGTAACATGCAGGTATTTGAAACCGTATGATGATCACAACCAAAAACAATATAATAATTTTCTTTCTCCATCTTATGCCCTGATGCTGTGAAACATCAGGTCAGATCTTGTGCAATCAGAAGGCTGGTTTACGTGAGCATGAGATGCGACGACCTTTTCATCTGGGGAATTTTAACAGTACCTGCTGCCTATCAATGGTTGAATTGAAATACTGAAATACGTATTTTCATTGTTTTAGCATTACGCTTATGTTTTTTTTTTTTTTTATCACAACGGATCGCCTGCTGATTCGGTATTTGAGGAATGTTAAATGTTAACCAGAAGGGCAACATTCATTTAAAAACGCTTAGTAAATACAGATTTATCTTTTTGGCATTATTTCTAACTTTATTTATTAAGACGTTTTTAGTTTAATATAATGGACCGCCTGATGAGTGATTCGGTATTTGAGGATGTTAAATGCTAACCAGAAGGGCAACATTCATTTCCAAAACGCTCGTCAAAACAGATTTATCTTTTGGCATTATTTCTAGCTTTATTTATTAAGACGTTTTTGAAACGCATAAGTTTGTAAGACTGTGTTGATAAAGTCTTCCGATATGCTTCTCATTCTTATATTTCCTCGCTGGCACAGCTTGCCTTTCCAAGCGTGTCAAAATCTTTCATTGTTTTTCAGTTTTCCGCTTCCGATATTGCAAATAAATTTCAGCTGGCAATATCTAGTTCAAACGCATAATGCTTTAATTCTGTGTTTGCAGGGTTACATGAGGTTCCTATATGCTAATTAGATAAATTTCCACGCTGAAAATATCTAATGTTTCCGATATGCTAAATAAATAAATTTCCTCGCTGGCAATATCTAATGCTTCCGATATGCTAAATAAATAAATTTCCACGCTGGCAATATCTAATGCTTCCGATACACTAAATAAATAAATTTCCACGCTGGCAATACCTAATGCTTCCGATATACCAAATAAATAAACTTCCACCCTGGCAATATCTAATGCTTCCGATATGTTAAATAAATAAATTTCCATCCTGGCAATATCTAATGCTTCCGATATACCAAATAAATAAATTTCCACGCTGGCAATATCTAATGCTTCCGATATGCCACAGTTAGAATAAATTACCAGACTGATAATATCTAATGACAGTATAACTTGTACTTGTGAGATGAAAACCTTCGAAGCCTAAATTTATTCTCTTGAAAATTTCTTGTCTTGTAAAATCACTTTTACGAAATCGACTCTAAATTTAATCTCGGTGATATTCATACGAAAGGTCGCCTTTGTCGTTGTCCCTAAAATGCCTAATGGAGGATTATGATGTTTTCAACGTAAATGTTTTGGCTCCAAAAATATTTAGTTAAAGTGAGTGTAATCTTACTAACTAGGAAAAAAAAAAACCCATGTGACAATATACCTGAAAAATCTACCGTAACTTAGAAAGAGGAAGCAACGCGTTGTATAACTTTCAGGATTATATAAAATTGGTATCTGGAATTGGAAACTGGAAAGGGAAATTGTTCTCAGGATGATGTAATTAGAGATCCTGTTGTTGCAAGAGTATTAAACAGCCGAAGGGAATGAGTTTTGAGAATGAGGTAATTAAAGATACTTTCCTGGAAATACAAAAAAAAGAGGTTACAGGAACAATGAGGTTACCGGATCAGATAATTAAATGTTTTTGATCGCGAATATCGTAAAACACATTAACGCTTGTAATTAGGTTTCATGCCGGGGTAATTAGGAAAGCTTTTGTTGGTACTGACTGCGATAAAATAAAAATAAAAATTAAACAATTGTCAACACAATTTCAGACTAACAAACTCTTTGCGTCAGTATTAAGGAAGGTCTGAAAGGCAGTGTGACAGCAGGGTATCACTGGGAACCGTAATGAGTTGATGACATAGTTAGGGAGATGCGTGCTATTAGATGAGGTATGTACATCAATATTCATTTTTGAATAACCAAAAAAAAAACTGGAAAATGAGATTTGCAGGAATCGGTAATCATTGTTAAATGTAAAAAATAAATTTTATTAACCAGAATCACTGTGACGTAAGGGAAAGATAAGTACGATTTCTCGTGTGTAGATAACCTTTAAAACGTAAATGAGTCTTACATTATCTATAGTAAGGCAATCTTGTCAGTTAATGTATCATTTTATCATTACACCCAGATAAGTTCTTGTACTCCTCTTCATTATCTCATTTCCTGATATGAAACTAAGTGAAAATACTATAAAAATAGTTTCAGATCACTTCAGCTCTCTCTCTCTCTCTCTCTCTCTCTCTCTCTCTCTCTCTCTCTCTGTAGGAAGAAGTTACTTCCGCAATTTTTTTCCGTCTGGATATGAGTTATCAGCATTCAAAGAAAACTTAGCTGTGCCTTGATCTCTAGAAAACTGCAGAGATTTTCGTAATACCCATCGAGTACTGGTGGTATTTTCACATTTGCCATGGCTCATTAGCATTCTGTTCAGAAGCAGAGCACATTGCCCAGCGCTTTGCTACTTGAAGTTATGCAAAACCTGTATCAATTCTTTAGGGGGATCCTGTTTGATATCGCCAAATGTAACGCAATATGCCGCCAGGCTACAGAACCCAGATTCCTTGCTTTCACACCCGGCAAATAAATCTCCCGAGCAACAGCAGGGACAGGTCCCACCAAGATCTAGGGTCTCACTTTCCCGCCCGTTCGTTCGTTTGCATGCACCCGGGCGCGAATCTCGTGATGATAATTGCTCCGAAATCGTTTCTAAATTCAGCGCGTTGCCAATTTGTTCGTCCGTTTTGGCGTTTATTTGCGAGATGCGTGACGGGCGCAGGACACGCGCGAGATGCAGCGCAGCAGAAATCGTGGAAAATGAAACGCGTACGACGTGCGAAGCTGCAGATATGCACAAAGGACTGAGGTCTTCCCACACTCTGTATATATATATTTCAGCTGTCCCGAGGTTCTGTTCTTCACTAAAGACAGCTGTGCATCGTCAGATGCTGAGAGGTGCCGCTGGAGGTCATGATAGCAACGAGGCATCCAGAGTATCTTAGATTACTGTGTGACGAGGCAGAATTCGTAATGAGTTTTTTTAGCTGCGTTAAGAATTTCCCTTTATGGGCGGTTAATAATATCATAGCCACTCACAAGGGAAATGAAGTCATCTTCGTGATTTAATTTCATTACCATGAGCGACGATTAGAGTTCTAAAGTAGCAAGGGGTCGTCGGAGGTTATTTTTTTTTTTTCTTTAGGGAAGACCTCGGGCGCTGAAGTACAGGAAGGAGCAGCAGCGGTGGCAGCTGATGAGATAATTAATCCAGTACATGGATACTTCGTCAACGACAACAAAAACAGATACCTGAATTCTGTTCTTCATAAATACTGATCCAAGAACGAACAGAATTTTATAAAAAAAAAAAAAGGGATAATACAAAAGACAAATATAATTGTCTTCAAATATGTAAACTTTATATTTCTAAAATAATAATAATAATAATAATAATAATAATAATAATAATAATAATAATAATAATAATAATAATAATAATAATAAATGTAGGTCTTACAAAAATAATTATGAAGGGTTATCATCTAATCTCATACTTGCAAGTTATTGCGACATTAGTGCTTTCCATGACTGAAGTAATGTAGCATTTCCAAATTTAAATATATTTGCCGAAAAGGAAGGCCTTTGCTCTAATAAAACCTGACCTATCCTAACTAGAGGCCTATCCATGATAGTAATGTTACTATTTTGTTAGTATATGAATTTGTTAATTTACCTCTTCATGTAGAGAGATGTAACATGTTTAATTCATGAATGACGGTTAAATATTTTCGACTGAAGTCAATTAGCCTCAATAGTCAGATAACACTCTGGTTTTCATCAACAGCATAAATGAAAACTCACAATTTATCTGTTGCAGTTTTTATCAATGTTATCTCGTGTATCTAGATTGCGTATGTTATTGTCTCTTCTTTTGTATATTCCATGTATATGGCCTCGAGCTGAAATAAAATTTATTATTATTATTATTATTATTATTATTATTATTATCCTATATTTTCTTATAACATAACACACACACACATTATATATATATATATATATATATATATATATATATATATATATATATATATATATATATATATATATATATATATATATATATATGTGTGTGTGTGTGTGTGTGTGTGTGTGTGTGTGTGTGTTGCGTTATTTTATTTAAGTTAGTAGATTGGTAAGAAATATAGTGTATATATATATATATATATATATATATATATATATATATATATATATATATATGCACATATACATACACATACATACATGCATATACGTCTATACATAAATCAAAGCTGTAGTTAGGAATGAGAGTGCTGTATTAAGATGCTGAAGACATATGCATATTCAAAGGGGTGAAATGTTGATAAAACGGTAAATTACTGACTAAATGTCTGCCATATACAAATTCATAATTACTAATTACAAGTCATTATAGCATCATCGAAACTCTAGTAGTTTCCAGCTTCAAAATTCAGTTTTCTTTTTTTTCATGAATTGTTTTTATATTAATTTTTTTTTATGAGTGTCGTCGAGTTGATTATAAAGAACTTAGTCTAGTTCCGTAGGGGACGCCTCTGCAGCTGTAAATTCCTCCAGAGGAAAAATATTGTTCATTCTTCACAGCTCCTAATACGTCAATTTTAAATTCCTAGAATAAAATCGATTGTTCGACACGCCAACCCTATGAGCTTCGGTGGCAATTTGGATTATCCAATTGATCAGTAATGGATGCAGGGTACCGGTGATTGCGATGGAACTGTGGACAAAGGATGTTACATTAAATTTGTTTTATTTTATCTCCCAGTGAAGATTAAAGGGAGAGACCTTGCTTGAATGTGTTCTCGATGTGATAAGCAATAGGTGAGTTTGCAGTTCTGTTCAAGTCTGAAATGCTGTTGCAAGTTATATCTGCATAACGACACTTTCCAACCAATTTACTAAAGTGGATTGGTGGTACGACTAGACGAGGTATAGTCGTTGTTACAATGTCAAAGGTCGTCTTTATAATACCCCATAAACATAAATTTCAGATAATGCACATAATTCTTTATCGCAGTGTTAAGAGAACGAGAGATACTTTTGTAATTTTCGTTACGTTTCTGTACCTTAAATGTTTTCAGTGAGCGAGTTGATGAAGATGCGAGGTGCATAAATTATGTCCTTCAGACTTTTTATCATCTAGGGCTGCCGAAATTTATAAGTAATAGCAACAATTGCAGCAACTTTTGTAATATATATATATAGATATCACTTTATGTAATATATATATATATATATATATATATATATATATATATATATATATATATATATATATATATATATATATATATATATGTATATATATATATATATATATATATGTATATATATATATATAATGGGTATAGGTGATGTTATGTAAACTTTGTATTATGTATCTGGCAGTTAGTCAGCTTTGGTGAGCGTCATCACGGGTACAGAAGGGCATAAACTGTAACATGTATGCCATGGGAATTTTTTCCTTTTGTAAGGGCAAAAGACATAAGGTAAGACAATTTACATATACATACACCCGATTATCTTATTTGTTTCCCTGAAAAAAAAAAGAATTACTATCAAAATATTATGAGACCAAATCCACATAAATCATCTTGAAATACATTCCATAACTAATACCCTTTCAGGTCGCTTTGCCTATCTTGAAAATTTTACAATATCTACAATATGGAATAACTGGAAAGGAATTATCTTGTGAATGGAATATGTAAGTACGACTATATAAAACCCTTAATATTTTCGTAGCAGAGACAGAGTTTTGACCTAAAGTATTTATTTTTTAATTTATTTTTGGTTTTACAAATATCATCCACGAATACCGCACCCGTTCCCCTTTACAGCAAAGGTAATTTTGCGCAAACTGAACGAACCTACATTATGCACGATGAAATAATACATTTGACATTTCTAGATCGTGTACATCAATGCCTGGAAAACTTGGGGTCTTTTCATACCGATTGACTCAAACCCGTTGCCGGCGATGGGTTTCGAAATCTTTTACGTGATGCTGAATGCAGTTTCGTTCCGTAACCTGCGCTTCAGTGTAGACAGCTCATTTCCATGTTATTTTCCTACAAATGATGAGAATTCTGACTTGCAACAATAGACATTTCATCCTGATCATTGGAGTGGAAATGTTATATATATCATTCTAAATACACGATGAATAAAATTTACTTGGTGTTTTTTTTATATATATAGTTGAGGGTTCACCTTAATTTGGAAGATAATTTCCTAAAGTGCAATACGGCAAAAGTTATCCTGTTCTCATTTTGCTGTTTAACAGCAAGAAAATGCTTAAGGTTATTCGGTAGCCTGCGCTGTCTCACGGAAGTAAGATTCCAATTACATTAGAAACAGTTGTGTGCCGAGATTCAGTGCCTTAATCAAATTTCCTCTTCTTGGGAAACTAAGACCAAATATCTTTGTCAAGAGTCAAGACGATAATGATAAACAAGAATCTTGAAGGGGATACAATTCCTTTCAGTAGGGTCCTATTTCACATTGATGAACTTAGTTTTAATCATTAAATATCATTATTTTCTGTATTTAGGTTGTGTCGGTCAATGGGCAAACAATTCATCAACGTCATTGTTCCCAAAGCTGTGTTACGGAAATGGTCCTAGTGAAATTCAGCCAGTCATGTCTTTCCTGTGCTTTCTCTTCCGCTAATCCCCACTCTCATCCAACTTCCTGACTAGTAGTTGCCATCCAAGTAGGTAGGGGTCTTCTAATTGTTATGGCACCCAGAAGAGCCCAGGTAACACCATCGTCAACTCTTCTCCCCGAATGGTACGAAGGACATGACCAAGCAAACTCTAGCTCTCATTAATCATTCTATATTCTACTGTACATAAGAGACTTCAATAATTATCTTGTGGACTCATATACCTTTCTTAGCCTGCCATCTGATTCTTATCATTCCTCTTAAAGCCTTATTCTCAAATCCTCAAAATGTTTTAGAATTGGTTTATTTTAGGGAGTCGGATGGAAAGGAAAAAATCACTTAGTGGAAAGTATTTGGTCATTCCTTCATTCGATATAGGTGATAACATTTTTCAACCCTCTTAGTTGAGGGGGACTTCAAATGTTTTTTAATGCATCATGATTAGGTCTTCAAAGAAAAGTAAAGGAGGATTCTGAACATTCTGGAACTGATATATATTACAATAATCATATCAATATATATATATATATATATATATATATATATATATATATGTGTGTGTGTGTGTGTGTGTGTGTGTGTGTGTGTCCGTGTTCTGTGTAAGTTAGCCTTTCAAGATAATATATATATATATATATATATATATATATATATATATATATATATATATATATATATATATATATATATATATATTACCCTTTACTTGTTCACTCCTTCCAGTACCGAAGATTTTTATATTTAAGTTTCAAGTTCCCTCTATCTGAAAAAAAATATATATTTATCTATATCCTAAAATGTTCATACTCTCTCGGGCTATATTATCTCCCTTTCCATCCATACACCTTTTAAAGTCTCGTTTTTTTCCCCGTCCCCTAATGCTAACGCTCCAATTAATGGGAAAATCTTCATTTTCTTGTCTTGTGCAATGCAGTTGGAATATAACACTGTATCACGAACTCAATAAACATAAAATGGTTGTTTACTTCCAGGGCCGGAGAAAGCTCAAATTCCTACCCTTCCCTTTCTATGAATGGATTTTAGGGTACGACTGCTTTTTCAATGCTCTGGGGCCCTGAGAAGGTTACGAGCACATAGCTATAGCTACAGTAAGTTGATGTGCAGAAAGCTGTTCCTGATTCCTAGACTGGTCAGTTTTGTACTGACCAGATCTGTCGTTTTTTAACGATTTTGCTCGGGAAACTAAAACTATAACGAACGTATCATTGACGGCATGTGTTAATCCATATACATACACGACAACCTTCCTTTAATAATTCAATTTTTTTTCAGAAAAATACATTCAGTTTCCATCTTTGTGACTATTAAGAAAGAAAAAATAAATCTTTCTTTTTAATCATACTATTTCGGAAAGAAACTTAGATCTGTCTGAACATTCAGCAAAATACTGTTTCCATAATCTAATTAATGGTGAAGAATGAAGGAAAATAGGATTTTCAAAATCCCAAAAAAGTGATGAAGAGTTTATATCACAACTAATTATATGTATTTTGGAAATAGGATATTGTTAGTAATTTCAGAGTGGCCATTTAAAAAAGAAACGAAAATTCTGTAGAACTGAGAGTTAATGATTTCCAGACAGTTATTCGTATTACCTGAATTTGTAGGCACATTATGGATTAAAGCACAGAACGTAACCAATTGATGAGTCTACTGTTTTTCTGGCCTAATTTATTTTACACGACAATTTCACCTGGTTTAAAAAAACCCTAATCTTTCATTGTCTTCTGAAACTCCATTACATTCTAATTTTCTTCCCATATACCAGCCAGAACTGATTTTTCCTGCTTTCATGAAAGAGGACATAGAAGTACTTTTCATTCATCTTAAAAACCTGCCTCCTCCTCTAGTTTACCTGATTTTAATTTCCAGTTTATTGGTAATTGATTTGCTTCCCAAAATCTCGCCTCATTGCCTTGCATGGAAAGGGATCCCCTCTTTTCTCCCAACGCCAATGATCCCTTCATATCCTTTCTCATCTATGACGTCCGATCTCAGCAATGGGAGAGAGAAACGCTCATTCCAGTTAGACAATGAACTGAAATGGGCCGGACCTGAGAGACAGGGGAGAGATAGGGAGGCAGAATAGGAAAGGGAAGAATGACTGTTTACGAATCAATGGCGTGGTCATGGTATTCTGAATCTGTGAATGAGAGTCATCTGAATTCGGTTCCTTTTTCATTGCTTATGGTTGAGGGCCGTCACATGAATCTGTCATGGAGGACACACAGTATTTTATTCGAAATCAAATGCTAGAGAGACTGAAAAGGGCGAATAATCGAATAGAACTCACTGACAAATGACGGCGCTATCAATTTCTCCCTCCTGTAATTGTGCAAAGTTATAAAGATTTTCGTGCTCTGGGTTTCGTCATATTTCAAACACCTACTTTCTTTCAGTATTGGGGTTTGAATCAATTTTATTTTCTACATTTTCTGGTCGTTTCAGTCACAGAAAGAGATCTTATTTCTTTTCGATCTTCGTATTCTTTCTGGCTATATTCTTTCCCCTTCTCTCCTTACACTTTTTTAGCCTCCTTTTTTCTCATCTCCCCTCGTTGGATTTGCTGGGAAAATCTCAGTTCCTTTTTATTCTACTATACACTTTCCAGATAACCCTGCATTACATTTCTAAGTGCCCATAAAGCAGTAATTTATTATAGAAGTCATCAGAGGCACAGGTGTTCCCCTTTTTTTAAGTTTTCTGTAAAAGAAAACTATTGTACCTGCTTTGTCCGTCCGTCCGCCATCAGATCTTAAAAACTACAAAGGCTAAGGGCTGCAAATTGTTATGTTGATCATCCACCCTCCAATTATCCAACATACCAAATTGCAGCCCTCTAACCTCAGTGGTTTTTATTTTATTTAAGGTTAAAGTTAGCCATGATCGTGCATCCGGCAACGATATAGGACAGGATACCACTGGGCCATGGTTAAAGATTCACGGGCCGCGGCTATACAGCATTATACCGAGACCACCGAAAGATGATCTGCTTTCGGTGGCCTTGATTATACGCTGTACAGAAAACTCGATTGCGCTGAAGAAACTTCTGCTCATTTTTTACTTGTTTTTATTTAGGGATTTAGGGATGAGAATGCTAGTTTCATACACTTAGTGTTATTAAAATTTTATGAGTTGATGGCAAATGACAGTTTTCGCATTCTGCTATCCACTGGCTGATCTGATCTGTGATTGCTCTGTTGCATTGCTCGAAAGATCATTCGGGAAAGGAAAGTACCACGCCCTTTGCTAATGTAAATTATACCGCATACTCTCACTTACACTAAGTAAAATTCTAATGAAGAATAAAATCTACAAGTATTTCTCATCTGCAATTTCATTAGAAGAGTTGCTTAGCCACTTTTGTTTTTCAGAACTCGATTCGGAAGCTTAGTTCAGCCTTTGACTAAATGTTATCCCTTATACCTAAATGTTTGCCCGGCTAAACAGGACAGTGAAATGATGACTGAAAGATACTAATACTATTATTAAGTAAGAACAAAGTTATAAGAATAAAGTTATAACACTTTCAGCAATAAATATTCCTGAAATAAAGCAGTATTACAAGAGTTCTAAACACATCTTTTGAAAGAAAAAATCTGAATGGACAGAAGTGAATACTGTAGTAAGGTATCATATTAGATTACTAATAGAAGAGTATTTAAAAAAACAATACTGATCAAGATACCAATTAAGATACCAGTAAATGTGCCCAATATTTTCCTGTTTTTTTTTTTTTTTTTTTAGTTTGTTTATATCAAAGATGACTTCGAATACATCTCATTTTAAACCTTCATCTGGGTGTCCTCTGCAAATTCAATAGCTCCCGATACACACTGTCCATGTAATAATTCATAGTTTTAAAGTTTCTCTCATAATCACTGAGGGAGTTTTGTTCACTACGAATTATTCCCGGTTTTACTTATTCTCTCTATTACGCGTCCCTCCCAGGCACTCGACTTCTCTCTCTCACTCTCTGTTAGTTACCAATTAATGTTCTCTAAATTCTTGCTTCATTTCCCGCATGAGTTGTTACCCTCTGTTCCCTTAACGGCCAATGAGTCCTTCATTTCCTGATCTCTTCGGTGACGCTGGTCCTCAGGAATTAGAGACACCCTCATTCCAGTAGACAATGAATTGAAATGGACCGGATCTGAGAGACGAGGAAAAGAGGAAAAGGGGGGAGCTGGGTGAAAAAGGAATGGGATGGTTCTGATATTTCCAGGTTATGGAAGAGATCAGTGCGAAGGTAAATTCATCTTTTTTTTTTTTTTTTTTTTTTTTTTTTTTTTACTTAGGACTCTGCAACAGTTATAACTTCAGCACGTTCAGTCACATGTCAGGTAATCAATTAAAATCTGATTTTAAGTGATGAGGCCTGTAAATAGGAGTAAATAAACGAACCGGTTATTTATATATGAAAACAGTGCATGCGGACTTTTTTTCAAAATGGTATACTACTGTATATGCTGAAGAAGAACACATATTTTATATAAATATTTTACTAAAATAAATAGTTGATAAATAAGTTTTTATCGATGTCTTTCTTTTGCAGAGAAAAACACAGAGCGCGCGGATTTTCGTCGAAGGCTTATATGCTCTCAAGAATAAACTGTTTTATTATTGTATATTCTTTCTTTTTGAGGAAGCTTTCCTTTTCATATTTCTTAAATCCCGGAGAGAAAACTCGATTCTCATATCTTAAACCTTTCTACTTCCTCAGGCTACGTTTCTTCCCCTTCTTTTCCAAAGTGTTTATGTCTATTTCCCCCTTTCCCTTAAGGCAACCCGTCAGATTACTGTGAAATCTTAATTTCTGTTTCTCCTCCAATGCAATATTCAGATAACTCCGCATCACATACTGCCCATAAAATGGTAATTCGTTTTTTCAATCGGGGGAAAAAGCTCTAGGCGATATATTATCTTTTCACTGTCGAGTGATTTTGGGACGGGGATCCCTGCCTTTATACAACTGGTGTTATGCCCCGTAGTGGGATAGTGCCCTCCGTGAACCTCACCTGGTGCACTGTAATCATCATTACTAAAGAGTGTTTGTAATGTTCTTCGGACCCTTGCTGCAACACCTTTTTAGCCTTTCCCGCTTCCTTTCTTGATTCTTGCTGTCCAATCTCTCTAACTACTACTTCTTACTACGGGATAGTCTCTCAGTTCCAACTCTAGATCCTTGTATTTCACCTCTTTTATTTCTTGGGCCTTTTTATCTTGCTGTCAAACCACACCAAGTCACTCTTTTCACTGTCTTGAGCGTTGAATGGTCGAAAGTTCCCTCGTGCTTGGCTTGGCGGTCTAAGCTGCATTAATCAAATCAAATCATATCTATTACTATGGAAAGATGTTGCCCTGACTGCCACTGTTTATCATAGAGCTCACACGTTCATTCACTAAGATCTGCAGTTGGTCTCATTTCATTGTTCAAAAGACCATAGGTTGAGCTAGCGTATGACTGCCGTAGCCAATCTAAAAAAAAAAAAAAAAAATATATATATATATATATATATATATATATATATATATATATATATATATATATATATATATATATATATATATATATATATATATATATATATATGTTACTCATGTCAGACTTCCTTGTTTTCCAAAAAGTTCTCAAAGCAACAGGATTACTCAAAACATTTAATTTCTGTCTTTGATTTGAGAGAGTACATACAACCTTTCCAGTACATTCAGCTCATTTGAACGTAAATTCAGAGCTTACGTTAACTCAAAAGATATACGTGGACTCGGCTGAACACTGAGTTGATGACAAAAGGAAACTGTCTTTCAGATATTGTCAATGACTGAGAACGTTATACCTTCTTCAATCACACATATTCCTTTAACGAATTACCACCAGCAGAATGTTAGTGTCCCATTCGTGAAGTAATGGCAAGTCTTTATAACTAAACGTGAGTGACTCTCAAAGTATAACATGGTAACAAAAGCAATTATAATTTTGAATGTCTTATTCTCTGAAGTGATGGAAACACATAATGAACACCAACGAATGTTACCGCAACTTAACCAACCTGTATTTTAACACTACTTAGTTTTCATAATTACATGAATGTTATGTATATATACATCTCCAGATAAACTCCTTTGATGCATCAAAATTCTTATTATCTTTTGTTTGACTTTTGTTTGTTATTGAACGACGTCCTTAAGCTATTAATTCTATCGAGTCCTTCTAGTATATAGTTTTGTATATTGTTTTTATTTCTTAAGCTTCGTGCTGTGAAGCTCACTATACATCATTCAGCAATTTGCATTCAATAAAATCTCGTGTCATTTCCCGCATGCGTAGTTACTCTTCATTTTGTTAACACTCGATGACACCCGTTCAATTCCTCCTCTCTTCGGTGACGCCCGATCTCGGGAATTAGAGAAGCTCTCATTCCAATAGACAATCAATTGAAATGGAATGGATCGGAGAGACTGGAAACGAGAGATGGGGGTAGGGGGAAGGGGGGTGGGAGGGTGGCTTGTACCGCGATGGAAAAGGAATGGTTATTTACGTGACGGAGAAAGAGAAGGGGTTTTTTGGCGGTGAGGTGCGATGGAAAAGGAATGGTTATTTACCAAAGAATGGGTAAAATAAGAGGAGGTGGGGAAGCGACGATGGAAAAGGGGTGATTATCAACGAGACGGGGAAAGAGAAGGGGATTGTGAGAGGTGGGCCTTGATAGAAAAGGAAATTTCAAAAATAAAAGAACGGTGGGAAGGAGAAGGGAGCTAGGGGTGGATAATGATGGAAAAGGAATGATAATTTACGAAAGAACAGGGAAAATAGAAGGGTGATGTGGGAAGTTGGGGGAGGGGAGGGGAGTGGGGACCACCAAGATGAAAAAGGGAATCTCAAATATGGAAGAACGGTGGGAAAGAAATCTGAGTTGGTCCTGAATAAGGATGGAAAAGGGAAGCTAATTTAGAAAGAGCTTGAGAAAGAGAAACAGGTTGTGGGTGTGGGCTACAATGGAGATGAGATAATTATTTACGATAACGAGGGGGCGTTTGATTATTTCGAGTCTTTTCAGACGTTAAGACGACAATTTTAATAACCCTGCAACAAAATTATGTGTTGAAGCCAAGCCAGTGGCGTCTTGTATCCAAGGAGTATTGTTTTGAAATGAAGCTCGTGTCGATATGAAGATGAATATCTTATTTAAATAACCACATATTTATCCAGTTGAGATAATACCTTCCCTTTAGATTAATTCGCGTTTTTCTTGCCTTCGTTCTTTCAGCGTAGAGGTTTTTATATTGCATACTTATTCAGGTTCCATCACTCTCATAAAACCCTTTCTCAATATCCTACAATCTTCATTTTTCCCCCGGTCCTCATGCCCTCGGAGTATATTCTTTCCACCCCTTCTATTCACGGCGCTTTTTCAAGTCTCAATATTTTCTCTCTTCCCCTAACGCTATCGTTCGAATTACCGAGAAAATCTCTATTTCTTTTCTTCTGCAATACAGTTGGCAGACAGCCCCGCATCACATACGCAGCGCCAATAAAAAGAGAGTTTATTGTCGAGGTCTGAAACAATTCCCTACTTCGAGGGATGTAGCAACAGATGTGTTGACCTCACTCTGTATATCTGAAAAGAGCTGTCGGCTTCAGAAGCTACAGCAGCAACAAAACCAGTAACAACAACAACGGAAACGACAGCAACAACAGCAGCGGTAGCATTTCCATCTGTAACATATAAAGAGCGATAGTGTCAAAGACCGTGTTAGACGAGGTCAATGTGACTCTGTCGTGTCATAGCACATGTTTTCTGGCTATATTCCTCTTAAGTGTTAGTCTCTTATTTGTTTGGTCGTTTCTTCCGTGCATTCACATTTTGGGTTTGGATACGAATGTGTTCGTTAGGTTGCCTAAACTCTCATAAAGTTATTTTAGTTGTTAAGACCCAGATGACAGGAAGGCTGTGAAAGGTTAAATCCATTTGATCATAACTAAAAAAAAAAAAAATGGAGCTAAAGACGAGAGTTAATAGTGAAGGAACAAAAACCGACATTCCATACAGTTTCTAAATGAGCAATCATTAACTTGCTTAGACAGGAAGACAGGAAAAACTAACAGTTATGAATAAAAAGTTAATTTTTATTGTCTGCAAAATTTCGTCTCTTCCACAGGGGTGGCCTTCATAACCAAGCCTCTATGCCATTGCAGTTGTAGCTTATGAAACATGAATTTGATACTTTGTTAGATACCTTGGTTTTCAGTTTTAAAGATTATTCAGAGATTCTTAGGTATATATATTTAAATATGATAAATGAGTAGTGTCAAATGAATTGTAAACCATTACACACTTTATACAAGCATAGGATTTTCACATACAGATAGGTGAAGATCCGGCAACATATTTATATATATATATATATATATATATATATATATATATATATATATATATATATATATATATATATATATATATATATATATATATATATATATATATATATATATATATATATATATATATATATATATATATATATATATATATATATATATATATATATATATATATATATATATATAAAGTTTATTAGCAGTGTATCGAATTATTTTACACCCTTCTGTGCACTCTCTTGTATTTTGCTTCTGATTTTTGAGTGACCTACTTTAACCAGCACTCTCTAATTATATAAAAAAAAATATTTTATCCTTTTACATTATTTCCAAGCTATTTTCCTTCCCAATTCTTTTGTTGGATTCACCCCCTGACT
>NC_089789.1:32831105-32833605 GCF_040412425.1 Macrobrachium rosenbergii
AGTCTAATTCCTTAAAAGCCCTAGTAGAGCTGTTAATCAGCTCAGTGGTCTGCTAAATTTAAACTAAGGTATACTTAACTTATATATATATATCCTATGGTATATATATATATATATATATATATATATATATATATATATATATATATATGTGGTGTTTAATGAAAACACACACACACATTCCACACACACACATAATATATATATAATATATATTTATATATATAAAAAGAAGCTCATTATACATAAATTATATATTGTGACATATCTAATTTTATATATATATATATATACCATGTATATATATATCTTACTATAATATATATATATATATATATATATATAGTAATAATAATAAAAAATTGTTTGTGTTTATATGCAAAAACACACACACACCGTTAATGAATATATATATATATATATATATTTTATATATATATATATATATATATATTACTGTATATATATTGATAAACCTATATATAATATAATATATTGCCATACGTATATATACTACATCACATTATAATAAGATATATATATATATATATATATATATATCAAAAAAGCTACCAAATTAAGTTCATTCTGTGGTATTAGAATTATATATATACACACACATATATATATATATATATATATATATATATATATATATATATATATATATATATATATATATATATATATATATATATATATATATATATATATATATATATATATATATATATATATATATATATATATATATATCCAAAAAACACAGAATTATAAGTTAAGAGGCATTGTATATTAGAATTACATATATATATATATATATATATATATATATATATATATATATATATATATATATATATATATATATATTAAATAATTCCTTTTTTACAACAAAAAAATAAGAGAAGAATATTTTATTGTAATCTTGATATTGTAAGTTAACAAAACCGCACCTGTGTTAAGTTGCATTAGAACTCAACGGTAATCAATGGTTTTTTGGGGAAATAATATACATTCCAACGCATTAAACAAGTAAAATGATCTTTATAGCACACCTGATCTTTGTACATAAGTGTGCTATGATGTTCAAATCAAGCCAGATTACGCCCAAAATACCATACATTATAGTTCTCATAACAGATGTGTGACATTAAAGTGTTCACTTGTTCGGTGAGAAATTTTTGATGCATGTAGTGATGTACGCAAGAATTGTAAAGGTAATGTTTTCTTTTCATTCCAGATATTAAATTCTCGGTGCAAGATATTTGACTTGGATGACGTTGAGGCCTCTTCACATTGGAAAGTGAGAAAAAAGGAAAAGTAAGTTCAGTCTGTGGTTTGAATTTCTTTCAGTAAATGAAGGGGAAAATTAATAAGAGATGCACTAGCTGATCCAGAAAAATTTCATGGATGGGGCACCAATTTTCATATTATACAGTACAATTATACATATACATTATACACACACACACACACACACACACACATATACATATATATATATATATATATATATATATATATATATATATATATATATATATATATATATATATATATATATATATATATATATATATATATACTGTATATATATTTTATATACATATATTCAGCATGTGTGTTATGTAGGTATGTATGTATGTACAGTACTGTATAATATGGAAATTGCAATCCTTATGAAATTTTTCTGATAGCTTAGTGTTATTATTATATAAGATTATTTTTCACAAAATTTTATTTTTATTTCACACACACACACACATTTATATATATTTATATTTCTCATATATATTATTGTTATATAAATATTGAATATTTTGTGTGTGTATTGTGTGTTTTTGTGTGTGTGTGAGTATAATATATTTTCTTTAGCATATCATTCAGTATTTAAGTAGAAATTATGAAATGGACAGTAATCGCCTGTTCTATCAGGAAATACAAAATCATTATTATTATCATATAGATTATTGTTATTATTACTATTGTTATTACTATTTTTCTCAAAAGTTTATTATTATTTCTATAATAGATTCTTAAATTTTTGCCCATTTTTATATTTCTCATTTATATTATTGTTATCTAAATCTTGAATATTATTATTTTGTCATTATTTTTCATGGGGACCCACGTGGCCAGATGCTGCCCCCCCCTAGTAATTCTCAATGGAACCATTCATTTTCACTGTGGGGAAATAATAGAAATATTATAAAATTAAACCCAAGTCATAATATAAGATGAACATTGTTGCTGGCATGCTATGTGGATAGGAAGGTTTTTCCATTGTGGGAAAATAGAAATGTGGATATAAAGGTTCTTCATTGTGGGAAAATAATAGAATTGTGGATAGGAAGGTTTTTCATTGTGGGAAAATAATAGAAATGTGGATAGGAAGGTTTTTCATTGTGGGAAAATAATAGAAATGTGGATAGGAAGGTTTTTCATTGTGGGAAAATAATAGAAATGTGGATAGGAAGATTTTTTCATTGCGGAAAAA
>NC_089789.1:32838605-32843605 GCF_040412425.1 Macrobrachium rosenbergii
ATTCCCTCCCTCTCTATCCACTTCTCCCCTCCCCATCTCCTGTACCTCCCTATCTCCCTCCCCTCCCCTCCCTCCCCATCTCCTCCCCCCCCTCCCCCTCCTCCTCCCCTCCCCTTTCCACCGCTCCTGCCTCTTCTCTCTCCCCTCTTCCCCCTACCCCTCCCCTCCCCTCCCCTACCCACCGTTTGATCTTGACTTGACAACAGGAAGGTCTGGAAAAGTTGGTTCATTATCGTCTCATGCAACACCTAAGCACTTCTTGCATCGTGCTTTGAACAGAATATACCCAAACATGGACCTTTTGCAATAATATTCATTAATAATTTCTTATTAAGACGATTAAAGGTTTTCTTCTGCTTCGTCTGTCTCGGGGGGAAAAAGGAAAAGAAAAGGAGGATATTTGGCTTGGAAGAGAGTGATTGATTTAGCTTTTTAAGGTTTCAGGCTTAAACAGGAAGGAGAGCAGACTCACCAAGATAATTCCGGTGACTAATACACAAATAATATCTTATAGTATTACTGGTGTTTGTAAGTGTCTTGTTAGGTGGTTAGGTGGCTTAGATTAAGCCAGTCAGGGAGGGCCCTTGCTTAAATCGGATCGTGAGTCTGGCAAAGCGTTACTCGAAGTAGAAGAGATCTATTGTGCACTTCTGGACACTTTGCAACCAATCGAAAATTATATGAAATTGAATTATAATTAAGAACACCAAAGATCAAGTTACGATACCAGTTAATGTTTAGCATGTCCATACCAGAGCCAGTCGTGTGCATTGATATTTCGTCGAAACGTCAAAATATGATGCACACAAAAAAGATTAAACCAGAATGTTGAAAGTCGTTTTACATAAAGTTTGAAGAAATAAGACAGATAAACAGTGCCTGTCGGGACATGGTAGGTAAAATAATAATAATAATAATAATAATAATAATAATAATAATAATAATAATAATAATAATAATAATAATAATAATAATATAAAAGGCATAGTAATGAAACACGGGTTAGGGCTTAATAAACAATCTTTACATTTTCAAAGATAATCAGAAAAATAATTGGTGTATACTTACTTGCGTAAAGGTCGACGGCAATTCTCTTTCCCCTGGTAATAACAATATTCATTCAAAGTTTCCGCTTTGTAACAATATCTGTCGCTCAAGTTCTGGATTTCCATAATAAATTATGTCTCCTTCCGGGCTTCTGTCAGAATGAATCATTTGTGAAGCATTCACGTTGTCTGAATTCCTACGTCTTCGACTCCATTTCCTTTGGATTGAATTTCACTTTTGACATTCACGAAACCACCCGGAATATCACCGAGTCTTCGGATCGTACCGAGATAATCTCGTCAATCTCACTTCGCTGACGAATAAAGATAAAAAAAAATAAAATATGAAAGGACGAAGATATTCCTTTCAGTGGAATCATGCGGCCGACGAGGAAGTTATAACAGAGAAACATTATTAATCATACTTGAGAAAACACACACACACACACACACACACACACACACACGCACACGCAGGTAAGTCCTCGTAGTTTCTGTCACCCGAAGAAATGAAATGCAAATATAATTATCTCGCTCTGCGCTTCGGGGATGTTAAGGAATGCCTACATTTATACAGCCGCTGTTCTATCTCCCGCGCCCGGATAAATTAATTTTCATAATGGGTTTCAAACAGGCTTCAGGAGGAGCTGCACATGCACGCACACACACACGCGCACACACACACATACACATACACATATACGCAAGGCTCAGTTTTTTGTCATGGAAATTCGGAAGAATTTTCGTCCCCTGAAATAATGAAGTACAACTTTAGATCATACGTGCAAAGGACCGCCACTGTCGGAGTTGAGAAGGAAACGAGGAGAATGATAGAGACGAGGTGCTGAGAGAGAGAGAGAGAGAGAGAGAGAGAGAGAGAGAGAGAGAGAGAGAGAGAGAGAGAGAGAGAGAGAGATGCACTTGCCATATTTGTGCCTTGGTATGAACCTTGCGGTAGACAATTCGTTTTAGTTTTTCACGAATTCGTGAATGACATCAGAAGATATCATCGAGAAGTCGTGCTGTTCAGAATCTCTCTTATAAAGTATGTATATAGTATAATTAAATGAAAGACCGAATTAATAAAAAAAAAAAATTGGGATGATTACAACTTCTACCACTCTTGCCGTTATCACAACTATTCCAGCTTCTGCTGATGTTCTAGCCATTATGAACTGACTACTACTAATACTACTAGACCCCGTAGCGGGGTAGTGCCTTCAGGGCACCTCATGTGGTGCACTGTAGGCATTACTTAAAGTTCTTTGCAGCATCCCCTCGGCCCCTAGCTTCAAGCCCTTTCATTTCTTTTTTCTGTACCTCCGTTCGTATTCTCTTTCTTCCATCTTACTTTCCACCCTCTCGTAATGATCGTTCCATAGTGCAACTGGGAGGTTTTCCTCCTGTTACACCTTTAAAACCTTTCTGCTATCAATTTCCCTTTCAGCGCTGAATGACCTCATAGGTCCTAGTGCTACAAGATGGATAATAATATTACCATCAGCATCATCAAGAATTAACATGGCCGTAAATGCTATATTCCTTTAACGAGCTGACGCCAAGCTGAAGAAGACCCTCCATGGTGACTGCAGTGAACAGAGCCGCCCATGAAGTGGAAATTACAGCAAGTATTTAGGCTCAGGGGTTCCATCTCGGAGCCTCTCTTCTTGCGTAACCTAATCGACCCTATTCCGGATGAATTACTTTTCCGGCTGAACTGTGAATGCTCGACTCATTGATCCATTTAAATCGCTGATTAGTCAGCTGGACCCCTTGGTTTCTGCTCTGAAAGGCCCATAGCATCTCTCCAGAGACTCAGTTTGAGGTCATTGACGTCCAGATGCTAAAGGGGACCAAAGAGAGAGAGAGAGAGAGAGAGAGAGAGAGAGAGAGAGAGGTTACATATTATATTTAGTGAAAGAGATGGAAATATTAATTTATTGATAATTATGCTTATGGTTTTTTATTTTATTTTTCTAGTTTTCTGTAAAAGAAAACTATTGAGATGGCTATTTGTCTGTCCGTCCGCACTTTTTCTGTCTGCCCTCAGATCTTAAAAACTACTGATGCTAGAGGGCTGCAAATTGGTTCGTTGGACATCCACCCTCCAGTCATCAAACATAAACAAATTGCAGACCTCTAGCCTCAGTAGTTTACATTTTATTTAAGATTAAAGTTTGCCATGCTCGTGCGTCTGGCACCGCTATAGGTGCCAACAACACAGACCACCACCGGGCCGTGGCTGAAAGTTTCATGGGCCGTGGCTGAGAGTTTCATACAGTTTTATATGCTGTGCAGAAAATTCGATTGCGCCGAAGAAACTTCGCCGCATATTTAACTTGTTTTTCCTTGCATTTTCTCTTCCTTGAGTATCACTCACTCATTCCGTTTAATTTTTCAGGCGTGAGTGTGATCAATTCCTGGTCTACCAGTGTCTCAAAAGTTATTGGAGTTCCATGTTAAATTTTCTTCCAGCCTGAATCATGGTATCGCAGAATATCTTATTTTATCCATAACTTCATTTTTATTCCCAACCAGGTGACGAAGAGTTCAAAGGAGCAGCAATGCAAGGCGAACATTGTATCTTGCACCATATATCAGGGACATATAGTTAATTTGAATTATTCAGAACCCACACTTGGACATCAACAAGGGAAACATGAAACAAATCCTTTCTAAAAAACGCCGATACCCCAGAATTAAATGAATCGACCATAGCAGCAAACTGGGTTCGACATAACATTCCTTAGAGTAAATTTTCATATACATTACGAACGTTTGACCCCATTCACTTCAAGCTTTGTAGTCCTTAAATAACTTTCAGATTTGTCTCTCGGGTTAAGGCAGGTAATGATAATCCTCTCTTTAGGGGATGTCAAACGATTTCGCTTAGTGAAAACGGATGTAATCCTCTTTCCGTAAAAGACTTTTAGATTTACCCCTCCTTTCTTCTCGAGATTTAAGTACATTACAAACTACTTTCACCCCTTACTTAAAGGGAGTGAAACCATTCTAAGGTATTCAGAAGACACCATTGCGCATATCTTTTGAACTTAATAGTATCATAGCGTTACATTACTTTATTGCCAAAGTTTAATGTCGTTTGTAATGAAGAATCAAACTGTTGTTCTCTTCCTAACAAATTGACGCATAGTAACACCTGCAAGAATGCTCTTCGACATACGAAAGATCCTGTAAAACTATTTAAAAATCCGTCATTAAACACACTTTAAGACATGCGCCTTCACAGAGTCGCATTCACACTAACACTTGATATAGCAAGCAAATGTTTTTATACTGCTCGTAAACTACATTTTTAACACGTCTATACAACAACTTTAAAGCATGAAGAATCTCAATATATCCTGTTATTCTCCAGACATTCCAGTCTAGTATCACTTCATGCTAAACCCATTACATTGCGTTATTAGTCGTACTCGGCTAGCACTCTCCTAGGCCCACGTTCGATTCTCCGGCCGGCCAATGAAGCATTGGAGGAATTTACATCTGGTGATAGAAATTCATTTCTCGGTATAATATGGTCCGGATTCCGCAATAAGCTGTAGGTCCCTTTGCTAGGTAACCAATTGATTCTTAGCCACGTAGAATAAGTCTAATCCATCGGGTCAGCCCCAGGAGAGCTGTTAATCAGCTCAGTGGTCTGGTTAAACTAAGGTATACTTAACTTCTTTTTTTTATTAGTCTCGGAACATACGCGTATTTACATTTTCTTTTTTTAAGTAGCTAAGACAAAGCTACTGGATCATATTAATTGAATACATTTTGCATATAATATTACGCTAAGAATTCATACCATCGAACACCTGCCACTACTGTATGCTTGAAACAATCGTAAGGTTCTGGACTGAAATGTAGCCTTGACTTATAGTAAATTTATTCAGTTATGTAAACATATACTGTTTGGATGACATTTCATGATGTTCTATACAGGGT
>NC_089789.1:32848605-32871105 GCF_040412425.1 Macrobrachium rosenbergii
AATAATATGTTTTTTTCTGAAACTAGTCACAATTTGCAGGCTATAAAGGTTTATGTGGATGTATGTATGTATGCATGTATGAAGAGTCACCATTCTAAAACTGGTAGTGAGATGAATACATATGCATATATTCCTGTAGCATGATGCATGCATGTATGCATATGGTTATGCATGTGGAGAACACCATTCAAAAATTCGTAATACGATGCCTCCATCTTGATATATATATATATATATATATATATATATATATATATATATATATATATATATATATATATATATATATATATATATATATATATATATATATATATATATATATTATATTTATTTGATGAATGAAATGTCTCCAGTGACTCTGTATTTCTCAGTCGTTTACGGAACCCCAGCCTTTCCAACATGTAAATTTTAGGTTCTGAATCTTTACTTAATTCAGATTACAAGCAATAAACCTTCTTTCTTTCTTTCTGTCTTTCTTTCTTTCTTGAAATTTTGATCTGAAAGCCCTTATGGACAGAGTCAGCAGACTGTTAACCCAAAGGGGTTCCGAAGAGAGACAAATTAGAGGAAAAGGCGATAAATAATTAAATATGAGGGAACAGAAGATAAAAGAGATACGTCTGGATTCAGGAGACGTTAGGATAAAGAAGAATTGTCTTTGCTCCTCGATTAAACATTTGGTGATCAGAAGACTCCCCAACCGCACTAAATAAACTATTTCAAGTTTAAGTCCAAGTTCGAGTTGAAGTTGTAGCCAGAATAAAACTCACAACGTTAAAGCCGTTGCTGGAAAATGGCACACTGTTTGTAGCATCAGCCTGACTTGCAAACACAGCTACGTCAGGCCTGAAATGTGAAGTACATGCCCACATTACACCACAGGTGCGAAAAGTCTATAACACCATATTTTCTAAATATTCGCATTAATTAAAGGCATTGAAATCATTAAATGATGTTCCTTCCTTCGCGAACATCCTACGCCAGTGAATTCAGTGCAGCCTCCGATAGCTCTCATGCCAAAATAACTGGCAATCAGGACTCCATTTACAGAACCTTTCATTCACAATCGCCAAGGTCTGGCTAAGCCATCATCAATATTAGCTGATACTCTTCTTCTTCTTCTTCTTCTTCTTCTTCTTCTTCTTCTTCTTCTTCTCTCTCTCTCTCTCTCTCTCTCTCTCTCTCTCTCTCTCTCTCTCTCTCTCTCTTGGCCGAGTCTAAACCTTCGGAAAAGTAAATGAAAACAGGGACGTGGATCTGATGGCGAAAGAGAGATTATAGGATGAACTGCAAGGGGAAGAGACAAAGTCAAACGAAAAAGGAAGAAAGAATGACACGTAGGTAAGAGAGGAGGGACTGAAAGGTGATTTGGCTGTAAAATGGATTACTGTCGAGAAGTAAGTAATACAATAGACTGGAGATACGGCCTTAAACGAGAGCAAAGGATAGAGAGAGAAATAAAAAATCGGCTGAGATGAGGAAAAAGGTCAAATATGAGATGATTGGAAGCTCCAGATCACAAATCATAAGTCATATAAGACGACAGGAAGAAGAAGAAGAAAAATCGAAAAGACTTTTTCGTGGGTGGAAGTAAAAGCGAAAATAAGAGGAGGAAATTGTTGGTGTCTTTATATCAAGAAACGTTGTGTTGAAAGGAAAGACAAGGGATGAAAAATAATCAATCATCAGGACTCAGATTACTTTTATCGTTTTCCCTGATTTTTCTTTATTTTTTTCTTTACTTTCATTTCTTTTGTCATTTTGCACCTGTATCACCTCGACTTCTGGCCCATTTTTTATTTAATCTTCTTCGTTCTGAAGAGAACTCTTCTTTTCTTTAGATATTTTTGCATCAGCTATAAGACTATAAGACTGTTTGAATATCCTAAAAGAAATGCATGTCTTTTACCAGAACTTTTAACAGCAAGCGTAATACAAGAGTACAGTTCCATTACTCTTTTATGTTCGAAAAGTTTATCTGTCAGGAAAGACGAAAAATAAATGAACTTTCTCGTGCTTTTGATTTTTTTTTATGTGCAGAGATACAGAATATTTCATTTGACAAAAGGTCTTCATTTGCAACGTGCCAGTTTCCTCTCTAGTTCCATATTTTGTGCTATGGTCAGTGGGAATTTAAAAGATCTCCCTGACTCTCATTATCTTTTATCCCTCAAGATGCTTTTCTAGTGCACCCTCCGTAGGATTAAATCCTCCCCTCTTTCACTCCTTTTCACTGATTCTTTGGGTTTGGGCCACATACGAGAGTCTGGCTGCCAGTTTTATCTGTCCAGTGAGGTATGAGAAAGTATCCTATCCACTGTTGAAACAAACCACTGCCAGTTTCATCTGTCTAGTGAGGTATGAGAAAGTAATCCTAAAACCACGCTACCTAAAATACAAGTATAAGTGCCCATCGTTCAAGAATCTTGAACCTGTACAGTAAATACTTTAAGAGATTGACAATAGGTACAGAAAGATACGAGTCTATGCTGAGAAATTTTTAGAATTTCCAAGACAGATGTTCTTGTTTTTGGGATTCTCTAAGTGCGTCTGTCGGTCTGAACTTAACCTGGTTTTGCAACTTGTTTTCTCTGAATGAAGCACTAAGCCGGTCTTCGTCTTGGGCTTCATAAACAATCAATAAGCATAAGATTTGTAAAACAACATCTATCATGTGATACAGTATTTGTTTCTTCTAGAAATACCTTCAAGCTAATTTCCAAGTAAAATATGAAATCCACTTTCGCAATCAATTCTATAATATGTCTCTTTCGCCATCATTACAACAGAAATAGATATATCTATCTAAACTTATGCTTTACATATTCTTTCTGTGTCCTTGAAATGATTTTAGCCTTAAGGAAAATTCGCATTTCATTAATAATTCGATGATTATTACACGAACATTTTAGTTTCAGAAAAATTAGTAAATTCTGAATTCATGGACTCTGAAGAGAAAAACAATTAGAATAAAATGAAAGGAGACTGAAAGCTAATCACAAAATCCTCTAAATCCACAGCATTAATAATTATTTCCGAAAGGAAACTGAAAAGAAAATAGTGCTAGTTCGTCAAAATGATTATAATTCTCCATTAAATAAAAGGGGAAAATTACATTGAATAAAGAATAATTCTAAAATGGGAAATAAATAAAAACGAATTTGGAAATTCATCACCGCATAAGAACAATTCCCAGCTTCATGCAAGCATTTACCCCGTGATATCGAGGGCATATATTTGGGAAATGACCAGATTAACCCAGGAAGCATCACAAAGACCGGGAAACCCATTGAAACATATACTACCGGTAACAGAATCGGGCTATAAATTACAACTCTATATTATGATAATGTCAGCCAGGTCAGCGCTGGATATATCATTCGAAAATAAATTCATGGCCCAAAGGACCAACACAGTTAGAATTTTAATTCATGGCTCTCGCGGGATTTGGCTCCATTCCCCAAATTCATTACGGACCGTAGTGAGCCACGCTCGGTGAGTTCGATGGAAGGATATCGATGGGTTTAGTACTTGTGCTCAGACGTTCACTTCGCCATTTTTATTTTTATTTTTGCTCGGTTTGTCTCAATCCTTCCGTTGGTTCGAAGGCATAATGAAGCATATTATGAAATCGACTTTCTCGTGGAAAAATATGGAATCATGAGTGACTCAATACGGAGAATATGTCAGAGTACGCCCCAGAAAATAGATTTAATGAAGCCTACTAATTAATACACGTATAGCAAGTGGCACGCATGTAAGTTTCATTCAGGAAAATTAATTGAAATCATTTTGTAAAAGGTGAAATAATATATCTTGTGATCACCAACCATTTCGTTTGCTTTTAATCTAAGTTCCAATATTATAAAGAACAACAAGAGAATTCGGGCTGTGTATTTGGTTGATTAATTCTCTCCCGTATTTATTTCATTGCACACTTACCTTCAATAACAGAGGTATATATTTTACACATGCAAAAAATATATTATTCCTGGTAATATTGCTTTTCAAGTGGAAATATATATAATAACTACTGGGCACCTTCACTGGATATGTAGCCTATATACAGTATATATATATATATATATATATATATATATATATATATATATATATATATATATATATATATGTGATATATGTGTGTGTGTGTGTGTATATATATATTCATATAAGTATATATATATATATATATATATATATATATATATATATATATATGTATATATATATATATATACATGTATGTGTGTGTATGTAACTGAATCACGAAAGATATGGAACGTGATGAATGTATAAACAAAGGCAAATGCCATGAAGGAAAGTGAAACAACAGAGTGGTTGCTAGGTCTTTCGATACACAGTTCTTTACTAGTAGACTCTTATAGTAAAGGACCATGTGTCGAAAGACCTAGCAACCATTCCGTTGCTTGACTTTCCTTCATGGCATTTGTCTTAATATATACATATATATATATATATATATATATATATATATATATATATATATATATATATATATATAAAAGTAAATTTTATGTATGTTTGTATGTATGTATGTAAGTTTGAGCGCTATAGAAATCCGAACCGCTTGACCGATCTAGACAAAATTTGGCACGTTGCCATCGTTTGACCCAACTTAGATAATAAGGTAGGCTTCAAACACGTACCCCCTCTTCCTCTTCCCCTTCCTCCTTCCCCCTTCCCTTCATAACTTAATCTGTAGTAAATAAATTCTACTGGTTTATCATACCTCATTTCATGTACTCGAGACCATAGAAATATATTATTGAAAATGCTTTTCAGTCACCACAGTAATACCTGGATAAAAGGGACAGATAGCACAGTAATATTTGAAAAAAAAAGGTCAGTCACCACAGTAATATCTGGATAAAAGGGACAGTCGCCACAGTAATACGTGGATGAAACGGACAGTCACCATGGTATTACCTGAATAAAAGGGACAGTCGCCACAGTAATATCTGGCTAAAAAGGACAGACAGAACAGTAATACCTGGATAAAAGGGACACTCACCATAGTAATACCTGGATAAAAGGGACACTCGCCACAGTAATATCTGAATAAAAGGGACACTCACCACAGTAATACCTGGATAAAAGGGACAGACACCACCATAATACCTGGATAAAAGGGACTGACAGAACATTAATATTTAGATAAAACGGACAGTCACCACAGAAATGCCTGTTTAAGAGGACAGACAGACCAGTAATACCTAGTTAAAGGTGACTAATAGTACAGTAATGCCTGGATAATAGGGACAGGCACTACAGCCATACCTGTATAAAAGGGACAGTCACCACAATAATACCTGTATAGAAGGGACAATCGCAACAGCAACACCAGGAGAAAAGGGACAGTCACAACAGTAATATCTGGATAAAAGGGATAGGCAGAACAGTAATATCTGGTTAAAGGGGAAAGCCAGCACAGTAATAACTGGTTAAAGGGACAGACAGCAAAGTAGTATCTGGATAAAAGGAACAGCCACCACCATAATAACTGGATAAAAGGGACAGACAGTACAGTTATACGTATTTAAAGGTGTCAGACAGTACAGTAATGCATGGATAAAAAGGACAGTCACCACAGTAATACCTAGATAAAAGGGACAGTCACCACCGTAATACCTGGACAAAAAGGACAAACATCGCAGTAATACATGGACAAAAGGAACAGTCACCACAGTAATTTCTGGATAAAAGGGACAGCCATCACAGTAATAACTGGAATAAAAGGGGTGGACAGTACAGTAATACCTGTATAAAAGGGACAGTCACCCCAGTAATAACTGGATAAAAGGGACAGACAGAACAGTAATACCTGGATAAAAGAGACAGTTACCAGGGTAATTTCTGATAAAAGGGACAATCATCATAGTAATACCTAGATACAAGGGGCACGCAGTACAGGAATATATGGATTGAAGGGACAGTCGCCACAGTAATGTCTGTCAGTTCACACACGTCAGTTCGAAGAGTGAACGTTCGCATGGAAAAAGTAGAAATTTGTCAGTCGGACCTTCAACATGAACCCCTCCCCCTTTTCCTTCTCCCTCCCCTACTCCTTTCCACCTCCCCCTTTCCTCGTCCCTCCCCCTCCCTTTGTCCTATTCCCTCCCCCTACACATAGACTGTCATTCAGAGTTTTCCGGGGCAGCGCCGGGTTGGTCACCTATTATATATATACATATACATACATACTTACACACACACACACACACATATATATATATATATATATATATATATATATATATATATATATATATATATATATATATATATATATATATATATATAAATAAAACACTTGACTTATTAATCTCTCGATTTTCTCACACTTTTTGGATGCGCTTATCACCACAGAAACTTAAAGGTAAATGAGAAACAAAAATTTTATATAAAATAAATTTAAACACGCTTTTATTAAAATGCACTAGAAAGTAAAAAATATCTTTTTAAGACCCACCAGGATTTTCTGACAATTAATCATGTCTACAAAAATAATAGCTTGGGCGCCAAACCAGGAAGAAAATGCTGCAAGAAAAGAAATATATTTTTTTTATTTCTCGTAGCATTTTCTTCCATGTTTGTCGCCCACGCTTTTATTTTTGTAGACATGATTAACTGTCAGAAAATCTTGGTGGGTCTCAAAAAATTATTATTTACTTACTTGTGCATTTTAATGAAAGCGTGTTTTAAAAATTTTTCTTTATTTCTTTTATTTTATACTTTTTTAGTTTTAACAGAAATTGTAACGTGAAATTGAAAGTGACATCCTGTTGGGGTAAAGAAAGTTTGAAAAATCCGTAGAGTTATTAACTTATATATATATATATATATATATATATATATATATATATATATATATATATATATATATATATATATATATATATATATATTTCAACAAACTTGGTATGCATATGACTTATATATCATATATATATATATATATATATATATATATATATATATATATATATATATATATATATATATATATATATATATATATATATATATATATATATATGAGATAGTAAGTCATATGCATATTTCAGAGTTTAAGGGAACATACAATTTCACATTTAAATAAAGATAAACTTGGAATGAATGTGTATGTTCCACATACACTCTGAAATGCATTGGGCTTGGAATGCATATGACTATCTCAAAAAGAACACTGTGGGGGTAAGACATCACTGGCACCAAAAGGGGGCCGTGTGGAAAGGGGGTGACATGTAAAAATAACCGGGAATGACAGATATTAGTGTCTAATCCATTGTTTTCGAGGTCGCTGAGATGAATAGAGACGAATAGTGACACTCCTGATGCCCTTTAAGACCAAGTTCAGCCCCGATAGGAAGGGAGGTGAGAAGGGGTGAAAAGGGGGTGACATGTGAAAATAACTGAAAACGACATATATTAGTGTCTAATCCATAGTTTTCGAGGTCGTTGAGATGACTAGTGACACTCCCGATGCCCTTTAAGTCCAAGTTCAGACCCGATAGGAAGTTGGAGTGAGGAGGGGTGAAATATAAAATGTCAAAAATGCTGGGCAATATAATGGAAGCAACTATCTTGACAGGAAACGGAGAGAGAGAGAGAGAGAGAGAGAGAGAGAGAGAGAGAGAGAGAGAGAGAGAGAGAGTTTATCGGTTGTAATTCAGAGTTTTCCCGGGCAGTGCTAGGCTGGTTAGCTAGTGTGTATATATATATATATATGTATGTATGTTTGGTGAATTGAATCATGAAGATATGGAACGTGATGAATGTATGAATAAAGGCTACAGCAACGAAGGAAAAGTGGTTGCTAGACCTTTCGACACACAGTCCTTTACTAGCAGTCTGCCAGTAAAGGAACGTTTGTCGAAAGGCCTAGCAACTGCTCCGTTGTTTCACTTTTCTTTAGTGCCACTTGCCTTTATATATATATATATATATATATATATATATATATATATATATATATATATATATACGTGTGTGTGGGTGTGGGTGTGTGTCTAGGTTTGTATGGTAGAAAGAGAGAGGAAACAAAAATTCAGTGGTTACTTATATAGGAGATTAGTATCATCAATAGCAACAATGACTTGGAAGAGTAAGTTTATCAAAAAAAATGCGAAGAGATCAATAGATTAAGAAGTCTTTGTAGTATCAACATTACTTTTAAATATGTGGATGTCTCTGAGTGCACGACAACCTGCTTGTATAATTATGTAAATGCATCCTTGAATAATAGTTCCTTGTTAGTGAAACATTTTTTTTTATTTCCAGGCGGAGCTTTTAATAAAAAAAATCAGTTAGTTGAGAAATATTTTTATTTTTCGACACAATAATATGAGAAATTCAAAGCACCCTTGACGTTTCAAAAGAACGTCAGTAAATTTACAATACTGGATGAAAGGAGGATAATTGTTTAATATGAAAAACAATAAAAATTCTATATGAAATACAGGGAAGTTAAAGGGGGAAACTGGAACAAAAATATTAGAGAAATTTGAGTGAAGCTGTCTAAAACACGCACACTGAAGAGAAAGAAGGACTGAGATGACAACAAAAACGGCAAGATAAAGTCAAGCACTAAAGAATAAATAATTAGCTAATTGTGATAGAATGGTTATCACGTAATACTTTAAAGAACTGGGAAGAAAGGAAGAGGGGATTTATTAACGGAAGTGCTTGGCCGAGGAACAAAGGTGATCTTTAGCTTAGACGAAAAACGCGTTAAAAGGAACAAAGGATATATGTATGTATCTTGAAAGCCCTTGAAGCTTTTGGTATATTAGAAACCTTCGCTTAATCTTTTAGTCACCTTTCTGCTGTCCATTTCAGGGACCGCGAGTCATCGTTTTTCTCAAATATCTTTCAAACTAATTAGTTATCGAAATGATACTTTGACACTGTACAAGACACCTCCCGCTAAATTTTGGTAATATATTGCATTGTCAAATGGCGTTAGCTAAGTCGTTTACTCTTGGCGTTTAAAGGCAATGTCGCATGAGTCAGCAGGACTAATTTACGCAATCGAACGTCCGCTATCCCCCATAGACAAAAGGGGGGTCGGAGATGGGGAGGCCAGGAAAGTGGGTTGAGGGAGGGATGAGGAGGGGAAGGGGGAGGGAGGGACGGGATGGGGATTAAGGACGTACGAATGCATAATTTGGCCATGCTTGCCAACACTGTGTAAGTCAAGAGTAAACGCCTTTACTAAAACCATTTGACAATGCACTATATTACCAAAATTTAGCGGGAGGTGTTTAGTACACTGTGTCAAAGTACCATTTCGATCAAATAATTTTTGAAGATATTTGAGAAAAACGATGACTTGCGGTCCCAGAAATGGATAGTAGTATCCGGGTTTTCAGTCTCGTTTTTCCATCGACCCTGTCTAATCTGTTTCTTGTCCTGAAAAACTATTAGACGTTTCTTCTGATTGATATAAATCTCTCTCTCTCTCTCTCTCTCTCTCTCTCTCTCTCTCTCTCTCTCTCTCTCTCTCTCTCTCTCTCTGTAATGTTACAAACGTCTGTTTTTTTTTATTGGTGAGACCATTGCCAAGACTCTTGTTAAGTCAATAGAAGTTGAGCCTGTCTTGAATATGTGACTTCAATGTGTTACAGCATCTCGCCTTCAAAAAATTTAGTATATTATTAACTTAATATTCTCCCAATAAACTGTAATAGCAAAAACTGAAAGTTAAGTTAATAACTACACAGCATTTTAAGTTAATTTTTATGTGTATCTCGGTGGCACTCTGGTTCCAACCTAGCCGAGTGTGACGTCAGGTTTAGTCATTTCAAACTCAAGGTCAGAGCAGTATGTATCTATATTTAATAATTACATTACCCTTCAAAAAATGTGGGATGTATAACGTTCTTGCTTGGAATAAAAATGTAAAACTGATTTGGGTCTCTTCCTTTCTGTCTAGAGGTACAGACACGTGATTAATTGTGCTAAGTAGCTCTTGTACAATTAAATTACCGTGAAGGGCTGCGTTTCCCAATTCAACAGAGCAATTACTTGCAGGATCGTTATAGATAATAAGCGTGACATATTTGATTTAATGAAACAGTATTTTTCTTCCATTCTGTTCTGTCAATTAGGAAAATAAGAGAATGCTAATCTGGATCAGCTTCAACATTTAGTCCAGTAATTCTTTTTAAAAGTAAATCCTTATCTTTGGAATGATTGCTAGGAATCTTATCTACGAAATCGACATGGCAGTTGGTCAAGAATACTAGACTGTCAAACACTGACACCTAGATTACATGTAGTGATACTTTAGGTGTCAAAGTAATAGATTACGAAATACTGATTCGTGATTGAATTAGGCCATAAAGCAGTGGCCAAGAAGAGGTTATTTAGAGGGTTTGTAGACCTTAACGAATTTCAGAAGCATAAAATATGGAGTTCCTAATTTACGGAAGGCTTATAATGAAAAGAGAGATGACACTTGGTAAAATAAAGTATAGAGATAAGCATTTTTTTCTTTTTTTTTTGATCCCTAGGCGATAGCTAGCGAGAAACTTTTTTGCCCAGATCTTTTGCCAAGAAAATCTTTTTTCTTAACGTGCTCAGAAAAAAAGTCAGCATTAAGTTTTTTGATATATATATATATAACGTAGTAACTTTAATTATATAAAATATTGTATAGGTTTCTAATATATATATGTATATATATATATATATATATATATATATATATATATATATATATATATATATATATATATATATATATATATATATATATATATATATATATATATATATATATATATATATATATATATATATATATATATGTGTATGTGTGTGTGTGTGTGTGTGTGTGTGTGTGTGTGTGTGTGTGTACAGAGGGAGAGAGAGCTTTCACGTTGCTAATACAGTAAACACGGACCTAAATCCTGTAGTGTATCTTTTAACGACGGTCAATGATGAAAGAAGAAGCCTGCCTCGGGAGATGCAGGTACATAAATATGCCATGACAAAGTCAAAATTACTTTGATCGTTACGCGATACTGCTGAAGTTTTGATTATGAAAGTTTTACCCTGAGATAATTATCAAAGCCGGATAGAATTTATTTTTAACATGGCTCGGATAGTTTTCTGCGGATTTTTCTCACGATCAGAAATGTTTTCGCTTCATACGTTTTTAAAAGAGTCGGTCTCTTAGAATATTGGCTTCTGTTTTATGTTTAATTTACGCAAAATTATAAATAACTTCGTGGAAGTCAGATGACAAGTGGCTTTAACCTTACACGTGTTTTAATCTTGTTCGCTTATGTAGTCCATTAGATAAACAATAATCTCAACATTAACGTTTTAAGTTTCTTTGTACAATAGCACTTAACCCTCTTAAATGTTCATTTTTTAATTTTTTTTATTTCAAATGAGAATAACAGAAAGCACGAAAAGGGCTATCGATCACTGTGTCTGCTGATTAATATATAAGCTCTGTCGTCCTATTACGATGTCTGCACTGTTTACTCAAGCAATGTTTCGTAATGTATACAGATCTTATCTTGCACAAAGTTCTTTTCTCTTCAAAATATAGTGTGTTAAAAAACAAATATATTAGCATGACATGAGAGACTAACAAAATAAAAAAAAAGATAGGGAAATATTCTCTTCTCCGTTCAAGTGATCCCTTTGTTGAAATTTCCCATAAAAAACAAAACTTAGTTTTACCGTTATCTCTCTCTCTCTCTCTCTCTCTCTCTCTCTCTCTCTCTCTCTCTCTCTCCATGCACGCATAAACACACACACACTTGCGCACTTCACATAGATACGGACACAAGCGCTCTTTTTTTTTTTTTTTTTTTTTTTTTGTAAACTTTCGCTTGTAAAAGATAATGACATTTCTCCACGGTTAGTCTGGAACAGAATGGCAAAAAAAGTTATTAAATTTTAATTTGATATATACTTGAGGCTCAATCCAGGAATTCCGTTATCGTAAACAGGTGTTCAGACGTTACTAACAAAAATACAGTTTAATAAATGACACCCTTCAACATATTGGTGAAGGGAAGTCAATTAAAAGTCAGGCGCCTAAAAGGTCTTAATAAATGTTGTAGAAACATATCCCCTTTCACCATTAGCCATCCCCAGCCCTGCCCTCCGCCCCTTCAAATAATAATAATAATAATAATAATAATAATATAAAGGAGATACAATCAAAACTTCCAATATTTATGAAAACGAAGCGATGAATTTTCAATATAGAAAAAGAAGAGATAAAACAAAAACTATATAAACTCAAGGAGCACTCTCGTCGGAAATCGCAGTGTCGTAGTCAGAAGGAAAAGAGAGAGAGAGAGAGAGAGAGAGAGAGAGAAGATAAGAGAAATATCAAAATGCCATCATTCGAAATCTATGAGAGGGGAAGACGTGGAGAGAGGAGCGAAAAATTAAACTCGTCCTGGAGAGCGACATCCACCACCTCTGGAGCGTAATTTGCCCGGAATGGGAATGGAATATTCCTCTCCAAAATGCAGCAGCAGACTTTGTGCGTGTGTGTGTGTGTGTGTGTGTGTGTGTGTGTGTGTGTGTGTGGCCTTCGCTCGCTGGAAGGAAAACCTCCAATACGACTGCTCTTACGTCAATGGGTGCGTTTTCCGACCCATTAACCAGCGGCAATCGCTGGGCTTTAGGAGAACGCACCCCGGAAGATTAATTTCCCGGTCTTGCCGGTTTTCTTGTAATCGCTCGGTGTCTGCAATGTATTAACTTAATACTTTGCAAGGGACAAATTGCGCTTAAACCGAGCAGCCTTGCCTAGGTGTTGAATGAAAGGAACTCCGGACTTGACCCTTTTCCGGAACGAAAACCGGATGAGACTCAATCTCTCATGAGCGTTTCCAAGCCTTCAAATTAACTGGGGGATTATGGAATTACGCACTGATAGTAGCACTATATTTTGTTGCCCTTGTCAACCCAGTTTCTGCTCTATCATGATTTTATTAAATATCTTTTACCTCTCTCTCTCTCTCTCTCTCTCTCTCTCTCTCTCTCTCTCTCTCTCTCTCTCCTTTTCAGACCTAATCGTAGCGCGTTTCTCTATTATGTTTGTCGTTGGGGTGAATGCGTCATCTGTTGAATCTAACTCTCATAAGTGTAAATCTTTCTGATCCACACTCAAATGTTTTGAACTTGAATTACATACATTTGAACATTATAAAATGTTAGGCATTCTTTGATGGTACCAGCGATATTGTTAACTAGTTTTTTTTCTTTTTTTAAGACATTACTATGAACCCAATACCTACTGGAGAACAGGATTCTTCAGAAAACACCGAGGCAATTCATTTGCATCAGAACGTTCTGACATAAACGTTCTAATATTTTCCCCTTCCTCTCCGTTTTCCTAGATATTTACTAGTCTCTCTATCTCAATCCACACCTTCTATTATGTATTTCCTGGCTACGTATTATTTCCTCTAACCCTTCAACCTCAAGGTAATTTTCTTATCTAATTACGATACTGAGGTCGTTTACCTCTTGATTGCACCCTAATTCAATTTATAGCTTCGCCATCATAATTTCATCTCCATTTTTCTTGTATGTGTATCACATTATTATTATTATTATTATTATTATTATTATTATTATTATTATTATTATTATTATTATTATTATTATTATTCACAAGCCCACAGGGGCCATTGACTTGAAATTCAAGCTTCCAAAGAATATGATGTTCATTAGGAAGAATGTGTATCACATTATTATTATTATTATTATTATTATTATTATTATTATTATTATTATTATTATTATTATTCAGAGGATGAACCCTATTATATGGAACAAGCCTACAGGGGCCATTGACTCGAAATTCAAGCTACCAAAGAATATGATGTTCATTAGGAAGAATGTGTATCACATTATTATTATTATTATTATTATTATTATTATTATTATTATTATTATTATTATTATTATTATTATTATTATTATTATTCAGAAGATGAACCCTGTTCATATGGAACAAGCCCACCAGAGGGGCCACTGACTTGAAATTCAAACTTCCAAAGAATATGATGTTCATTGGGAAGAATATGTATCACATTATTATTATTATTATTATTATTATTATTATTATTATTATTATTATTATTATTATTATTATTATTAAATCAGGAGATGAACCCTATTCATACGGAACAAGCCCACAGGGGCCACTGACTTGAAATTCAAGCTTCCGAAGAATATGGTATTCATTAGGAAGAAGTAAGAGGAGGTAAAGGGCAATACAGAAAGAAGGGATCTCACTTATTAAAAAATAAAGATTAAATTAATAAATTCATTAATAGATAAAAACGTATTTAAATGCAAGAAGAGTAGTATTAAGGCAGTAAATTATGCATTGCATCTTCGCTTGAACTTTGGACGTTCCTTTCTCTCTTTACATATTAAGCAAACCACTTGGCAAGGTGCTCATTTTTTATAATGCGCCATTCCCTTATGACTTCTGACTAGTCTTTTTTTTATCATTTTTTTTCTTTGTGATCTTTTTTTCCTTTTCACACGACTGGGTTCCTGATGCATGCTGCATTTTCTCTCATGTCTAATTCTCAGCTCATTCATCTGAGAATTTCTTCCTTGTTCCCCCTTTTCTGCCTCTTCAGCTTATCGTTGTGGCTCTCAGCAGTTTCATTATTCATTTCTGGTTCATTTCTTTTATTCGAAAATGTTGCAGTGAAACTGTTTTAGCTTTGAGTGAGGATTTATTGCCTGTGCATGTTATTTTCACCATTAACCTGAATGTTATTTTTACCGATTGTTTGTTATGTACATTGCAGTTGGTAGTTCACGATATTTATGAAAACTTTCAGAAATCCAAAATGATTTCATTTAACTCTGCCATGGTATGCAGCTTTTCTGCAGCATCAATTTCTCCTCACAGTTATTTTCAGTTTAAGAATGACGTTCTTACTTCATTTCAGCCATTTTCGCTTAATTCTCTGTCATTTCCGCTTTCATTAAAATGTCATTTTGGCGTTGTTTTTGTTGTGGTGTTTGCGGAGATATATGTTTCGAAACCGCAAGTTGCGGAATGTAACACCATTCTGCCGCACACCTCTTCTGCCCTGTTTTGTCGTCAGCGTCCTACTCGACACTACAACTGCGTATCATAGTCGACAAAGACTTTGACGCACATAATTTACACTGTTTAAATGATTACCTTACATATCAGATTATGCTGCATCCACTGCTTGCCAAAGTGCTTATTTAACTAGTCAATCTTTTTCCGTTAGCCAAAAAGAATCCAAGGGAAATATTTTAATCGGAACCAAAAGTGAAAGGAGGCCATTTTCCGCAGTTTGTATATTTGGCCCGAGCATTGGCCACTTAAGGTACTATGAGAATTCCAGAAACATTTCTGCACTAAATTTCGTAAATTATCATAGGCTGACAAACAGGCAACCAGGATAAACGATGCTACTTCAAGATAATTTTCTAACAGTGAATGTTCCCATTTTTCGTATGTTATTCCTCTAATATAGTTTACGTTTTACATCTTTATTTCTAATTTCCGTTCTTTTTTGAACTCTTGAGCTTGTACCGGAGTTAATAATAATAATAATAATAATAATAATAATAATAATAATAATAATAATAATAATAATAATAATGGTTGTCTATTACTCCTGCATTCCTTTCGGTGTTCTAAAATCAGGTCATCGAGGAAGATGGTATTCAGAGATATATTTGATGATTATCTATGCATGAAGGAACGTCGCATAAAAAGACTAGCTGTCACTAGCAGATTCGACCGTTAACCCAAACTGGAATTATTCTGCTTGATGCCGAAGTTAATGGCTGTTTTCAAAGTCAACTTTGAGGAACATGTTATCAAAAGGAAATGGTTTTTTTTACGTCAGTTTTCTAGATACACAGACCATCGGCCAAAGGCAGTCACTAGGATTTTTAGAGTAAAATAACGACTAAAATTCTGGATAAGAATTTCTGACGAAGCCTTCGTATTGGCTGTGATGTTCCCAGTTGGTTCTCCAATAATCATCTAGTTTTTAAACTGGGGTTTCTTTAAATTTCTCTTCAATCTTTCTAAACCCCACATTTGTACTGAATCGCATTAAATTGTGATATATTTCCTCCGTAATTTTATCTGCATACCAATGAATAAATTTGAAGTACATTAAGATTTTTTTTTTTTTTTTTTTTTGTCTCTTTTGCTATTACCATTTTGAGCGCAGACAAGTACCGTAACTACAAAGAAGGCTTTAAGGCTGAATCAATCTTGGGCAAGTAAGGTTCTCTCAATATTGCATAGGCTCTCCGTCAATTTATCTAAGAACCATATCCAATATACAGAGGCGGGGTAATAGAGGCGAGCGAGCCCGTCCAGGAGGCCAATAATAAAGGCTGGTCATATAGTGACCAGGCTCCGCACGAGCCATCTTGAATCCTTCTTGCCTTTTTCTGCCCAGGAAGAGGGAGAGGAGGAGGAAGAAGAAGAAGGAGAAAAGGAGAAGAAGAAGAAGAAGTGGAGGAGGAGGAGGAGGAGAGGGGAAAATAAGCATTTCCCCAAGTGCTGAAGGCGGAAGAGGCATATACAGAAGGAAATGAGGCCGCGGGTAAAATGGTGATGAGGTGGAGGGGAAGGGCGCGGAAGAGGATGCAAAGTTCGAGATGTTGGGAAGTCAGTATGAATTAGAGACTGGCTGAATGTCTACGGTAATTCAATAGAATGTCTGCTATACGATGCTGCTATAAATAAGATGCTGAGTGCGGGGCTGAGATAATTTGGTAGAAAAATCTACCGTATGATCAGAATATGAATCGGAGGCTGAGCGAGCGTCTTGGAGAAATGATTAGACCATCTATTTCTCAGATGCTGAAAGAAGATCTTGGGGAACTGAAAGAAGATCTTGGGGAACTGATTAGAATATCTATCTTATGATAGAAAAAATAGATTAGGGGCGAAGCGAAAGTGTTACGTAACTCAGGGGAAAACTTACTGAATGATGTGACTATAAATTAGAGGGTGTGTGGAGGTCTCAGATAACCTAATAATATATGAAAAATACCTTAACATTATATAAGTAGGTCAGGGTGGTTAACCTTGATAGGTGCTGACAAGTTTCGGAAGAGCCAGTAAGTGAAATGGAAAAGAAAGTAAGTGATGTGCTGTTGTTGAAAACGTCCCAAATGTTCTAAAATAGGTTATTTGGAAGTTAGTGAAACATTCACATACACGTATATATGTATATATATATATATATATATATATATATATATATATATATATATATATATATATATATATATATATATATATATATATATATATATATATATATATATATATATATATATATATATATATATATATATATATATATATATATATATATATATATATATATACACACACACACACACACACACACATCTATATATATATATATATATATATATATATATATATATATATATATATATATATATTTATATATATATTTATTTATTTATTTATTTATATGTGTGTGGGTGTATCTTTTTCTGTGAGTGTGAGTTTGTATATAATCATTCAAAGCGAGAACATTTTACCTGATAAACATTTTCTTCTGATTCGATGACGTGATAATTTTGTTTGAAGGAAAGGATGTATAGCATGGAATGAACTTTTTTCCTTATTTTTCTAACCTGGCAACCCCGTTCCCAAAAATCAGAGAAGACATTAAGCACATGAAGGACGTGTTTCTGTACTTATATAGAGATATGTAGATGCAATGTAGAGGCATATGTTGTTTCTACATATGCCACCACAAACAAGCAGACTCAAACACACATACGTATGATAACACGGAACTGAGCCAACAAGAAAATGAATGAAAAAAAGTGAACGTTGAACGGTTACAAAGTTGGTAAACACAAAATGCAACACGGTTCTTTTTTTTTTTTTTTAACCTCAGGACTTGCGCAACCAGCGTCTGAAAATTTGTACACATCCCGAAAACTCCTTTTCTTTTCCATTCACATGTCGAGAGCTAACACATGCACCTCCAAATGCTGATAAACAGAAAGAACGTGAGCTCTTTTGGCATGAATTTTTATTCCCGTTTCTGAAAACTCCGGCACCGTTTCATTTGAACATCAAACTTTATGTCCGTGCAACTCAAGGTATTGCTGAGGAAAATGACTTTGAAAGCAGTGGAGGCTTTTATATGTTTTCAAAAACCTTACTCTTTTTTGTTATTGATTTTTTCATAGAATGTTATGTCACAAAAATCATCTCATCACTAGAAATAAATAAATTTTACTCAATAGTTCATGGCGATGATGAATGTAAAAATGAGTCTGGCTGCTAACAATCAAATCAAATGGTAGAGGTTACCAGGTCAGCCCGTCCATGACTGTCTAGAAGCAGGAAGCAACTCTTTAACCTTATATTTTGACTTATTCTGTGATGACATCTAATTTGCTTGACAGTAAGGCACTTGCTTGTCTTGTGTCCTAACTTTATGGACTAGAGTTTATTTCCTCTCTGAGTGCCTAGATGAAGATGGTCATTACCTTCTTTCCAATGTTGTCAGAGGTGTTGCATTAAAAAAAGTGATGTTTCCCGGATACATGATAAAGCTTGTGTTCTCGAAAACATATAATAAGCCTTTACAATCTTTCTTAGCAAATTTCGTTTACTATTTCTAAGAATGCAACACTTGTAATGGTTTAGAAAATGGCTACAGAGTAAATGAATGTTTCTTGAATATTTTTCCAGTAGATATAATTTACTTCAGGTATACTAGATTGATTAATCAGCCCATTTGAACAACTGCTTTGGATGTACATTCATAATACTAAGTTCCATTAACTTATGAAACTAAGTTCATTATACCTTTTTCTTCCGTTCCCTACTGTTTTTCAGATCAGGTCTTTACCTCAGTCGTCTTTTTGCTTTATCCTAAATTATCACTCTGCGAGGCTTCCAGTTCTTTTATTATAAATGATGTGTCAACCTTTCTCTTCTCTAAATTCCCCTCTGCCTCCTCCATTTTCACTCCATGGTTAATGAACACTTGTGTCATTTTAGCGTCGATTTTCTTGTTTTCTTTGCATCTTCCGTCCCTTTTGCATTTCCCTCGATTTGCATATCTCTTTTTATATCGGCTCTTCTTATTCAACGTATCTACCATTGCCACTTGTACTGCATGAAACACTGCAGGACCAATATCAGTGCTTTCACAATTTCCCATGATTTCTAACAAGTATCCCTTAGTCGGCTTTCACTCAGATATCTATTGAATCTTTCTAGGCACTTTGGTTCGTTTTCCATGATTTCTTTGCACCCTATCAACTATTTTATGAGCTTCAGTTTTCTCCCCCTACCATTAATCAGCTACAACACACGATCTTTTCCCTTTGACTCTGTCATTAAATTAGTAGTTCATTGATGTCATACGCGTTTCGATTACACTTGTGTCCCTGTCAAAATCACCTGTTAAATAACTTTCCCTAATTTTATTTAGTTGAATGTTAGGATAATGATTCGTTTACAATTATCTATGGTTTATGGATTGCGTATGCACACACACACATACAGGACAGACTATATACATACATACATACATACATATATATATATATATATATATATATATATATATATATATATATATATATATATATATATATATATATATATATATATATATATATATATATATATGCTAATTCACGTATCCAACTTCCATGCCTAGTGCAGTTTTATTTTGATTGTATTGTAGCGCTGAAGGCTATTTTTAAAATGTATATAATCTATTAAGTGTCTTAACGAGCATGCAGCAATATTTCTACACTTTAGGTTCCATTAACTTTCTCAGCCTGAGTCAATATTTACTCACATGCTCAGGTGATCTACTGTTTCCACGTGACTACTAAGGTCTGCTGGAAGTTTCGATATAGTTTTCATCTTCTCCCTTGTGTCAAAACCATTAATGGTCAATAAGTACATTCTTCATGACTGTCGTTAGCTTCCTAAAGTCACATGAAGTCCAAACATGCATTGCTTGTTCTGGTGCTCTTTGCATCAATAACCTTTCTTGCAACCCTTATCATCCCACTGTTCAACTTCATACAAGATCCCAACCCTTCATCCAGTCTTGCTTCTGCACAAACCATCATCAACCTAAACTCCCCTTTTCTTTGAAGCATCTCATTCAATTAGAGCATCGTCAACATTCCTCGTTTTCATTGACATCTACTGTACATTCTGTTCGCAATCATTTCTCCTCCCCGCTTAAACGCACTGCGTTGCGATGTCACCTTTTCTGAGCATCTCTTAATTCCAATTGTCTCCTGCTATTGTCATCCCACTTATGTTCTCTGCTTTAATACCTTCTTACGTCTCGCCACCCTTCGTCTGGCCAATATAATCATCTTAGCGTCTCGGGTGTTTTGTTGGCCAGACGAGTTCCAGCGCTACGCATATCACACTACGTGCCGATGCCCCATTGAAGAAAGGGAAGACTTAGCATTATTTATTTATTTTTTTTCCTCGCGTTACTTCTTACATGTAATGCGATGGAGCCTGGAATTAAAACTTCCGAGTGAATTCAACTTCACTCATATATGATGAAGTGCTTCGTTTGCTTTTTTCGAGAAGGTAAACTCCGGTTTATTTGTTTAAAAATGCAGAGCCTTAATAATTCTTATAATCTTTGCCAATCCGGTTGAGGTACATTACAACGTGTCGTATAATGTACTTTAGTGCTATATGTCCATCATTTCTGTAAAAGTCTAAATGATAGGATTGGCCGTGAATGGGACAAATGAAGAAATATACAATGAAAAAAATATGTTTTAAAAAGATAATAACCGAATAGGCATTACATTCGAGGATTTACAATTTAAATTGCATGTGTTCCATGAACATTATTCGGTCTCTCCCAGAAATAGTATTGTCAAAGATAAAAAAAAAAGAAAACTTGTCAAAATGCAAATAAATAATGACAAAGGAAAATTTCGAATTAAAGGACAATTCCGTAAAGTACATGTACATTTCCGCAAATTATAATATTATACAGTATGTTAAAACTGGATTTGCATCTCATACGAGGAAGCCTCTCTTCTTGGGTCCCTTTAGTACGAACATAAGAAAAACTGCGTATCTGCGTAGATATCAGCGTATACGCAAATTCTATGAATATATCCAGAGAAGAATCCATTTCCATGTACTTAGACATTCACTTCACACACTCTCCATAACGGCTGGAGGATTTCCCCTCGTTTGGCACACTGTGGGTAGTCTAGTAATAAAAACACATTCTTTGTGTTTGTCATTATTGGTTAAGGATACCAAGTTTCTGTGAACAGATATAAAACAGGAGCTATCGACTTTCATTTAGGTCCCTTGCAGGTGTGCTGAAGAAGATCTTAGTGAAGGACGAAAGCTTTTTTACATTTATTCAAAGAAACTTGGTTTTCTAAAATTTTTTTATCACTGTGTGTTGTATTGAAGTGTCTTTGCAACGAACCTTTAGTCCAGTCTTGCTCCACTTTTCACTCCTTGGGTATGGACCAGCCCTTCGTTCCAGTTCTCCAGGTATCTGAAAATAGTACCCAGTAGAGGAATTTAACTGCTTTTTTGGTAATCTAGTGGATTATTGTACTCCATAGACTCAGTTAAGCAACTGGGAACTCACACGACTTTCACAAACATTCATTTTTATATACTTATGATGGGACATGATATTTAATCACTAAGTCTAAGTTGTGAGACTCGGAATTACGTTTAAAAAATTTAGTTACTTAAGTAAGTACATTTTGTATTTATTTAGCTTAAAGTAGTTACTTTAAGCTAAATATACTGTATACAAAATGGACTCCACAGGCTAATTTAGGTAATTGCAAATTCTCATGAATTTCACGCACAAAAGTACTTACATAGATGATTGAACTACTTTACAATAAATTACTACAAATAAACGCTTCAAAAAAAACTTTGTTATTCAAAGACAACAGAATTACACTCTACAAGCTCATTAAAGTAACTAAAAATCAGCATAAATTTCACTTGACAAAATTATTTATTTGGATGACTAGACTGTGTTGTTATAAAGTAATGCCGTAACATGCTTCGCAAGTTTAGTTAGGTAAGAAGAAATTTGTATGAATTCCAAGCACGCACAGAAAGCATAACCTTGGCTGATAGAGCGTCTGGATATCGGCCAAATGAAAGAATATAGATCGTAAGGCCAATTAAGAAACAGCAATTTTACTTGAAATATTTCATAAGCTAAGGGGTATCTGCTTAAATGTGTGTGTATGTGTATGTGCGTGTGTGTTTGTGCTTGTGTATGTGTGTGAAGGTACCTTGATCCCAGCTTCTTATTTTACCGTAATTTTGACAGTATGTTAAGCAAGTGATAATATAATGTATTGGCATAATATACAAATGAACTTATGTAGCATTAATTTTATGACAAACACGAACTTAAT
>NC_089789.1:32876105-32911105 GCF_040412425.1 Macrobrachium rosenbergii
ACCTACCTAATGTGTTGATCGTTTGAAAGGGAACTGCCCACTGAATGTTTTTGGCAAAACCCGTTCATTCTTTCTCAACTTTATTCCTTAGGACACAAACAGACAAAAGCAAAACATATACGCAAATCTATCGATGCCTACCTAATGTTGATTGTTTGAAAGGGAATTGCCCATTGAATATTTTTAGCGAAACCTTTTCATTCTTTCTCAGGTTTGTTCCTTAGGACACAAACAGACGCAAAAGCAAAACACATACGCAACTTGATTGATACCTACCTAATGTTGATCGTTTGAAAGGGAACTGCCCACTGAATGTTTTTAGCGAAACCATTCATTCTTCCTCAGGTTTGTTCCTTAGGACACAAACAGAAACAAAAGCAAAACACATACGCAACTTTATTGATACCTACCTAATGTTGATCGTTTGAAAGGGAATTGCCCATTGAATGTTTTCAGCAAAACCCTTTCATTCTTTCTCAAGTTTGTTTCTTAGGATTCAAACAGACCCAAAAACAAAGAGATGAAAGGAAAACATTTCCAGCTCCAGTTTCCTGTGTAGCAGGGCCAAAAGGGCACCTGCGGATCTGATGGGATTAGATGCAGTCTTCTGGTGGCCCCTTTATGAAACACGAAGGTTTAGCAGGGGTACATTAGCATCGCTCTTAAAGATGTCCGTTAACGAAGTTTTACTCCCGGATGAAAGGGTCCTGGAAGCCAGCGTTAAGGGAACCCTCTCCATGCTCGTTTACTGGAACCTCCACTGTCGGCAGTGACAAGGACAACGGTCCTGAGTTGTCTTATGTCTTTGTAACAGTAAGGTAATGGGATCAGTAAACCTCACTATTTAGATAAAAAAATGAAATATATACTGAGGTAATGTTGCGCAGGAACAATTCGGTGAGTATTTTTGCCTCACCTTAAAAATAAGATTCCCATTACTAAATTTTTTTGTTGTAATCTTAATGAACATTATATCTTAAATGAAGGTCATGAGCCTTTTTTTAAATTTAAAAGGCTATATATCTATCTTCTCTTTATGAAGAACAAAGAGAAGAGGAAGAAAGAAGAATGAATCTCACTCCATCCCACATAATTGTAAGTTAGAAGGAGCAACTGGAAACGAGGCCAATGATATCATGTTGCCCGTAATATCTGTCAACTGCCATTCTTATTGCAAGGACAGCATACACTTCTTCCTCCTATATCTTGATTTCGCCACTGCTTAAGAAAACGACGATCTGTTGTACTTTTCTGTATGTTGGTTGGCTGGTTTAAAGAAAAAAACGGTTTTTTGCAATATGGATCATTTTCTTCCTTTTTTTTTTTTTGTAAATTGGTCCTTATGACTTCCTCTGCTAGAAATGTTTACAATGTAAACTTAGGATTTAAATTCTCTCTATATATTTTTCTTCATCACTCCTGTAACAAAATCGATATTGCGAGCGAGTACATTTTTGCCACATCAAGAAATTGTTTGCTTTATTATTATTATTATTATTATTATTATTATTATTATTATTATTATTATTATTATTATTATTATTATTATTATTAAGCTGTTATCATGGGCATATTGATGTTTGCTCATTGAAAACGTATATTATCATACCATCATCAAAATGGTGTTCATGCGTCAGATACGTTTGGAATAAAAATTTTGAATCAGCGTTAATGTCACATGTTCTCAATTGCTCCTGGCATTAAATGGTTCTAGGTGTGAAGTCTTCTCTCCGAAACCCTTAATAAGGAATTAACATCTATCCCAATACAGTCTCGACATAATTTGTGATGGTTACAGATATTTTCGATTAGGGAACGCTTCCTGAAAATGATCTTTATCACAATGACAGACCGCGACTTTCAGAAATACAATTAAGCCACTGGCCACCAAGCTTGATATGTTCGTATGCATTCAGATGGAAACAATTATAAAGGGGAGGAAGAAGGAATGAAGGACTGTGGTTGCTATGCACACATGTTGCCCCTCCCCTCCCACCCCTCCCAAAAAATAAAACCCCCTTATAAAAGCTGCTACGAATGTCACGACATAACCTTTTACATATCGCAGAAACAAAATACGTCGAAGGTGCCAAGCGCGAATCAAAGTTGCCGAAAGTAACTCCGGGAGATATTCTGGGCGATAGCATAATGAAAGAAACGCCAGAGCGCGAAAAGTTCAGCGTAGGAATGAGATATCAAGAGGGGCAACCAGTGTAAAAACGAAATAAACAACAGCTGACTGCCGGCTGTTTGGTGTTCAGGGATTTGATACGGCCTGGCTTCTTAGCTTACGTGGGAAAAAAGGAGTGCAAACTCCAACACAACTCATCTTGGCGTGCATAGGGCAGTGTTTGTTTGGTGAAACTGTAGAAGTACTTCCTTTGAAAACTCTCTGTAAATCATGCATTACCGGACAACAGTTTTTTCTTTTCTTTTTAACTTTAATTTAATCTCTGTGTAAAATTGCAACTTGCTATTCATCGAACGTTCACTCTAGAACCTTAAACAACATATAGAGAGAGAGAGAGAGAGAGAGAGAGAGAGAGAGAGAGACTCGTCCCCATCCATTCAGCGCTGGGGATTCCTAACATGAGCTTAAAGGGATCACACAGCCTTCTGGAAACTTCAAACAGAAATAGCGTGATACTACGGAGTCAATTCTTACTCGGTCTTCTTTCTGCTTTCGACATGTGTCGTCGAAACCAGAATGGAATATCTCTCTCATTCGAGGTTCGAGAGTTATCCTTCCCCCTTCGCCAAGCTACATGATCTGGTTACACACGGTCTCTCTCCCTCAGGTTATGCAGCAAGAACCTCGGAGCTTATCATTTCCTTGGTGGGGACACGGAGCTGTCGAAAGGTTTCTTCTCTCGTCCGCCCCTCTAGCTATGTAGAGTCCGCGTCTTTGCCTAATCATGAGAGGATTTGAGTCGCGATACTTTTGGAGGATAAAGAGGCGAGGATGATTGGACAGAGCAGTAGATTTCATCTATTATATTCAAACTGCGCTTGTTAATTGGCGTTTAAGTTTTATTCAGATAATGTTGGCAACTTTGGCAACTCCCGAGTTAGGTATTTCCTTGAGAATTAGTGAGGGTAACTCGTCAGGAAATTCTGTAATCCGATTATCTCCAGGTACGGACTAGATGAAACTTTAGAGACACAAAAGACGTTTCCTTAATTCCATGTGTACTAAGTTCCATAAGAGCTCATATATATATATATATATATATATATATATATATATATATATATATATATATATATATATATATATATATATATATATATATATATGTGTGTGTGTGTGTGTGTGTGTGTATGTGTGAGAGTGTGTGCTTTCAAGCTGTGTGTTTGTGTGTACATATACACTCACACACTTGTGTGTGTGTATGTGTATATATATATATATATATATATATATATATATATATATATATATATATATATATATATATATATATATATATATATATATGTATATATATATGTGTATATGTGTGTGTGTGTGTGTGTGTTTCATGGTTGACAGAGAGCATCTCTCATCACAACCTGCTGTTTTAATTTTTGGTATGATAAGAAACTATTTTCTTTAGGTATATTTCAAATTCACTGGTGTATGACGATGCTTCAAAAATGTTCGCTATACGTTGTTACAGTGTATTGTTTGTATATAACTCAAGGGAAGAACTTTTTTTTAACCGTGTACACCTTTAAATAATTGAATTAACCATTTCTTCTTCATCTTATCATTAACAATTTTGGCAACTTCGGGTACCAGTTCTATAAAGAATATATACATTTATTTCCTTTGTTCTTTCCAATGTTCTCAAACCTATGTTAACTACTGGTCTGTTAAAATTACTTTACACAAATAGTTTTGGTAAGAAAAACCCGCTTAGTGGAATACATCGAGAAAATTAAATGAAACATATTTTACCGAATATTATGTCATTTGAGCTTAGTTTAGATTTTCATGAGGCTTGTCTAAATGAATTTTCATCAAATAAAAAAAAATGGAATAAATTAGTCCATATAATTCAGGGTCGTGCCATTTCACCCAGTTCAGTTTCGACGGACGAGGACTTTTTTTAGTTTTCTGTAAAAGAAACCTATCGTGGCAGCTTTGTCCGTCCGTCCGCACCTTATTCTGTCCGCAGTTTTTCTGTCCGCACTTTTTTCTGTCCGCACTTTTTCTGTCCTCTCTCAGATCTTGAAAACTGCTGAGGCTAGACGGCTGCGAATTGCTATGTTGATCATCCACCCCCAATCATCAAACATAGCAAATTGCAGCCTCTCTAGCATCAGTAGTTTCTATTTTATTTAAGGTTAAATTTAGCCATAATCGTGCTTCTGTCAACGATATAGGATAGGCCACCACCGGGCCGTGGTTAAAGTTTCATGGGGCGCGGCTCCTACAGCATTATACCGAGACCACTGAAAGATAGATCTATTTTCGGTGGCCTTGATCATATGCTGTACCGGCTGTACAGAAAACCCGATTGCGCCGAAGAAAATACGGCCCGTCTTTTACTTGTTATTATTTAAAGCCGGTTCGTGAAGCCTCATGGGAAATTTTAGTCATTAAAATTTCTTACATTTATCTAATAACATGAAAGTAATTGTAACGGTTTAATATCCACTGTCACTCTATATAATTAGCTGGAACATAACTAGATAAAACTCAACATTCGAAAAAAAAAAATGACAGAATATTAAACAAATTGTTTTACCTTTCAGAAACTTGACAACCACTGAAGACCTGCTTCCGGACAAAGTTAATTGATTGATGGCTTCATAATTACCTGGCGTCAAAACTGCCGTGGTCACTGACGCCTTATATAAGACGAAAGATGGACTCACTCGAGGCAAAGAGATCTAACAAGTGCAAGGTGAGGGAGAGCGCCCAGGTGGATGACAGGAGCATCTTAATTGCAGGTGGGTGGTTGGGCTTCTCTCGGGCATAAAAGAGAATCTTTACATTTGGGACGATGTTCGTTATGGCAAATGTGACTGTCAAAAGGAAGGTGACAGGAGGTATTAGAGGCAACTGGAATTTCAGACAGTTTGTTGTGGGAATGATTTTAGAGTTACATTAAATGAAGTGTGCGTTGAATATTAGTATATTTGAACCGCCAATATCATTTATGCATACACACACACACACACACACACATATATATATATATATATATATATATATATATATATATATATATATATATATATATATATATATATATATATATATATATATATATATATATATATATATATATATATAAGCATTAAGCTACAAAAGTCCTTTAATATCAATTCGCTCTACCTTGAAATTTGGAAATAATATGTCTTCATATATGTTATCCGAAGGGGAATTTTTAGTTGATGATAAATTCGTCGTCTCGTGGGCTCGAACCACGGAAGACAAGAAGTCAGGATTACAGTGACGCTTATTTAACCACACGGCCGACTAAAAAATTACCCATCGGGTAACATATATGAAAATATATTATTTCTGAGGTAGAGCGAATTGGATATTAAAGGATGTTTGTAGCAATGCTAGTATATGAATCACAGTGATGTGATAAAATTCATTTACACACACATTAATATATATATATATATATATATATATATATATATATATATATATATATATATATATATATATATATATATATATATATATATATATTTTGACTTTTGTCAATTGGTCAGCAAAGTGCCATGGTCTTTCATATATATATATATATATATATATATATATATATATATATATATATATATATATATATATATATATATATATATATATATATATATATATATATATATATATATATATATATATATATATATATATATATATATATATATATATATATATATAAATATATATATATATATATATATATATATATATATATATATATATATATATATATATTATATATATATATATATATTCCATTTAACGTCGTGGATTTTACTTTTGATAATGTCAGGCCAACATTCACCTTTTATCCTTTGACATAGGTCAGCTAGCGTGGTGTATTCTGCCGGTATATTTGTCCCATTCGTTTAGAGAGAGAGAAAAAAAAACCACCAAATGGAATGCGGCGAACAGATTTCCATTCCGTTAGTCTTTTTAATCACTTTGCAAACAAGATATCCATAACTGTTATCCTCCCACCATGACCGTATAGAATATCGTCGGGCCCTCATCGGATCTAGTGTCACCAGAATCCACGCCGTATCAACTCACAGCTCACCCATATGAATTTCTGGCTCCACGGGGCCCAATAATGACCCTTATTCTTCAACGCATTAGGCTTAATATCGCACGCCCCTGTGGCAAGGAAACCGAGAGAAGGGGAGCGAGAACGACCTGTACGGCCTCTGTCCTCAGGGATCCTTTTCAGCTGATCAGGCGAAGGTGAGGTAAGGTTATTGTGTATCAGAAAAGTCCCCCGGTACAGGTAGTATCAAGTGTCGGAGTCTCTTTTGTTGTGCGGGTGTTGTGTGGATACGGTGACTCGAGCGGTAAAACGAAACGGATAGTTTTGCGGGATTGGACGAGGAAATCTTTGTTTTCTTCTTCTTCTTCTTCTCCTCCTCCTTCTTCTTCCTCTTCTCTTCTTCTTCGTTGATTTGAATCGCGGGAGGACAGGTTTCCCAAGGACCAGAGGGATTAGCTCATAGTTTCGCACAATTACATAATCGGATCAGGAAGAATCGATGCCACGGCTGAGGTATGGCGCTGACGACCAGACCAGAGCAGAGGTTCGAAGCAGCCGAACATTTCCAATAATTGTTGGCTTTTGTTACGCTGAGTGTTTGCCTGGAAAAAGTTTATGGGCTCATCCGCAACTTGCGTTGGATAGAACGAGAAGCATGGGCAGAGAGAGATTACGTAAATAAAAAAGAATATTCATGTAATATATGTCCACCCATTCTGTTCCTTGCTGTTTATTACGCCAGAACAGCAAAGACAGTAGCTTGGATAAAATATGATTCATAATATGGTAGTGATATATACATGAATATATGTTTATATAAATACATTATATATATATATATATATATATATATATATATATATATATATATATATATATATATATATATATATATATATATATATATATATATATATATATATATATATATATATATATATATATATATATATATATATATATATATATACATATATATACATATATATATGTGTGTATATATATATATATATATATATATATATATATATATATATATATATATATATATATATATATATATATACATACACACACACACACAGAGGGGAGAGAGATTATAATACAAGGTTAGCCATAAATCAACAGGGTCATGCAATATCTCAGAGAGGGTAAAGGAGAATGAACAGTTGCAATAAAATATTCTGCCATAAGGTTTTTATAAAACTGCTCGAGAGCGAGAGCGAGAGAGAGAGAGAGAACTATTTTTCATAATAAACTTTATTGAATATTTTTTCATATGCAAGTTATAACAAAGGGAAACAGGGGTGGAACACAAGGAGATGAGGAGAGAAATGATGCCATTAAGTTTTGCTGAAATAATGTTTTTATGGCTGGTACATTCAGAAAAGGAAATTCAGTTTAATATAATTTCATTCATCAAGTTTTTGTTTTTTTTTTTTAGAGAGAGAGAGAGAGAGAGAGAGAGAGAGAGAGAGAGAGAGAGAGAGCACCAAATATAATAAAAATCATTAACAAAAATCTACGAAACTCTCTGTTAGATTGAATGAACTGTTTACACAATATACTAAAACCAAAACTGCAGTAAAAAAAAAAAAAATTAATTCTCCCCAATTTCTAAGGTATACCTACGGTATTCACATATTCAGACAGTAGACTCCTGTACCCGTGTATATATTATATATATCGTAAACTAAGATCTCAGGAATGCTTATTTCTTCACTCTCACTTTTATTTTCGTTACGTTCCTTCACTCTTACTTTTATTTTCGTTACATTTCTTCACTCTTACTTTTATATTCGTTACATTCCTTCGCTCTTATTTTTATATTCGTAACATTTCTTCATTCTTACTTTTTTATTCGTTACATTCCTTCACTCTTAGTTCTACATTCGTTACATTTCTTCACTCTTACTTTCATTTCCGTTACATTCCTTCACTCTTGTTTTTATATTCGTTACATTCCTTCACTCTTATTTTTATATTCGTAACATTTCTTCATTCTTACTTTTATATTCGTTACATTCTTTCACTCTTAGTTCTACATTCGTTACATTTCTTCACTCTTACTTTCATTTCCGTTACATTCCTTCACTCTTATTTTTATATTCGTTACATTTCTTCACTCTTACTTTTATATTCGTTACATTCCTTCACTCTTATTTTTATATTCGTTACATTTCTTCACTCTTACTTTTCTATTCGTTATATTTCTTCACTCTTCTATATTCGTTACATTCCTTCACTCTTATTTTTATATTCGTTACATTTCTTCACTCTTACTTTTATATTCGTTACATTTCCTCACTCTTACTTTTATATTCGTTACATTTCTTCACTCTTACTTTTATATTCGTTACATTTCTTCACTCTTCTATATTCGTTACACTTCTTCACTCTTACTTCTATATTCGTTACATTTCTTCACCCTTCCTTTTTATATTTGTTAAAATGACTCTGGGATTGAGTGATTATATCGCATAATACAGATATACCTGATATGAAATGTAATTTATGTCTGTATGTGTGTGTGTGTATGAGAGATAGAGAATACCTGTAGAGTACCTGTAGCATTATTCCAACCCTACGAGGCAGGGAATTAACTGACAGAAGCCGTCTCCCGTATGGATCGCGTCATTATTTGAAATGGTCATTGAAAGTCATCGTCTGAGGCTCGGGTCCAGTATCGGTTTGGGTTTGTCATATCAAGTTTGAATTGCTTCCAGTGTTAGGATAGTAGAATTGGGTAGCAGTAGTAACAGAAGTAGAATCACATTTTGGTATTTGTAGAATAAACCGTAGGAACTTGTCTTATATCAGTTTTAAATATGTTCTGGTTTTTTATAGTTGATTTTGAGACACTCTAGAGGTTAAAAATTGTAAGAAACAGTTTTGATATACTAGGAGTTTTATATATGAATATAACACAGATCAGATGTGAGTAGTGGATGTCATACGACAAGTCTAGGATTAGACTATAGTGAAATTGAAGAGTAAGGGATGTCTCCAAACCTATAAGGATATACCGATAAATTTGGACCAATATCCCTACCCTGAACTATACATAATTAAATTATATCAAAACTGACACGAAATTATCTACCTTCAATTATCTTCCTCCGAAACTGATCTGTCATTCTCTGGGAAACTGTGATGTACTCCACTAAATCGTTTTCATTAGACTACCCCACTTCATTGTTCTCTCTCTCTCTCTCTCTCTCTCTCTCTCTCTCTCTCTCTCTCTCTCTCTCTCTCTCTCTCTCTCTCTCTCTCCTTTTTTGTAATGAAGCAGTGAAATTCCAAAAACATTTTGTTATCAAACTAATGTATAGTTTATTTTATCTTACGATAACAGACGACGATGCATTTCTTTAGAAGTAATATAAAGAATAATCTACAGAAACAAAATTTAATGAAATGGTCAGTCGTGATATCCTTACTTCTTATGTTAACACTTCGCTAATTCCCTCCTTAGTTCAGCGCACATTTTCTTGAAATCGAAAATTTATGATTTCACTCGAATGGATATAAGAAAATATCCTCCTGTATGCTGCCGACACAATAAATCGAAAGTGCAAAACATCGTCAAAAATAATTCCAATTATTCTTATGATATATATATATATATATATATATATATATATATATATATATATATATATATATATATATATATATATATATATAGAAATCATCAACACACAATCACGTATGGAAACAGAAATAAAATATATATATATATATATATATATATATATATATATATATATATATTATATGTGTGTGTGTGTGTGTGTGGGCGTGTCTGATACTAGCAGTACTATCTCGTTCCTTCTTACCTTATCTCTTCCAATATCTCATTAGCGCTCTCTCTCTCGGCCAATGTGCTCTTAAACCTCATAAGAATCATTTTTTGGGATTATTTACGCACTTATTATGACGTTATAAGTGTTAAAAGATAACATTATCATGAAAGAACGCGTGTTACGGCGGTATGAAGCTGTGGTTTTTCCACCATCAATATTCGACAATTATCCATTTAGATTTTCCTCCCCAAAGAAATAGAAAGAGCATCATTTTTGTACAAGTTAATCTATGGAACATTCACCGGGATCATTATCTTGTAGTGTAGCACTAACGTACTCTTCAGGCAAAAAGATAAGCATGCAATACTTAGGTATATCATACAGACTCAGTTCCTACCACACATACATTTTTTCTCATCAGTATTCTGTTTCCTGTGAGATCTGGCATCTGGCAGCAGGGACGAACGTTCTGTGCAGAAACTTTCCATAACTTCAGCTGTTTCATAAAACGGTACAGGAACCATATCATCAGTGTACCTTGACCATACCTACAAAATCACATTTTTTTAGTTTTCTGAAAAAAAAACTATTGTGCCGGCTTTGTCCGTCGGTACTTTTTCTGTCCGCCCTCAGATCTTAAAAACTACTGAGGCTAGAGGGCTGCAAATTAGCAATTTGGTCATCCACCCTCCAATCATCAAACATACCAAATTGCAGCCCTATAGCCTCGGTAGTTTTTGTTTTATTTTAGGTTAAAGTTAGTTATAATCTTGCTTCTGGCAACGATATAGTATATGCCACCACCGGACCGTTGTTAAAGTTTCATGGGCTGCGGCTCTTACGGCATTATACCGAGACCACCGAAAGATTGATCTATTTTCGGTGTCCTTGATTATATGCTGTAGCGGTTGTACAGAAAACTCGATTGCGCCAAAGACACTTCGGGCCAATTATTTACTTTTTTTTTGTATTTTCTCGCTCGTCCTATATATCAAAGCCCTCTTTCCACCCAAGTATTTTGAAATATGCAGCATTTTCACTGATCTATCATTTTCAATTTTCTATACTTGTCTCATTAGTTCAAAAACACTCCGATCCTTCTTTTCATCAGTGGTAACCTTTTTATCACACCATCGTATTGAATTTCTCATCCTATTCATCTTTAGGATATTTCTACTTTCGTGTAGGGGCAGTATGGCTGCTAAATTTCCATGATGTGGAAATGATTTAAAGTCATATATATATATTTTTTTTTTTTTTTTTTTTTTCAAAAGCACTCTCTGCTCTTCCAGATCATTTGCGAGGATCCTGCTGTCTATTTTTGCTTTATCTGTCTTGGTATTTTCCGTCTCGCTTAGTCATAATACCAATATTATAAGCAAACCATTTCCACTGCTCATTCATCAGTACTAACATTCATATATGAGAGTATCCCTACCTTACTTTTATTTATCTTCGCATCTCAGTTTTCGTATTGTCACTGTTGCTTCTCCCATGAAAAACGCATTCAATACCCTTCCTGATATACCGAGTTGTGTCATTCATATTTGACTCTAACAATATACAAGAGAAAAGTATTCCCATTGAACCTTGTGGAATTTTTATGTCTTCAAGCCATAAATTTATATGCAGGCAGACACACACACACCACACACAAACACACACACACACACACAAACACACACACACACACACACACACACATAAATAAATATATATATATATATATATATATATATATATATATATATATATATATATATATATATATATATATAAATACATATACTGTATATGTGTGTTGTGAGTGTATGTATATGTATATGTATAAGTGTTTACACGTATAATCATCATCAAGCATCTTCGATTGCCTAAACGATGCATATGAACTCAGTATTTTCTCAGCAGATTTATATTTCATCTCCTCATCCAGTGTCCCATGATTTTCCATTTCTCTTTTCTCTTTTTGGTATTGTTTTCAAAATTTTCCTTCACATGATGACTCCACCACGGCTCATACCGGTAATTTCATGTTGGTCTCTCTTGTCTTTGGTTTGATTAGAGATGGAGGTATGATCCCCATATAGCTCAGATAATGGCTTTTTAATTCCTAACCGTCTAACCATCCCGATATCTTGTTTCCGAGTACTATCCAGCCAAATGTCGTAATCGGTTGTCGCATGATATCAAAATACTCGATATTTTTGCAATATATGAACACCAGAATTATCAAGTGATATAGATCGTTACTCCAACTGTCGTTACTGTTTCTTCGTATGATTAATCACAACATTATCAACATCTATTCTGTCGTCGACTTTTTCTAATTTTAACACTTCCTGTTTTGGTCCAGCTCTGTGTGGCAAGCAAACTACATCACCTACAAAATCCAAGTCATAAAAATTTCATCTATCCCTTTAATGAGATTAAGTATCAATTTTTCTTTCGTTTGTTTTTATTGAAAATGTTGGTATAAGAATGTTGCTTCAACCACGGTATACCAAAATAATTCCCCTAATTCTCCTGGTTGTTTTGTTTCAAGGGTAACAATCTGTTAAAGGATGACAAGACTTTCATTTCTGTTTGAAAAAGCATCGTAACTCCAGCCCTTTCTATAGGAATTTTGTTCGTCCCTTGAGAATTTTCCTACTTAAACTCTGTTGCCTGTACAGTAACTGAAGGGAAAATAACCACTGACGCTGATATTCTGGGACAAAGCTTCTAAATTCCACGGAAACATAGACGCGAGCCAAATCAACACTTGAACTTCCCAATCCCATAAGTTAACCATACGACACTCGTTCTACCTTGCGACTGGAGCTCAGTTACAGGTTACCTGAATAAATACTTAGACATGACATTTGCCGAAACCCTATTGGTCCCCAGTTCTGGAGTAACAGAAGCTGAAAAAGAAGTGTTAATAAATCTGATGACCTTGTACTCCAGAAATGAATCTGTCAAAAGTAGGTTAACCCTTGTAGTGAAAGTAGCTAATTGCTCGGTCATAAATCACCCCTCCCCCCCTCCAAAAAAAGGTCAACTTTTTATCCATAAGAAATTACAATTTTGTTACTGAGGCAGAACCGTGGAAACATAATTGCAACATGGGGTCTTTAGGAAAGGAAAATTGGAAAATAACTTTAAGCTTTAATATAGTAAGGTCAAAACCCATGTACGTTAATGCAAAGTTTTATATATATATATATATATATATATATATATATATATATATATATATATATATATATATATATATATATATATATTTATTTATTTATACACTCACACACACACACACATCAATATATATATATATATATATATATATATATATATATATATATATATATATATATATATATGTATATATATATATATATATATATATATATATATATATATATATATATATATATATATATATATATATATATATATATATATATATATATATGCATGCTGTAGTAAGGTATATGACCTAGAAATTGTATGGTAAAATTTAACGTTATATGGGAAGGAAGATTATGAAATGAAGAAGACCACTATTATGCAAATGCTTATTGTACCGTACTTGTTGCAGGGGGCCGAATGGTATGAGACTGGAAAGGTAGAGGTTGCGATAAATTTGAGCATTTAGCCTTTATCCTATGGAGTTATGGATCGACCCTTTGTCTCACAAAGTAATTTTCTGAGACGTGTAGCACTTTTTAATTTGGGATTGAGTGTGATAGACTGATTTTATTCTGTGAAATTATTTTTTTTTTAAATTCTGCTATCTAAGCCTGATTTATGTTTTATGCTAAAGTAATTAAATCAAATTTTACTCAGGATAACTGCCATTATATTTTTTTTAAATTAACATTTATTCAGTCCAGACATTGCTAAGTTTAGAAATAAATTAATCGGTCAAATAAAATCGTAAACAAGTATATAGTTAGTGGGGTAAAAATCATTAGTACGTAACAAGCTTAACAAGCATAATAATAATTTCGCAACACGCTCCCCTATCTGCCAATTCCTCCCCCCTCTCCCATCCACCCCTGACCATCCACCCCCTTCCCATCACCGCCCCCCCCCATCTCCTACCCAACCCCTCCTTCCACTTTTCACGACAAGGCTCTGGTATCCTTCTTTAGATCTCTCCCCAGATCCGAGCATTTCTTACCAGTTGTAAAACCTCCCCTTCGTTAATGTTTTCGCAGAAATTCCGAAATAGCTTTAGGCGTAATCCTGCTAGAAAAAATAAATATATAAATAAATAAAAAAACTGAGGGAAAAGTCAAGGAAATCAAACCCAAAACATGAGCCCTTTTTGAGGTGAAAATTGTGCTTGACTGGAATATAATACAAAATGGCAATTGTAGGAATTAAAAACACACAGAAATGTATTTGATTCATTGTTTCAAAAGAAAATATTACGAATTGTAATATCAGTATTTAAAGTGTTGGGAATTCAGATAAGGCGAATTATTGATCTCTTTAATAAACAACATGCTTACTTATAATTCAAGAGTTCTAAAACGCGGAGAATGAACATAAAGAAGGAAAAGGATAAACTATTTTTAGAAAAGAAAATGTGTTGCATTAACGCATAATCTGTATAAGAAAACGGTAAAAATTAATGTCAGTACGAATATGAACTTTAGGAAATGTCAAGACAAATCATTTAACTGCAAGGTTATAATAAAGAAATTTTAGCATGGGGAATATACAGACAAATAATATATGAGAATAATTTACCTGGGGAAACAGTGCTTGACTCAAACTCACAAACGCTAACTATGGGGTCTTTGAATACAGATAAGGTAGCTGATTAAATAATGTAACAAATATATATTTTTCTCGTAATCTAGTGTTGGAACCAATTAGAGAACCGACGATAACCTGAGATTGTGCAGATGAGTGAAGTAACTGAGAAATTATTTGTTCCCAAAAAAATCTGAATTGAAATACTGCATTGCAAGTGTGTTGAATATTAGCACAACTAAGATCATTGGTGAATTACTTTGATAAATACAGTGCTCAGTTATCAACACATTCAAGAGAACTATGAGGAATGTAAAAAAGGATAAGTAATTCACCAATTATCTTAAGATAAAAGAAAGCGTGGTTATAATGCAGTGACGGGGTATGGCTTAGGAAGGAACGTTAATGGCACTTAATATACGAGAACCAATTAGACATCGGCGGGAGCAGAGAAGCCGACTGGGATAATGAAGTGTTGGTTTTAGACCCGATGTAAAAAGAAGGGTAAACAGAGAGTGTTAATTGCAACCCTTTGTGAAGCGAGTAGTCACTCCTCAGGAATGGGGGAATGAATTGGTGTCATCTTCTGGCAGAGGACTTTTGAGCTGATGGAGGAGCAGAATGAGACGAGAAACCGTATTATTGTCTGGATTCAGTTAAGGCTCTCTGATCCAAAGCTCTTGGTCTTTCGTTTGTAGATAACAAAGATATCCCAATAAGTAACATAAAAAAATTGAGGACAGACAGCCAGACAGAAACAAAGACATTGTATTTTAGTCTAGATGCAGCTCCATGTCAAAGGACAGACATATTTTACTAGACCCATAAGCCAGTGCTGAATAAAATCTTATTCGAATACACACACACACACACACACACACACACACACACACACACACACACACACACTTATACACACGTGACTTTTACACTCAGATATTCTTTAATCCCTAATCATGGTTTCGAAAGAGACCATTCTTCTTTTAGAAGAATGGCGTTTCCTAAATATTTTCGAAGGGTGTGATCACCAGTAAATTGCAGCAACATTACAGCCACGTTAAACATTCGTTTAGGTCACGTGACCATTCCTGTGCATAGTTCAAAGAATGACACCAGGATTAAGGACAGTTCCTAAATGACATCGTCAGCTCAAATAAATAAGTTTGTGGGATGCAAACGCTAGGAAAATCCAGGAGGACGCTGTTATTTCCCAAGAGGTCAGAGAATGTAGTCACTTCTAAATAGGCTTTTGAAAGATATGGGCATTCCCGATTGGGCTTTTTAATGACTGGGTCATTCGTGAAGGTGCTGAGGGATGTGATCCCTCCTGAATAGGGGTCGAGATTATGTGGTCACAACTTGAGAACGTAGTACCCGCTTCAGGAAGTGTCGAAAGTACTCAGGAATTTTGTCAACCTCACACAATGTGCCACATGGCGTACCGGAAAATGAGGCTAACCATAAAGAATTTTGAAGAGTACGGCCAAGTAAAAACAGAAATAGGAGTTAATTGATGAGAATTCTCCTGTGGAATGGTTGAGAAATGTGATCACTCTTTAGCAGGGGTTGAAAGAGATGGACAATTGATACAATCACTCGTTAAAGTTAAACTGAAGGATGTCACTCTTGAGAAAATTTCTTGAAAGATGTTGTCAGTATAAACAGGTTAGGGTGGTTATATCCTTCTCAAAAGAACAAGTTAGATGATATAGTTACACACAGAATGAGAGTTGAAAGCTGTAATCACTAATTAACAAAGGGAGGATGTTGAAGGATTTTGTCAATTTCAGCTGGTCTGCAATGACATATTTGTCGAAAAAAAGTGTACTGGTGAATGTGATAGCTGTTATAGCTGTTATAAAGAAACCTGAGGAATTGATTTTCCCCTGAAAGAAATCTCTTAAATAAGCAAGAAGTATAACGATGGTGCCATAAATAAATGAGCTAAGGAGATTGTCGCCACTCCTAAAGAGAAATGAAAGTAAACCGTTTCTTCTAATTACGTAACGAAGGGTGCGTTCTCTCATGAGAGGAATGAGGAATGAAGTCGTTTCCCCTAAACAGAATGAAGTAGTCTGTTAATTCTCAGGAGAGGTTGAATGCTGTGTGCACTTTAAAACAAATCGTTCATAGATACGGTAATTGATATAAGTGTTTAATGATGTGGACATACCATTCCTTATTTTAAAAATGTCAGTAGATTCATTCCCTCTTGAAGAGACTAGGGAAGATGTGGCCATCTCTAAACAGTGGTGTGCAAGTTGGCTTTTTCTCTTGACAGAATATCGAAGGATTTCATCCCTCATGAAACGAGATCAAGGGATCCAGTCAGTTCTTGGGAGACCAAAGGATGTAGTCCAAGGACTTCTGTTTAGGAGAGCGTCGAATAAAGTAGTCACTTTGAGAGTGTCGACGGTTGTACTCACATTCCAAGCCGAGTCGAATGATACAGTCATCCCCAGACAGAGCATCCTTTGAAGGCTGAAGGAATCATATGGTGATTTTTCTGACACTTATGAATTCATTTTGGCGATGAAACCCGACTGGTTGTGAGGGACATGAAGCTAAATATAAGAGGCACCGAGATTTTTTCTTTTTCATCTTTCATATTTTACACCATCTTTATATCTTCATCGTACATAATTTATAATATCTGGTGCCTTTAAGTGCTGTTGTATACCCCATTGTAAGTTAAATAATTAGAAATATTATGATTTTATTTCTGAAGCATTATCTTCTTAGTTTTCTGTAAAAGAAAACTATTGAGATGGCTTTCTCTGTCCGTCCGCACTTTTTCCTGTCCGCCCTCAGATCTTAACAACTACTGAGGTTAGAGGGCTGCAAATTGGTATGCTGTTCATCCACTCTTCAATCATCAAACATACTAAATTGCAGCCCTGTAGCCTCAGTAGTTTTTATTTTATGTAAGGTTAGAGTTAGCCATGATCGTGCTTCTGGCACCGCTATATGTGCCAACAACTCAGGCCACCATCGGGCCGTGGCTGAGAGTTTCATACAACATTATTCGCTGACCAGAAAACTCGATTGTGCCACGAAACTTCGACGTATTTTTTTTTCTATTGTAGTAACAACACCACAATGTTTTCCGAAGTGCCAACTCGTCAGCAAAAACTGACAACAGTGCAACGAACTCAAAAGGAACATTTAAAAATGACATATCTACGTCGTAATGCTAATCAACGTTGATGAGGAAAAATACGACGGTTGAAATGGAAGGATGTCAGTCTTAACCTTAATTTCCATTTATTTTTCTCGTTCAGTGTAATGAGCTGAGCATCCCGGCTACGTTTAAATAAAGAGAAAACTCACACTGAGGTATGATCTGGAAAGTTCAATTACCCACTAGACTGATACGCATAATGCACTACAGAAAATCTTTACAGACAATCACGGAAGTCACAGTTTGACTGCGCAAGTATAATCCGTCTTATTATAGGGCAGAGGCTTTAATGTGATGTCAACAAAGAAGAATTACGAGGTAGGAAGGAGATAATCTGTTGATAAAAATTATGAGAGATACATTAGCGCTTACACTTCTTCTTCTACTTCTTCTTCTTCTTCTTCTTCTTCTTCTTCTTCTTCTTCTTCTTCTTCTTCTTCTTCTTCTTTCTGAAGGTTGGAATGACATTTTACTTCGAATATTAGCTTAATATTTCGGTATTTTCCTAGTTATGATTAACAAGACTTTTACAACGACTATTTGTTTTCTTTATTACTCTTGTTTTTTATTATTACATTTTAGCGTGAATTCAGGGTAGATAACAAAGACTAGAGATATTTAGCGGAAGAATAATTTCAGGTTTACTTGTATTAAGCACCAAGCTCTTGCTACAAAACAATGAACCACATATTGTTTGAGTCTCCTTTGAATTTTTCATATTAGTCAAATTCCCATTCGTTGTTCTTGATATTTTACGCTTCCTTATATATATATATATATATATATATATATATATATATATATATATATATATATATATATATATATATATATATATATATATATATATATACATATACACATATATATATGTGTGTGTGTGTATGTTTTTGTGACGAGAGGAAGACTTTATCTCCTCTTGCCTTTGAAGTCTAAGGACAAGAGATATCTGGAATTCTTAGAAGATAATTTCGTATTTGCTTCTGTATGACATTAAGCAAAAAGGCTTGGTGTGCCTTTTATCAAGTAATCTTTTGAAGACTGGTTTTACCTGCTAAAGACGTTCTTATGCTCTTTTTAATAAGTTGATATTTTAAATTAGAATAGGACCCGTCTTCAGTCCTGTGTCATTTTAATTATCTTTTCTGGTGTAATTTTGCGCAGGTCTTTCTCAAATAGAACGATAATTGTGCATAGGGCCTTCATAAAACTGTACAGGTTTCATGCATTTCTGGGTTCGAATTCCAGGTCTCTTGTCCAAAATGACGTGACTAAAAAAAAAGGAAAAAAGAATAAAAGATGATCCCTCGGCATGAAACTTAGAATTCCCATCTGGGAATCCTTGTCTAAAATTAAAGACGCAGTTAAGAGGAATTCCAGGTGGTGTCGTTTTACTCCAGCACGAAGGACCACAGACGCTCGGATTCCCAGTGTAATTGTCTGTTATTCTGTTATTCTCTCCCTATACGTGCGAGAGACTTAAGCGAATAAGGCTGTGTGAACTCTGGCGAATTCCACAGGATAATTCATTAAAAATAAGAGCCGTCAGAGCAGTTGGTGTAATTAGTTCTGAATTGCTCCACTACTGCCTGGTTTGAGCTCAGACGCATCAGGGAAAATATCACGTAAATGTGTGTACCCAGAGTTCATCTCTGTCCTGAGGACGAATATGCATTTCCTTGCAGCAGACTGCGCCTGGAATAGCAATCCGTTGTTATTGCATTTATGCAGAATTGCAAACTGGACACCCCTTTGCGGATAATCAGTAAACATGGTGAGAAAACCAAGGAATATCACTGTCTTTGAGGAGCATTTTAAGATGGACGTTTTTTAATAATTAATCACTATGAAGATTTTCTTAAGCAACAAACAAAATCATGCAATAATCGTGTTCATAAAAAAACTTACTTTTGTATTTAGGCTCAGATAAAGTTAAAGTCTAGAATGAAGATTCTTTTTACGAGGTATTTATTACTAAACCTAAATTGTAGGGTGAAATCATTTTCACAAATAACCTACAGTCACGCTAAGCTATAAAAGGATTATAATGGTATTCTAGTAAAACTGTACATTATTATTCATATTGCAACAGGTTATTCTCGTCTTTCAATAAAGTTACGGAAATAAAAATTTCCATATGATAAACACCAATGGGGCTCAAATTTACAGCTGATAATCAGTTTCTTCCAACTGTCGATTAAATACTTTTAAATATATATAATCGTCTGTCATGAAGAGAAAATAATCGAATATTTATAATCGTTTAAATAATAGATGATGACTCATTTTAGAAATTTAAATTACGATTTTTGCATCTGCGTTAACTAGCCCTTTTGGAAGTTTTGCTTACTCCATTTGATTTTGGAATGTTGTCCATTTAAAACTTAATTTTAAAAAGGACTTCTGGATTATATTTACTATTATGGTCTCTATAATATTAAATCCTGAATTTCACGTATAAATTAAAATATATTTTGGAAAATAGCATATAGAGGAAAATGGACTTCCATGATTATCATAACGCAATTTACACACATATATATATATATATATATATATATATATATATATATATATATATATATATATATATATATATATATATATATATATATATATATATATATATATATACATATATATATATATATATATATATATATATATATATATATATGTATATATATATATATATATATATATATATATATATATATATATATATATATATATATATATATATATATAGAGAGAGAGAGAGAGAGAGAGAGAGAGAGAGAGAGAGAGAGAGAGAGAGAGAGAGGAACCTTATCCCCTGCGCTTGTTTAGCACTGAATGTAAACTCTCCAAAGTAACCCCTGTTGACCTGTGCAGTGAATTTGGCCCTGGAAGTTAGTCAGCTGTGGTGGATTGCTGCCTGAGTAGAGGATGTGAGGCCATCAACCCTAAAAGACTTACTAGGAAGTGAAGGATCTCTGTTATATATAAATATGTATGTATATATATATATATATATATATATATATATATATATATATATATATATATATATTTATATATATATATGTATATATTCATGCATACTTTTTCATATTGAATATTTATTTTAAATACCTTACTAAAATCATGCATTAGGAGCATTTATTTAATTTTCAGTTTCACCTGACGTAAAGATTAAAACAACACCAGCAGATTCTTTTCAATTCAAAGGGCTGAAAAGCAGCAAAAGTCAGTTGTATCCCGACATGTCTTGCAATGCCTAAAAGAGCAAAACTGCAAAACATTTGTCATGCAATCAGCAGGAGAAGACGGAAAGCTGTGAATTGCAAACATCAGCATAATACATCATCTGGGACGCTGCTACCAAGAATTTCCCGGAATCGGATAGCTCTCTCTCTTCCTCTCTCTCTTACTACACAAATTCTCTGTCTCTTTCTCTCTCTCTCTCTCTCTCTCTCTCTCTCTCTCTCTCTCTCTCTCTGTCTCTGTCTCTGTCTCTCTCTGTCATCCTTACTTCACAAATTCTCTCTCTCTCTCTCTCTCTCTCTCTCTCTCTCTCTCTCTCTCTCTCTTATCCCCACTAGAAAAATTCCCTCTCTCCACTCATCCTTACTGCATAGATTCTCTCACTCTCTCTCTCTCTCTCTCTCTCTCTCTCTCTCTCTCTCTCTCTCTCACACACACACACACACACACCGAAACATTACCGCACACAATATTCCATCCCTCACACATACGTCTCTCTCTCTCTCTCTCTCTCTCTCTCTCTCTCTCTCTCTCTCTCTCTCTCTCTCTCTCTCTCGTCTTAACACAATTTTTCATCTCTCACACTCTCTCTCTCTCTCTCTCTCTCTCTCTCTCTCTCTCTCTCTCTCTCTCTCTCTCTCTCTCTCTCTCTCTTCTCTCTCTCTCATCTTGCAAAATCCCATAACATACCATATCTTTGAAAATGGAAACAGAAAGACATGATAACATACATACATTTGAAAATGGAAACAGAAAAGACATACATACATACATACATACATACATACATACTTACAAAGAATGCGCGTTCAGTTCTTCTCTCATCCTCGCCTCACTTGAGAAAGTCTTCGGGTCGACCGTGAAATCAGACGGAAGCAAAGTAACAAATTTACGTGAAAATAAAAATTATATGGTTCAGTTTACCCGATTAAGGAAATGTGCATTTGGTTGCTAGTTAGTTTTTGCGGGTAGCACCTCTGGTATAGAAACAGTAAGAGAGAAACAAAGAGAAGAAAAGCCCCATCATGTTATATTGAAATGTCTGCAAGGCCTTGACGAGGTAATTCTTAGAGTACCATGTTGATTCAGTTCGTCAGAAAATTCATATTCTCTCTCTCTCTCTCTCTCTCTCTCTCTCTCTCTCTCTCTCTCTCTCTCTCTCTCTCTCTCTCAATAAAAATGTTTTTAACAGGAGCAAACAGACAGATGAACAGACAATGCAACAGGAAATGAACGAAGCTATTCTGGTGGGATGTTTGAGGTTCTATATACAAATATGCATACTGACACAAAATCCCATAATTTACGAGCATATGTGCTCTTGCCTCCTTTCTTTTTTCGAAAATAAGAGTGTAAGGGTGACTTCCCAACACCCAGTTCTTAGTATCCTGGGCACCTGGACACAGTAGAGCACTGGGTACATAACAATTACCCTCATTCAACCCATCATCTTCGTATGCTTCATTCTCTTGGTGAAGGGGAGGCTGATCACAAACTGTGTGCTTCTGGAACTGCAGTGTAAAGGGTGAGGTGGAAGTTCGTTTGCCGGCTTGCAGGCCTCATAGTGGCCCTTTGCCCTTTTCCTCCGAATTCTAGTTCATGTTGCCATTTTAGTTTCGATTTTACAGGGCAGTTCCATTAACGCCTCAGTCCTCTCCCAGTAAGCTCTGGTGGCAAATTTGCCTTTCATTTGTACGTCCCTGTATGACCAGTCACTGTGTTTTATTTAAACATTATGTGAAGAATTTTATCTATGTATTTTTGCGGATACATTATATTAGCAAATCGTTTATCTTAAGTGAAACGTTAGTTCACGTTACGTAATAAATCAATTCACCAGCAGATACCACACATTATTTATTTATTTATTTTTTTTTATTTATTTAACTTCTGCTGCCCTTTATGTAACTTATGGCAATGCTGGAGATTTCAGTGTTGATATTTTACACACATAAAATTATACTTTTTTCTTCTCTTCTACTGTGAGCGTTTTAATCTAAATTTCAGCTTTCGGTAGTTTTTCATAATGGCATGCCATTATTATTTACCACAGTAAAGTGACCCATATCTATAACGAAAATGATCTGCATTGTAAATGTTTGCAAAATTATAGCCTGCATAGTTATGTATAGACGGTCGCACAGTCACCACTTACAGCTCTCTCTCTCTCTCTCTCTCTCTCTCTCTCTCTCTCTCTCTCTCTCGCACACCCACAAGCAAGCCCACACTGCGTTGAGACAGAGAACCAAGCAAGCAGACGGACAGTGGGGTAGAAAGAGAAATCCTATACAGCGAAAGAAAGAAAGAAAGAAAGAAAGAAGCCGTACTGATAACAGCTCGTAGCCCCAGACTGACACATGTACGCAAAGACCCAATCCCATGATTTGCGAGTGTAAGATCTCCCGCCTCTTTCCTTTTTAATTCTGTGACAGAAACGTGGAATCCTCAGAGCGAGTTCTTCACGGGTCTCAATCTCAAAGGTAATTGGGCCCTGAAGAGCGTTGGGTGCACTATAACAACGCTCGTTCGTCCCTCTTTTTTTTGGGGGGGGGAATGCCATTTTCTCTGGTGGAAAGACTGTGCTAATAACAGACCGTTCTCGTGTAACTGCTCTGAAGAGGGAAATAATGGAATTTCGTCTGTTGGTTTCCAGACTCTATTCTGACCCATTGGGACTCGCGTCCGGGTGCTTGTTGTCAGTTTCATTAGCGATTTTACAAGGCGGTTGTGATTACCATTCTCGCAGCCACACTCTTTTAACCGGGCGTGGGAGGCCTGTTAATTAATTAAACTCCCTTGTCAGTAGCACATTTACCCCATACGATGGTAGTGCCGTCATCGCACCTCACGTGATGCACTGTAGTCATTACTGGAGGTTGTTTGAATCGTCCATTCGGCCCCAACCTGCATCGACTTTCAGCTTTTTACTGTACTTCCATTTCTGCTTCCTTCCTCCCATCTTGCCGTCCAACCACTCCAACTCCCTTTTTTTTTTCACCGTCTTAAGCCTTTAATGGCTGAAAGTGCCCCATTGCTTGGATTTACAGCCTAATTTTCATAAATCATTTCCATAACATTTTTGAGAACTGTCATTTAACCAGAAGAAAGAAATGCAGCGGTTTATTGTTGGTACTATGATCACATATTTTCCCCATCTAGATTATAATCGGAAATAATCCACCTTCGGGGTCGATTACCACTGCATCTGTGACGCCACTCTGTAAAACTAGATCAGTAAGATAAATTCACCGCCATGTGGTTTCTTGTGCTAGCCACAACAATCTCGGAGAAGCAGATATTTCTGTAATCTTGTTTAACCTGCAGAAAATGATTATTCATAACATCAATAACTTTTAATAGGGGACAATTAGTTTAGTAGTATTAGTGCTCTAACAGCAGAAATGATCATACTGATAATAATAGTAGTAGTGTCCATGTAAGAGTTAAATTTTATTGCTTTTCTGTTAAAATTTAGTAACTTAGTAATTGTACCGGAAGGATTAGAAACTCATTAGTAGGTCATCATATTGTTTTCCACTAGGCTATTATTATTTTCACCTGAAATATTTTGTTAAATAATAGAAACATTGAAGCTATTATTCCATAATTTAATTTTTAGTACTTGTTTCTTTATTATATATTTCTTCACGAGGTCGTTACAATTATAAAGTAACTTTTCCTTATATTTTCCTTTACCTCCTCTTACTTCTTCCTAATGAACACCATATCTTTGAATTTCAAGATGGTCCTCGTGGTCTTCTTCCATATTGGGGTTCATCTTCTGAATAATAATAATAATAATACATAATAATAATGGGAACCAAACAAAAACTTCTTTCAAAGATGGAAAGAAACCAGATGCCTGTATAACCACCATTCAATCTCATCTCTTAAAAAAGAAAGGTAGTCACTGGTTCAAGGCCCAGAAGATTGCCTTGAACCAGCCTGACTACCTTCATCTCTTAAAAAGGGTCACAGTTGGGACCTGAAAGTACTCGAGATTCAAGTAACATAAATTTACAAGCAAACCATAAGTTATGCATTAGGAATTTGTGGGTTTTTCTTTCAATAATAATAATAATATAATAATAATAATAATAATAATAATAATAATAATAATAATAATAAGAAAAAGGACACAAATGAAATAAAACGAGCAACGTAGATGCAAGACGAAAACCAGGAGAAAAAAAAATGATATGACTGAGGCCCTGTGTGGCGTTCCTCTGTGACATATCGGACCCCAATCATGAAAGCAACGCAAAGGGATTCTGCCTCTTGTCGCCACAACATCAAAGTTGCTCTAAAGGCTTATTACGCTCTTTGCGATGGGCAAAGTTCCTCCTCTTCTCCTTTTGATTTAAAGAGAGCTGGTGTCATTGAAGATGGATTCTTTTGAAGAGAACTAGGGATATATCCAAGAGGACGGTTCACCTCGTCTTGTCTTCTCGGAGGCTGATCACCTAAACTGTAGCTGGACTAAGAAGTTTATATTGTAGCTATATGGAGGAATTTTACAGCCTAATTGTCATAAATCATTTCCATAACATTTTTGAGAACTGTCTTTTAACCAGAAGAAAGAAATGCAGCGGTTTATTGTTGGTACTATCTTTCCTCTTAAACGTTTGGCACAATTGTTTGATAGGATATAATTCACTCACACCGCACATCATGTCCCTTTCCTAAACCCATTCGCCTTTTGATGGCTCGTCTATCATAAAAAAAGAAAAAGTATACCAACCTCATTTTCCCCTTCGGACAATTCGGACAATTATTATTTTTTTTGGAGAGGGGTATTGGGTTAATGAGGAAGGTAAAGACGGGGCAGGAACCATAATTTTTTTTTTTAAACTGATGCTGCCTAGACCTATCGGTGCCAACCTTCTTAAAGGAAAAACATTTTTAGGGAGAGACCACTACTGTTATTATAATAATAATGCTGATAATGATGAACTTATTTATCTAATTTATATATATATATATATATATATATATATATATATATATATATATATATATATATATATATATATATACACACACACACACACACACACACACACACACATATATATATATATATATATATATATATATATATATATATATATATATATATATATATATATATATATATATATATGATTCATAAATTGGTTTATATTTTCCTTGTAAATTTATATATATGATTCATAAAATTGGTTTATTTTTCCTTGCATTTGCGATTAAATTCAAAGAACTCAGTGAAAAAATACCTGGTGAATATCATGAAATATGCCGCGGCACTTAATGTTGTATATTGTCTGTGTCAAAGTTATAATTCCAAACTATTTGGTGAGTCCTAACAGTTCTAGAAAGATTTTTTTTTTTTTTTTGCATCCTCAAGGCCACATTAAGATCCACTTATTTTTTATTTTTAATATTTGAAAAGCTCCTGAATGAGGTTGATATTCTTTCACTATTTTCAAGGCACCAGAGCAGAAGCATCAAAATCTCTCCAAACGAATTAACAAATGGTGACAAGGGATATTTATTGATTTATTGATAATTCAGATATCACTTTATTTTAGATTTCCTCGCCTAATTAGAACTGATATGAAAATTCATGCCTTGAACATTCGAAAGAGAAAAAATTCTGACCTTTCGAAAAACCATTTCTAATATAATATCTCACTAATTACCGACACCCTCGGGCATTGAGAAATCATTGAAATGAGCGTAACCAATTAAATTTTATCTTTCGCCCCGAAGTCGAGTAGACCTGGAAAAATTATATTTGACGGTGATGTCGTCCTCAAAATTCCCCAGTCTTTATCAAAGCTTTTGTCCGAAGGGGAAAATGAGGTTGGTATACTTTTTCTTTTTTTATGATAGACGAGCCATCAAAAGGCGAATGGGTTTAGGAAAGAGACATGATGTGCGGTGTGAGTGAATTATATCCTATCAAACAATTGTGCCAAACGTTTAAGAGGAAAGATAGTTCTGCTATTATAGTTGTTAGCGTACAGCGGTCCACACCAAGCCTTTTTATTCCTTTTAATACCTTATAACAATTACTGACCCGCCTGTCATGAAAATCCCGTTTTGAATTACACTAACCACCAACCTACAACGAATGTGAAATCTATGAGACATAAACAGAAACAGGTGAAGTCTATTACAAAACAGAGAAATTATACGCAGAATGGTTTTGATATTGTTTCAGAAAGTTTTTGGTTGGTTCTGTTCGAGGTTTGCATAGTAAAGAGGAAATTCGTATAAGAGTATTAAAATCAGATGCGGGAGTGCCCGTGTTCTTTAAAAGTTTATTGGGCCTTTGCAAGATGCAGATCTTCTGAAAGCCAGTGGAATATAATCGGTGTTTTCTGTCATATTCAAGGGCAGAATTCTAAAGTGAGTCATTGCAGGAAACGTTAGAATTTAGATCATTAATCATTATTTTGTCAGTGTTATATATGGCGAAACATCAATCGTTGGGAAAAGATATTCATCGTATCCTATCTGCCGCATTCATCAATCCTTGAAATGCTATTGCCATTTATCGAATGTTACCAGCATTTGGTAGGCACTGAATTTCTCAATTCATTTCCAGTCAATGTGGCAGGGCAAAGATCCCTCATGAACCGAGAGATATTTTCCGGTTAAGATCAGTAGTTTAAGCTCTCTTGGTGAATGGTCTGACTGATGATTCGTGGAAGATATGACGGAACTAACGTCGATTGCTTCATTATCAGGACCTTGAATAGCTCTAGGTGATGGAGTGGAATACTGCGCCAACTGAAGAGAAAACCAGAGATCGCCACAAAGGCCGTCAGAAGAGATGGGCTTGATTTCGGCGTCATAGTGACAGCGACAGAGAGATCCGGCCATAAGAACGATTTTGGATTTTGCGTATTAAATCGCTTCACGTTGTTTTGAATCTCTTTCTTATCTCTGGACCCTTCAAACTTTACGCTTACAATTTTCCCCACTATCACAACAAGCCCCCTTTCTCTTACCTAAGCTTTATGGGAACTTGGTATTTTTCACATTTATTGTCTTTTCGAGGGACCGTATTCATTCTTATCAATGTCAGGTCCAAACATTTCAGAGCTCATTTCATTTTTTGCAGGAAAATAACTTTATCTATTGTCGATTTACAATATTTACCTTGGTGTTTTATGAAAAAATATTTATAGTGCCAACAATCTTAAAATCTAAGGATCTATTGATATTTCATAACACCTTCAAGTTTATTATTATTTTTATAGAATTATTTTATTTCATCTTCCAACAAATAAGGATTATAGTACTTATGGAGTGTGAATGGTTTTATCGACTAATACACACTGTATGTATATACCCATAAGAGATTTAAAGCATAATTTCTTTGTTGAATGTCTTTCCTGAAACTGTTAATGTTAGGATATTGGGGGAAAAACGTGGATTTTTTTATACATTGCAGTCAAACAATACAACCGATGATTTAATACAAATTATTTAGGTCAGTGATGATATTTAAGCATACTTGTTGCTATGATCGTTGAACATTAGGAATGACGAATATTTTTTATCCTCATAACGTGGAAATTTTGTGGAATAAATTACGGTCAGTTAATGCAAATGTTATTTAATCAAAGTTTCTTTTCTATAACGCTTTTGTTCCTGCATATCTAAATGAGGTTAAATCATAGAGAGCTTTTCATTTTGATATCCAAGTGTTGGTTATTTTACTCTTTTTTTGTATGAGATTTTCAAAAAGAAGTTATGATTGTAGATTTATAATTTTTAACCAAAAGTTAAAAGAATTAGGTCGCCTTTCACAATATTCTCTGAAGACATTCTAGCGTTGATTTTTTTTTTTTTTTTTTTGGCAGGGAAGGGGAGGGATAAAAGATTTACAAAAGAAAAATATGATTCTAGATTTCTCATCTTTTGACAAGAGTCAAAAGAATGAATTGAATTCCCTCACCTTTCGCAATATAATCATCTCTCCCATCAACACCAATAATAATAATAATAATAACTCCATCCGACCACAACGTCTAAATCAAAAAGGAAATCTTTCTCACGAAACTCCTGACTCCGGCCTTACAAATTCAGCTCCAGCGAGTCCCGGCAGAAAGAGAGAAACAGAAAGGAAAAGAAAAGTGCAAACACGCAAATTCTCCCGCAGCCATTTAGCTCGAAGAAATGGGTCACTCACGGCTAGAGTGAAAACAAAGCCCCGGCTCATTTTTTTCTTACGGAAAATATGTGCCGCGAATGATTTCCCGAGAGGACTGATTAATCCCAGAATATTCATTATTTTCCCCAAATTCTTCGCCTGGACTGCCGCCAACGCGTGACGCCGAGACTAAATTAGGAGAATTCCTCATCTTCCGCCTAAAAATAAAAGGAGACGTTGGTAGGAAAAAAATGATTAAGAAGATTATGTTCTTTGATGTTATGAATGTTGTGTGAATGCTTCACACTGGGTATCCATTTGTCGGTCGGTTATATATTTACATGTTTGATGTCTGTGCGATTTCAATGCAAAAGCCTCTTTGAATGCTGTGTGGCTTTACGATTTTTTTTTTTTATGCCATAATGAATAATGGTTCTGATTATGAAACAGTTCTCACTACCACTTTCATGCCAAACAAGAATTTATTATTTAACAGCGATTTTGTCGTTAGATACGATATTTAATTTATGATCATGGCTTTCGTATATATGAAGGCTTAATACTGCTGGAGCAAAAGGTGCACAGTTGAAACAGCAGTGTCATTAATTTAGATTTTCCAGTTCTTTATGCAGAACTTTCCGGCATCAACTTACGAACTTAAATGAAAAAAAAAAAAGATAAAAAGGATGGCATCGTTCCACAATGTATGAAGTTCTCTTGATGCTGCCGATACGTTGTTAGAATGAGAAGAGAATTTTGTTCCTTGGCCTTTCATAGCTTAATGTACGATCAAGTGTGCTTGCAAATAGTAGGTAATAATAGATTTTATGAGTTGTAACCATAAGGCATAACGACAGCTTAGAAACTTAGAACTTGTAATTACATTTTGATAACCATGACTTAACCATGTCACATGTTATCACATAGAATAAAATGATAAAAGATAATGTAAACCTTGTAAACATAACACCATAATAATTGTATATAAATGATTAACGAATTCATGTAGATTTGTGACATGTGTGGCATGCATCCTGAGCTGTTTAATATCTTTATTAAAGCGTAAATATATAATGGAGGATGAAAAGCGGATAATCAAAGAAAGATGATGCAAAAACTTTGTCAGACAATTGTCGTGGCTGTTGAAACCAGCACTCGTCTCACGGAAGTTAAATGTGGATAGTGAATGCAAATGAGAAACAAGATGATAAAATTATTCAGATGAATCGCTTCCGTATTATTCTTAATGTAAGAAACGCTGAAAGGGTTAGAAATGCAAAGACTCACAGATATGGTTATAAACTTAGCCTCGGTGAATGGACGGATCACATTCTTTCGAGACAGTTTCTTCGTGTGGAGGAATAAAAAAAAGGGGTAAATTTTTTAAGAGTTTCAAAGTTTGGAAGGTTAGAAAGAAGATGAGGGGAAAAAAGACCTAGAAAGTGCTAGGTAGATTGAATGGAATAGATATATATATAAAATGAATGACGTTCACATCCCAGAAGCGAAAGCATGTTTGTCAGATATAAGTCGAATGCACAGTGGGGATCTGGAGGTGTAATTGCTGCTGATAAGTCTTCTTTGAATATGCATGAACTGACTAATATTGTTGAAGTGTTCTGCTCAGGGGGTTAAACCACGATTCATCAGTTGATGCATGACATTTCCATGAGAGAATTGAAGCACAGATGGAATCGAACCTCAGGGTGAACTTGATCTGCTAATACTTATCACTGAGAGGCATTGCAAGCGGAATATATAAACACTGAGCTTTAATTTTCATTAACTGTGCAAGTAACGTTCCCGGATGAGATTTAATTACTGTCTCCCCTTGTTATCACAGGGAGATTTGCTATTATTGCATTGTTTTATTCAAAGGCATATGCATTATTTAGTTGTGCTCTTTCATTCTTGTTGACGGTGAGAAGGGAATAACATCATGAACACGTTACATGGTCCCTGTACTCAAGCTTCTCTCATTACTTGTCGTAAGTCTCGCTCTCGTTAATGAAGGCACCGCAGGTGAGATTTAGTTTGGAAAAATGTTGGAATATACGTGAATGTATATTTAATCTTTTTACATTTTCATCTGGTATTTTTTAAAACATTCTCATTCTTGTATATGAGTGACATTTTCCAATATTGTAATGTTTAAAAATTCTCTCTCTCTCTCTCTCTCTCTCTCTCTCTCTCTCTCTCTCTCTCTCTCTCTCTCTCTCTCTCTCTCTCTCTCTCTAATTTTTGTAAACAGGTATAATATATATAACTGACATATACGAACATCAAAAACATGCGGAAGTGTTACAGCAAAAAATTTTTAAAGTAATTTTTTCAGGTTTTTCGTTTCCACTCCATTTGATTTGTTGGCTTTCATTTATTTTACGTTTTGTGTGTAAGTTTTTTTTTTAAGCAAAGGTGCAAATATTATTTATAAAGTATGCATGGATGAAGCGACTGGCAATTTAAAATTTATCTTTCTTCTATTTAACCGAAATCATTAACAACCACAAATATACTTCGACCTGGATGATCACAGTCTTTGCGATGCCAGGTAACAAGCAAATCAATCAACCAGTCCTTATCCGTCCAAAACTGCATAGACAACTCACGACGTTTCTTTTTTGTTCTCAGTTTGCCAAGATTTCTTTTCCCCTCAGAAACTCATCTGTCACACTGCTGATTTTCAGGTAATTGAGTATTAGGTTTATTAAATATGTTTTATCCATGCCCATTTCTATTTCAAAGGAAAACAGCCCAGCCTGAGGAGAGGAATAGATCCCCAAATCCCCACACAAGACTAAAGCCATTAAAATCATAGCGGAAATACAATCTTAGGGTTTCCTTAATCTACTGAGACGCTATTATCCACAGGTTCATTAGATGTAAATATCTCGCTTCCATTGTCATTACCAATGAATGTGGTGTTCCCGGCTTAAATTTAATCAGGCTCCCCTTGTTCTCAATGGGAAATGGAGTGCGTTTGCTTGCTTTATTATGCGTGTATGTTCACTATTTAGCCATTCTCTGTGTCTTCATTTACGACCAAGGAAATATGAACATGTTGCGCTATTACTAAATTCCTCTCTCTTTATGTCTTTATCTGTAAATCAGAATTTTCTTCGTAATTTCCACAGTGTTGTTCAGGAATTGTTAATATACTTCTTAGGGTCTTAGTTTAATTATATCCTGAAGGCTCAGCTAATGTGTTTGTATTTCATTTAATAAGATTAGCAGTAGATTCAGTTATTATTTTCGTTTCACTGGAATAACAAGTTTCTAGAGTATTTATTCTCTCTCTCTCTCTCTCTCTCTCTCTCTCTCTCTCTCTCTCTCTCTCTCTCTCTCTCTCTCTCTCTCTCTAATCAAGTTCTCTGCTGGATTTATGTAAGTATCTGATTTCTGACATCTGTTAACAAAGAACTATATACTTATTTGTTATCTTTATTAATTTTACAGTCCATCTTCAAACTCAAACAACACAGACACAAAAATATATATATATATATATATATATATATATATATATATATATATATATATATATATATATATATATATATATATATATATATATATATATATATATATATATTATATATATATATATATATATATATATATATATATATATATATATATATATATATATATATATATATATATATATATATATATATATATATACACAGTTTTCTCTATAGCAGACAGATGACTTACTCTGACGTAGTACAAAGCTGTACTAGTTAAATTTGTTAGGAAATCAAAGCTATTAAGTAAATAATTAAGTGTAACTCCTGTTGCGGAGTTATTCACCATCCATATTTCTTAAAGAAATATTTAGGTTATTCTCATCCAAATTATTCGATATTTGGGTAAATAATGATTTATATATTTTCCATTTTGATCCGTTATTCCCATCCATCTTATTAGTGTCGCTACAGATTCAAAGCTCTCTCTCTCTCTCTCTCTCTCTCTCTCTCTCTCTCTCTCTCTCTCTCTCTCTCTCTCTCTCTCTCTCATCAACAGATATTCTTTACAAGACGTAGCAATAAGATGGTCTTCCTGGGCTGACATGAAAATGAATACTTCTTCTAGTTATTTAGAAAAGAGAATTAAGTTCCTTTTATCGTTTACTTTTCATTTATCCCAAGATGGCTCTAGATTTCAGAAATGATTGCATAACCCTTTTTAAAAATGTGGATCCAAATTATGATGTAACAGTTCAAGAAGGAATCACCGAGAAATTATTCTTTTTTTCACGAAAAAAAAAATCATTTAAAAATCCGTTCACAGACAATTCCAATTTCCTTGACAAAGAATTAATATAGTAGGATATTATGAAACTCCTGCTGCCATTTCTTAAAGCTTGGGAGTCTGAGCAATATTCTAACCAATAACTATACCAAGTCTAAGTTTTATTAATTACCGTTTAGATTTTCTAAAAAATAATAATATATATATATATATATATATATTTCTATCTAGAATGTAGATTTCTTTTAGTATGAAATATCGGTCTATGAGCAAAAGAGAGAGAGAGAGAGAGAGAGAGAGAGAGAGAGAGAGAGAGAGAGAGAGAGAGATTTGGAAAAAAAACTATTTTGGATACTTACACTCTTCTTCCCGCTAGACGCAACTCTTCAACATTTCGCCACAGCGAATCCTGGCCTTCGGCCCTGCTCTCGCCCTGCCACTTCATATCAATAAAATATCATTACCTGGACCCTTTTCCTCAGTCGACCTCATCCCCGGGCAGAGAGGAGGACTCTCCCCCCCTGAGAGAAATGGCATGTCAAATGTTCCGTCATGTTTTTGGTATCGTTTTCTCTTTTCAAAGTCAATTCCTGCTTCTGCTTCTTGGTTGAAATCTCTCGATGGTTTTCAGAGTAATAAGAGACGTGACAGTAAATATCACCTTATCACAAAATGTTAAGCAAAAGCTGGGAAAAAGTTTATCCGTGAACAGAAAGGCTCCAGGGAATTATTACGAAAGTACTGGCTGGAAAAAAAAACGTTGGGAAGTATGAGTGAGTAAATCAAAGGATTTTCCGCCCTTTGGTGAAAAAAGGCTTAGGATTCGTGTCTTGTGGCGCGTTATGAGATGATGGAAGGTAGACAACAATGTGAAAATTTTTTTCCCTAAAAGTGTCATGACAGATTCTCTCCTCATTTGTTTACTGTTGTATATACCATGTGTGATTTCGCTTTTGGGTTGTGTGTACAACACTATGATGTCACGAAATCCATACAAGTAAATGAATTTTATCTGTGTGCGGACAGGGAAATTTTATGTTCCACTTCAAGAGCAGCACATACACACACTACACTATATATATATATATATATATATATATATATATATATATATATATATATATATATATATATATATATATATATTATATATATATATATTATTTATGAGTGTGTGTGTGTATACGCTAAATTGTTTATTTATACCGAACATGACCGACTTTTCAAACCAATGAAAACCATTCTTACATTGCGTTCAATGAACGCAGGCAATCAATAACATATTTCCTGATGTCTGAGTTTAAATTAGGTGCGTTGTCCTTTATGTCATTGTGTACGTACACAATCAACTCTAATTATAGATCAGTTTTACAATTTAAGCA
>NC_089789.1:32918605-32951105 GCF_040412425.1 Macrobrachium rosenbergii
TATATATATATATATATATATATATATATATATATATATATATATATATATATATATATATATATATATATATATATATATATATATATATATATATATATATATATATATATATATAAAATATATATATATATGTGTGTGTGTATGTGTCCGTATTTCTGTATGTATACACAACAATTCATCCTGAAAATCAGCCACCCCGTAAACCAATATGACATTTGTTTTAATAACACTAAGCAACGTGCTTAAAATTATCACTACTTAATTTTCCTTTAAAACTGCATAATAACCAACATTAGTAGCGCGTTCCTTTTTTGTCGGAAATACTGTTCCTTACCGGTAATAAGGATCAAAGCTGACGGCATAATGTAGCCAAACAAGGAACGAACGGGGAAATAAGTTACAGTATCCTGCGTCGGTGATCTTAAAGAAGAGCTTACCCGGAAGGCCCTCCCATTTTTGCGAATTCATTTTCCTAATCGCGTTTAAATTCCGCGAATTCATTTCCTAATCGCGGTTAAATTCCGCGAATTCATTTTCCTAATCGCTTTTAAATTCCTGGAATTAATTTTCCTAATCGTGTTTAAATTCTGCGAATTCATTTTCCTAACCGCGTTTAAATTCCGCGAATTCATTTTCCTAACTGCGTTTAAATTCCGCGATTTTCATTGCGTGAAATAATTATTTTAGTTCAACTTTTGCTGCTCTTCATACAAAAAAAGAATGCTTTATTACTGTCACTTATTTCTGATGCTAGAAAGTCCATGCTGTATTCATAATAATCAACAAAATTTAACCTAAATAAAAAAAAGGATAAAAATATTAAATACTTAAAGTACTTCAGTTTCTTTGTTAGAAATAATTTACTTAATTTCTAGTGACATATTAAGTGTACAGGAGCCTCGTTTCTTGGGTATTTTAATCTGTAATTCGTTATTCCGTAATTATCAAAAGTCACGGCGCGTCCAGAATTAAACATTTACATTCTAGTTGAATAGAGGTTAAGTTATACTCAAGCAATCTGCCTAATGTACCACACTGGAATTACCGCATCCTCTCTTCCTTCAATTTAATCTCAGTGACACTTTAGGTATAAACCAAGCACATCATTGCTCATTGTGTGAAAATGTATATGACAATTTGTCATTATATATATATATATATATATATATATATATGTATATATATATATATATATATATATATACATATATATATATATATATATATATATATATATATATATATATATATATATATATATATATATATATATATATATATATATTCGTATATATATACATATATATATATATATATATATATATATATATATATATATATATATATTTATTTATTTATTTATTTATTTATTTATTTATCTATTTATTTATTTATTTATTATAACTGTGGCTTCGTTTTTGTCTTTCCCTAGTTCGTTAAGTTATCTACAACGTTTTCAAATCTTTACCAAGTGATCAATTTGTAGCATCTTAATTTTAATTCGTATAATGAATTCCTGAACCTTCAGTTTCTGACCATATTAGTTTCTCACCATATTATCTAAGCAGGTAAGGCATACGCCCCTCTTCTAAACCTTTCATTCAAGTATTTGACTGACTGAGACGAGCAATTCAGTCATTTGAAGTAGTTCCTCAACCTGCTTGCAGCGCTTATGATTTCTATTTTACCCAATGTGGTTAAGTATCCCATCCTCCAAGAACAAAATCTTTTAAAGATTAACTATATCCTGACCTGGTCTCTCCTCAATAAACTGGAGAGATAGTTCTGATAATCTGCCAATACTGTATTCATTTATCCTCCATTGTAGTGCATCAATATTGGCGTTTAAAGTTCGTCTCATCTTACCATGACTTTTCAGATAAGCTTACAAACTTCTATATCAATTAAGGCAAAGCGGGGATGACTGTCAGTTCCTATTTCTTCCTCATTTTCAGACTATAATCACTAAAAAAAGAAAGTTAAGTATACCTTAGTTTTACCAAACCACTGAGCTGATTAACACTTGTTCATCTTTTTGTCATAACTGATATTATTCTTTCATATACGTTGATCCATGTCTGTTGTGTTCGAAATTTATAAAGGTTTCTAAATGCATGTTGCACTGGAAAAATTATTCCCCATTTTGATGATGTTTGTTCATACTTTTGGACCAGTTTCGTTAGAAATGTCTCTAATTACGATATTTCTTTGGTCTAACACAATTTCACCATTTGACATGCATAATGTTATCTATTGTTGGTCACATATAACTTCATAAGGGATGTGATTGGAATTTTTTTTTTATCTTATGCGTAAAATAATAACAGTAAAGCCAGTTGAGTTTTCATTGTAACTAAGGCAAAGAAAAATATGTCAAAATGTTTATGTTATCTTGATGCAACTAAGGAGATACTCAGTTTTCAAGCAGGAAGGCAGTATAGATAGGAACATTTTACAGAATTTCCTATACTAGTATAAATTTTCAAAGATATAAAAAGTAGATCCAAAGAGCCATAAAAATGAACACTGCTTAAATGATGCAATTCTCCTCAGTCTTGGAATGACTAAATGAACAACGCACTGCAACAGAACTGTAAACATCGCACAAATAGATCCATATCCATATCAAACCATTACAAAGAGACACCACTTAAATAATAAGATTTTTCTTAGACTCCTAATAGTTAACTTAACAACTAACTCAATATAAACAGCATGTAAAGTAGACATTGCTATACAAATGGACGTCAGTTAATCTGTCAATTTTGTTTTTCGCCAAAGTGAAAACCAGCCTAATGAGACACTGATGAAAGTAAAAAAAATCGGTAAGATCACTTAACCCTTTGGGTCATATGGCTGAATTCTCTCTCTCTCTCTGCTCCGTTCCCCAGAGAAGTTACAACTGTGTGACGGTCTCGCACTTTAGCCTAACTTTTCAAACAAAGAAATAATAATGTACACCGGAGGTCAAGGGACATAAAAAAAAGGAATATCAACAAGAACATGTCTGGCAGCCAGCTGACTTTAAAGTAGGCTAGATATACAGAAATCTGATATGGTTTTCTCCTGATCATCTTACGAGTACTCACAATATGAGTCTCAACAGAGACCGATAAAAATTATGGGTAAAGGCCATGTAAATATGACATAGGATCGCATGATAAATCAATATGAAGTTCTGTTCTAAGCTATGACTTATTTGTTGTAGATTGTGATATATTTTATCCATAGCACAGCTAAAGAAATTTTGTATGAAAGAGTACTGGACTCTACGTGCAAGGAAAAACAAATTACATACGTACAATATGTACTGAATTTATTGCTTTGCAAGCAAATTTATGAGTTTCTCGTAATAATAATCAATTTTCCTTCAAGTAGGCATATATTTTTGTTATCTTCAGGCCTTGTATACGACTTAGATCAGCAGAAATCCTCAAATTCGGCAAATCTGCAAACATTATTTTTGCAAAAACATTCGACCGACTATTGTTAGCAATAGGATGTCAGTTACCGTTGTTTAGCGAATGTAAAATTAATTGGGATTATTTGTGCCTCTGAAAGAAAAAGATTGCACTGCACATGCATTGCGCTGAGGGATAACTGATAATTAAAGATTAATAACCTTCAAGTGGGAAAATCTGTACTGTATAAATAACAAAATTTCCGGTAACATAGTTTTTAGTTGATTCAAAGGATACGAAAAATTTACTAAATGCCAACTGCAACGCCACTGATTACAAAAACATTTGAAGAATACGAAATGGGATTATTTGCTGCCTATTAAATTATGACTGACTCTGCACTTGAAGATCCTAGGCACATGACAGTGGCAACACAGAGCGACTTTAAATGCCTATGCCTCAATAATTACTGATGTGGGAAGTGACTAACTGCTTAAATATTTTTTGGACATGGACTCTTTGACCAGCAGAGGCTTTGTCCTGTCAGTTGAGAGAGATGTTTGTCAGTAAAAAAAAAACAAATGACATTTTTCCCCAGTACCTGTGTTCTGCACCACTGAATACTTAATGGTCGATATATTTTTTTTTTTTTTTTTTTTTTTTTTTTTTTTTGCCATTTTTCTCTTGCAGCGAGAATGGGACAAGTTCTGGTACGCACTTTCTCCCATTTTTCCGTCCTCATGCCTCGTCCATTTCAATGGTGATGCGTAGTTTAGTCGCGCAGGTCTTTCAATACCCTTTTTCCTGATTTAGATGGATTGGAGTTTAAAGGCTCCTCATGAAAGGATTTTCCTTTGTAGAAACACGTGCAGGAACGAATATAGAAGCAAGGACGAGCTTTGTCTTGCAGAAAAATGTTTACATCTTAAGTGGGCTAAAAACGTGGCCCAATAATAATAAACGCCTTTGAGTCGTTTTTAGTTTTCTGTAAAAGATAACTATTGTGCCGGCTTTTTTTGTCCGTCCGCCCTCAGATCTTAAAAACTACTGAGGCTAGAGGGCTGCAAATTGGTATGTTGATCATCCACCATTCAGTCATCAAGCATACTAAATAGCAGCCCTCTAGCCTCAGTAGTTTTTATTTTATTCAAGGTTAAAGTTAGCCGTAATCGTGCTTCTGTCAATTATATAGGACAGGCCACCACCGGGCCGTGGTTAAAGTTTCATGGGCCGCGGCTCATACAGCATTATACCGAGACCTCCGAAAGATAGATCTATTTTCGGTGTCCTTGATTATACGCTGTACAGAAAACTCGATTGCGCCTAAGAAACTTCGGAGCATTTTTCATTTGTTTATATTCGGTTAAATTTCATGACTGAAATTTCGACTTGGTAAGACAGAAAATCTTGAAAGATGGGTGTTTGACTTTTTCCTGGCTAATTTTCAGGACGGGAAGGAGTTGTCTAAGCTGGAATCCTTCGAACTTTTTGTTCATAACCTTAAAATGCTTATCCAAGTGATATTCTTCCTAATTATGTAATAAAGGCTGTAAAGACTGATGGATGGTCATGCATTGTGTTTATCATTTCTGAATTTCGATTCCTGTTAGTTATAAACTTTATTTTATAGATTTTGGGGAAAAATTATGACAAGACCGCTGCTTTATTTCTGTTTTTTTTTTTTTATTATTATTATTTCCTAAAATGGTAAGGCGATTTCGCCTCATTTGACCGATCGTAGGCTAATAAACTAGAAAATAAGCTAAAATTTTTAAATGATTGTTGTTTTATCTCTACTAAATACTGTCATAGTCATGTTTCCTGATTTTAGTGAAATAATGGCCTACTCTGATGTATCCAAAAATTTATCGCTTATACTCGCACATTATTTCAGTTCGACTTATTTCTTCCAAAGCCATGATAAGGGGCTTTCACTTCTTACGCATTTTAGCAAATAGTATGCCGGTAAACAATTTCCGCCAAATTAAGAGAACTCTCAGCTAAAATAAAAAAGAGTTTTTATATGACCTACCTTCCCCTTCCTTCGCCTTGCTTTCGCAGTTCTTTTCATGCCCCGCTCATCGATTTCCATTTAGCAGTCCTTGGTTTCCACTCGCCTCTTCGGCAAGATTTCAAAAGAGTTTCCAGGTGCAGCAATGTCTGGAAATTTTCTTCCGATAACAGCAAGAACAGCGGTGACGACGACTGCGCCCATCACAGCAAATGCAGTAATGCAAGTGTGATAATTGAATGACTTTTTTTATCATCGCAGTTTTTGGTACCCGATTGAAGCAGAAATTCTGCGTTCAATTTTTCATATTGAAAGGCCTCTTTTCTTCTTGTTAATTCATTAAAACATTAGTTACGAACACAAGTGAAGGCATTAGTAATTAAACAGTGGCGCTGTTTTCATTTCAAAGAATCAAATATCACTTGCACGACAGAAACAAATCAGATAAGGAGAGATTAAATGGAAAACACAATCGGTTAAAAAAACTAACGCCAGCTGGCAGTGAAAAACTGCTTTTTGTTATGTAAATTTTTTTCGTTGTGTTACCACCTCCAATACCAATATGATGTGCGTTTTAGTTGTTATAAAAATCCTTATTTACGTCAAATAAAGGGTAAATGATGAATAGTTTGTCTGTAAAATGATTATAACTTCAGTTTCAAGAGAGTTATTGCTGACAAGGAAATCATAGCACCATAAAATTATGAGGAATTCGTAGTAAAATCCTAAAAGTTAATGTCTGATTGTATTATCAAACTTCGAAACAACATCATTTGCCTGGTAATGAATATCATTCTAAGAGCTAGAATTATTTCAAAGCATTATAGATAAATATGGATAATAAAAATTCGTAACATTGAAAACAGATTATAAACCACTCCATGTCGAATAATTGTCATAGCAGTACCATAACGAATAAAGTTTTGCAAAAGCAATAATCAGCATTTTAAATAAATCATTTATACTTAATGTACGACAGTGCAAACCAATCCAAGGGTTTTTATGTTACGAACAGATTACTGACTAACACAGAATAATGTGCTACAGGAAATACGAAATTACAACAGTGGAAAATAATTCTTAAGATCCACCAGTATAAACATATTTATTTCGTGAGGAAGGTAAACTCAGATAGCAAAATTACTTACATGACAGAGGCCATGAAAAACTGAAGAGTTGAAGCAATGCGTCACTTAAAGGAACGAGAAAAGAAGAACTGAAATGATCTTGGAATTATCCGGATGTTGGTTGCGTAGTCAGGCGTTGCAGATTCCCGGAAAGAAAGACAGTTATAAAGAACGATTGCTTTGCAAAACATTTTAAGCGTCATTGCTGATAATACACAGTCTAATGTCGTCCCCATTTGTATCGCAGTGGTGTGTCTGTTATTTTGTTTTTAATGATTTTCTTAATGGACCTGGATTCTCCCTCTGCTTGGCCATTCACTTTATTATTCTTCGCTCAGCGAAAGTTATTGGCCCACTCTTCCAAAATTCTGGATTGACTGGTTATCCCCAAGATCCCTTCGAGATATCAGTTAGTGCAAAGCAATATGTATGTTACAAGGGATATGTGAAATCAGGAATTTCACGAAATACTTAGGGAATACGTGAATTAACTAATTCCCTGGGAACCTTTGATCACCGAGGGCTAGTACTAAACAGGGCGAAACAGTGATTCATCTACACTGTTTTACCGTGTTTATTACTAGCCCCTGGGGGGTCAAATGCGTTTCGCCGTGTTCAGTACTAGCCGCCGGGGAATCAAAACCACCTAGGGACATTGGATCCCCCAGGGGCTAGCACTAAGCACGGCGGAATAAATTTGTCCCCCAGGGGCTAGTACTAAACAAGGTTCACTAGCCCTAGGGATTTCGTGAAATCCCTGATTTCACATATTCCCTGTTACATGTATTCTTTTAGAATATTTCGTGTTTTTATGTATATTACTTTTTTCCACCTCCTGACCCCGTGTATTGACCTCCATCAACTTATTTTTAAATGTTATTCTTCAGGGCCCTTTTTCTGTTTTCGATATATACTTTCTGCTCAATATTCATTATTTTTGGCTGCTCTTTTCGTCCATGTTCGTCGGTATAGTGCAGAGGTCCATACCAGTCGCCTTATAGTCTTCAACAATTTATCATACATATGCCCGTCCTAGCACATGGCAGCTTAATGCAAACGAGCAATCTGAACCTTCTCATTGGCACTATTTCCCTTATTGTTCTGTTTAAGTTCAAGGAAAATTCTTCCGGCTCTTATACTATTTATTGTAACCTGTCAGGGCTCCATTTCCTGAGTTTACTCTTTAATATTCATTATCGAACTAGTTGTTTTCTTGATTGATTTTCTTCCTCTACTGCCAGCCATTTAAATATTCCTTTACTCTCTCTTTTTTTTATGGAATTCTTATGAGCTTTGATCTCGTAAGAGATAGTTCTTTTCTATCCATCGAATTTGGATAAAATCAATAGGTTCTCAGCTATTTGAATTATTGAAATAATTATTTTTGTTCTGCAGTCTTTATGTTCATTTTTACATAATTTTGCATTTAACTGTCATCACTACATATATTATGTTTGATTTGAAAATAATGATAAGCAGTAAACTTTCAGCAAGTACCTTGTTGTTTTTGGCGCAAAATTATCATTCCCTGATGGTAGATATACCTGATGTAAAATAGATGATAAAATTTAAAATGAAAAATGACGTAATTCTCTCTCTCTCTCTCTCTCTCTCTCTCTCTCTCTCTCTCTCTCTCTCTCTCTCTCTCTCTCTCAGTTTTTTCTTTTGTTTACCTAATACAGTTTTAAGTTACTGAATCCCAAGCTCGAAAGGTTTAGTTTTACGATACGAATCTGTTAACGCTCTTCCGGGTCAGCGTAAAAAAATACGAAATAATACACACGCACACAATCACCGGCTTAAGAAACCACTTTCATTAAGTTTCATAGTCACTGACGGCTGAGAAGGCTCTCCAAGAAAATCCAGAGGTCTTCCGCGTATGTGGTCCAACGACCTAACACTATTACTGAGGGACACCTGCCAGCACGAACTGACACTACTAAAGAGAATAGATCAAAGAACGACAGAGAGAGAGAGAGAGAGAGAGAGAGAGAGAGAGAGAGAGAGAGGTGGAGAGGGGGAAAGGGGTTGCAAGTCAGGTAATGCTAACCCTCGTAGTTGTTGTTGAGGAAGTTGAAAGTGATGTGGCGGGGGTCAGAAGGAGTGGAGTGCGGAGTTCAGACGAAAAGTGGAGTCTCTCGGAGGCTGTGAAGAAAAATCCAAAAAAGAGGGGGGCGGAAAAATAAGTATATAAAAAGAAAATGCTAACCCTGAAAAATTATGCAGGGAGCAACTGTTTTACGAGGGCTAAGGGCTTCAGACTTGAAAGCTTGGAGAGAGAGAGAGAGAGAGAGAGAGAGAGAGAGAGAGAGAGAGAGAGAGAGAGAGAGAGAGAGAGAGGAAGTCTTATCCGTTTCAAGGAAAAGGATTCAAAGCTAACATTTTAGAGTCAAAGAGGACTGTTAAGGAAGGATCTACTAAGGCTTAACGACGTCTATCCTTAAAGCTCAAATGTCTCGAGTTGAGAAATTTAATGCAATAAAGGTAAAAAAGAAAGAATAAAAAAATAAAATGAAAAAGAACTGACAAGAAATGGAACAAAAAAATCCTTGAAATGGAGCTCGCTGGAAATGAGTGGCAACATTCTTGACAGCCTCCGACTGTTTCTTTTGCCATTCACATTCTGCTTCGGTTGTCTGCAGAGGGAACAGGGCGAGAAATAAAGGGGGAAGAAGAGACGAAGGAGAAGTCGTGGGAGACATAGAAAATGCTTGATATGTCTGGCACAAAGAAAGAGAGGGGTGTCTTGTTATACATGAAGTATTGAGAAAACATGCGGAGTAAACGAAAGTGGTTTCTGAATTTTCTCTCTCTCTCTCTCTCTCTCTCTCCCTATGTTTATAATTGTGTCTGTTCGATCAGCGAAGTTTAGCAACAACGAGTCGGACCAGAAGATGGATGGGTGGCCATCAAGGAAGGTTAGACGCCATTGCCATGTAAGCCCTAAGAAAATGATTGGTGCAGCGCATGTGTACTGTAACTTCATCCTAAAAGGGATTACTGAACACCAGACGGTTAACACCTTCTGCTGCCACCCACTGTAAGGACAGAAAGGCGTATAGTGAAGATTTATATATATTATATATATATATATATATATATATATATATATATATATATATATATATATATATATATATATATATATATATATGTATATGTATATATATATATATATATATATATATATATATATATATATATACTCGTACATACATATATAGGCTACACATAGGCTACATATATACATTGCCCTGCCAAACGAACACCCCTCTGAAAATTACGCGTTATGAAATTTTTATATACATACATCTGAGCTTATTTTCGGGTAAACGATGCGTTTGCTTCTTCGGCTTCAGAAACTAGTAATTATCTAGTTTTAATTCGTTTTGATTCATGGGCATTAGGCAGGGCAGGCAGGCAAGCAGCCATCTTATCCTGCCCGTGGAGGAAAACAAAAAGGGTGAGGAAAAAGAAACGTTTTTTCTTTCCATCTTCCTTTCCTTTTGAGAAGTGATACTGCCCAAATCTTTCTTCTGCTTAATATCAATGGCCCGGGCCTAACTCTCTCCCAGCGAAGGGGAATAAAAACCGTCCGGTTAGAAAAGTGAAACAGGGTTCCTTAAAAATAGCTGTATTTGAAACGCCGAAAGAAGGAAGAGACTTCTTATCAAGGGTTTTTTTCCCCCTTTATTTTCCTCTCTTTCCTCGTTTATGGGGAATGGGTGGGAGGCGGTTGTTTGAGCGGTTGAGGACTAGAGGTTGGAGTCTCATTTATCACCCTGCCTCTTCCTTTGTAGATAAAATTAACAAGAACAGAAGAGGTATATATTCTCCTTTTCTTTAACCTGAACTTCCAGTAAGTGATACAAGATGGATGCATATACTGACAAGGTATATAAACGCTCAGGTTGTAAATGAAAATTTTTTTTTTTATAAATTGTTAAAAATTTTACACTACCAGGTGTATTGTCTACTTTTTCCCGACTTTAAAAAAATCTGCAATGAATTGTTGAACATGAAGATAAGGCATAAAGATCTTTAAAATAGTAAGGGGGCTTTAAATCATAAATATTCATAAAATTAACAATCTTGATTAAAACCCTCTTCTATTTTTTTTTTTTTTTTGCATTTTTCTTGAAGATTTACAGAAATCTGCCACGAACTGGAACGTTCTGAAACGACGTTAACATTTTAGGTTGTTAATTTGTATTTCCAGTTATAGATTCACAGACATTTCAATTATTCTGGTCAGACTAATTTTTTCTTGTTTTTTTCAAGTCTTAAAAAAACAAAAAAACAACAACAAAAAAACGAAGATAACGGGAAGAGCCAGATAGCCTCCCGATGATAATAAGGATTATCAATTGCGAAGTGTAAACCGCTTTACCGACCGTTTGACCTCCAACCCGTTTCCTCGCAAAATACGTAATTGATAACGAACGCGAGGGAAAATGTTATTTCCGGCACAATAACAGCGTTTTAGCTCTACATCTCCACGGCAGTGCGTGCTATTTAGCGCGATTCCACTTTATCGCTTTAATCCGACAGACACGAAAGTAGATTCGTATCCTATGAAACTGGTTATCTTTCCTGAGGGTGAAAATTTGACTTGCTGAATTACTAAATATTCCCAAGGCCCTTCGATGGAAGTGACGATTGTTCTGGGCACCACAGTAGTTACGTAACGGGGTAATTGGTTAGTTTTTCTGCTGGGAGACTTAGTCGTTTCATAACAGAACAGCTGGTGCTACTTTTTATGACCACTGTCTCTGATGAGATACCAATTTTTTTTTTTTCCTCTTAAAATAGTATTCATGTGAATCGTCCTCATCTTCAGTTCCTCTATTAAAGTTCCTCGTTGGGAGAGTGGGTTTCGTTCTCAGCTAGCACTCTGCTGGCCTCGAGTTCGAATCTCCGACCGATCAATGAAGAAAAAGAGGAGTTTATTTCTGGTGATAGAAATTCATTTCTCGCTATAATGTGGTTCGGATTCCACAATAAGCTGTAGGTCCCGTTGCTAGGTAACCAATTGGTTCTTAGCCACGTAAAATAAATCCAATCCTTCGGGCCAGCCCTGGGAGAGCTGTTACCCAGCTCAGTGGTCTGGTTAAACTAAGGTATACTTAACTTATCCGCTATTAAAGAGGGATTAGGAACTTATCAAAAACTAAGTTTGTTATTTGATCAACCATTTGACCACTTCTTCCCCTTCTCTTCTTGGGCTTGTCATCTTGTACCTCTCACTGGAAATGTATTTTTAACATAACTTCTATTCAGTACCGCAGTCGATGCTTTATCATTTCGCGGAACAATTACAGATTCTAACAGTGACGCAAAAGGATGCTATTAAAAAAGCTATTCCTCTCCAGCCCTAGAGAGAGCTTCACGAGTTTATAAAAAGTAAACGAGAGTCTTCTGATCTACATGTAGCTATCGTTACATCAGTTCTCAAACAAGCCCTTCAAACAAGGATGGCTTTCAAAGATGGATTCCAGTAATGTAATAGAAAGTCTCTCGTGTGTATTAAAAGATGATCTCTGCTAGGTTTGTTTAAAAGAATAGTTATTTCTTTTGCTTATATCTTATTCGAACTCGATGTTCTTTGAAGGAAGGCATCATCCAAAATTATTTGATGCACGGTGACAGAACGAAAGAATTTGAAAAGGTGGAGGAAGAAGGGCAGGCAATGAGGAATACAAGGAGAAAAGCGAAAATGGAAACGGAGGAACACTTTAAGGGTGAATTGAGAGCAACAACTTCAGAGATAAATTCCCGGTCTGAAGTGAATGCACTGCGTAAAAGTCAGTGGGGAATGCATCGAAAATAAAACATGCAAGAGACAGATATTTTGTCTGAAGAGAATTTAGTTTGTGACGAGGGAGCGAGTACTTTCAACGCGTTATTGAATGCAGCGAAGAGAACCATGGCAGCATAGAATTAATCAGAACGTTGATGTAACTGATATAAATGAGAGCCCTTGTGGTAATGACTGCTGGAGACATTATGGCGCAATCATCAGCGCTGAAGAACTGAAACGCTTCACGCTTCTAGCGATATGGTGGTGAGAAGGCAATTAAATGTTTGATTAGGCTGTGTAATATATGTTGGGAGAAAGGCTGGAGGATGGGAATAATTGTCCCTTCAGGGATATTGTATGAATTACTCGACAGTAACAGTGTTCTTTGGTGTACCTGGGAATGTGTACGAAACGGGTTTGTTTGTGAATGAAAGGCTAACCAACAGAATGAATGATAGTAAAGTAATTTGAGTTTTGAAAGAAAGTGTTTAGTGGTTAAACGTCTGCTAAATAGGCAATATTTTGTTGGGGAAGGAAATTTTTTAGAATCATCTAGCGTTTATTATTGCGAGAGCTGCTCGTGAAAAACCTGCATTGGATGAATAACTGAATAAATCTACAAGAGATGTTATAATATTTTGTTTTTGCATGACTGCAGAGGTACATATTGTAGTTATGAACGGGAAGTCATGACAATATGAATATCATTATCATATTCTGCATCCCGGCACAAAGCCTAAAAGTTTCGGCAAATATTGACATTAGCAAACACCCTTAGAGAATAAAAAAAAAAAAAAGCGGAACTGACATGAACTGGTAATCTTTCTAGGCAGTAAAATAAAAAAAAAATAAAAAAGTTTTCTGGGCTTGGAAGATTTATTGTCAAAGAAAAATTAGGTAAAGGATAGACGGGAATTTATCTCTACGAAAATAAAGAAAATATTTACCACAGGCAGTGTAATATAAAGAACCACAAATAAAAGATAAAGCACAGGGAGTTATCACAACAATGAAAATTGGAAAATATCCGAGATATTAATAATGGAGTATGACAGGAAAATAGACAACAACGATAAGAATCCTTGGAATTACAAGGGTAGCAAAAACAAAAAGCCAATCACAGGTAAATAACAGACAGTTGGGGAAACATTTAGTTGATTTATAAACAATGAAATATCATATCATCTCAGGGATATAATCTGACTCGTTTCGATTTATTCCTCATTTTTTTTCATCAATGGGTATATATACATTTATGAGGGTTGGTTTATATTAATTCTTTGTAGCTCTGTACATCAGTTCCTTTCCTTCGCCAGTGTTATTTTATCTTTTTTCTCTCGCAGACATTATTTTGCCAAACAAAGTAATTACAAAAACAACAACAGCTATAATAACCAAAAATAAAGATAATACAAACGTGAATATATTCGTAGAAGGATGAATAGGTAAGCCATCAACTCGGGGACTAGATGAAACACCAGCAATAATTTTCGAGGAGACAAAGGGCACAATACATCATCCACGGATGACAACGTTTCAGAGAGAGAGAGAGAGGAAGGAGCAGTTAATTAATGTCTTTACTCAAATTTATACGAAAAAGAGTGATCCCATTATGGACTAGAGGAAAAACGTGTACTTGTGTTAAGAGTTGTTGATGGTTATGAAATGCCTCGGACTAGTCATTTAAAAGCACCATTAAATAATCACGAAAAGGCAATCAGTTTTCGTGAAGTAATTTTACATAATGGAATTAATATTAATTTTTTTCTATAAAAAAACAGAGTTCTGTTGCCAAATGCTATGGATAATGTAAAGGTATTTACAAAATTTTTTGCTAATTAAATTTTACAGGATTATATAAAAAAAATTAAATGGTCTTGGAATGTCCAAAAAAAAGTTTCATTAAATGAGTGTACATAATGAAACTAATACACATTTTTTTTACTAAGAAAAGAGCTATTATTAAAAATAACGTAAAAGAATTGCAAAATGTTCTTGCTAATTCAATTTCATAAGATTATAAAAAAATAAAATTTTCTAGAAATGCAAATATATATATATATATATATATATATATATATATATATATATATATATATATATATATATATATATATATATATATATATATATATATATATATATTTATATATATATATATAATTAGGTAAGGATAATTAACGAAATAAATAAACAGTTTATTGATGATAAGAGAGTCCTATTCCCAAATGCTAGACATGATGTAAGGCACTTATAAGTTTTCTTGAAAATTGGCATTTATAAGTTTTCTTGAAAATTCAGTTTCGTAGAATAATATATAAAAAAGCAATCGAATAACAGCATGTGAAGATAAACACTCCAGACTAAAAAGAGTTCATAAATGTAAGACAATAACTCTGAATGATAATGGAGGTGAACGAAATGATGTCATTTTTAAGGTATCTAGCAATCCAGGAAGCTGTACAACCAACCATATTCCTCGTAATAACTCTTTACGACTCAGATAAAGATACAAGATGCCTCATATTGAGGTTATGAAGGAAGAACGAGAGGAGAAATGAAAAGAACATGAAAATGTTATAAGGATATCACTAACATTTTTCCTTAATTTGCGAATGATGATATAGTTTCCTTAACAACGATTTTCAGGTGGCAATAACCAAGAACACAGAATAAGGTTGAAGTTACGATTATTGCATTGACCGCAATTTCCGTTTCTAGAAAATAGCCTAAGAGAACTTGACCACTTTCTTTTACGATATATTTCGGATATTATAACCTTAAGAGACGAAGGTTCTTCTTGCTATACAATATATGAAAAGCAAGGCATTAACTTCAGCGGTATGATGTGACTTTCATGCAATCTTTTCCCGTCCCACTAAAAACACAGAAAAAATCTGAAATTCAAAAGAACTTACACAGCCAGATTAAAAGAAATGGGAAATATTCACCTCCATTAAGGTACCGATAACCACAAAGGGAAACAAATTCAACGGAGGCATCGAAAGATGAAGGAATATAACGAAAAGAAAGGTAAAATAAGATAAAAGTAATCGGAGTGGATTTGTAGTTTTAGACTAAATTTACTAAGGAGAATACTTTGCAGTTTATTAAAGTTGAGAAACACTTTAATATATTTGTTCGGTGAGAGAAAATAAACAGTTTTTGTTTACTCTAGTAAATGCTGCGTAAATATGTATAGAAGAAAGACTGGTAAATGTAAAATCTTTGTGATATGGTATAGCATATTGAATTAAAAAGGAAATTGCGAAACCCTATTAGAGATCTAAAGTTAAGACTCTAGAGAGTAGTGCTCTCTCTCCTTCTCTCTCTCTCTCTCTCTCTCTCTCTCTCTCTCTCTCTCTCTCTCTCTCTCTCTCTCTCTGAGAATATAAAATCAACTGAGAAAGGGGACTGATAGATATATTCCTTTCAAGAACCATTTTCTCGCGCTCGCATTTTTCCTCTTTTCATCAGAATAGCGCTCTCTCTCTCTCTCTCTCTCTCTCTCTCTCTCTCTCTCTCTCTCTCTCTCTCTCTCTATTGAATAGACATGTTGAACATGAGAAATGTACATGAATTAGAGTAAAACATCATTATGTAGTCAGCAGGAAACCAGGTAACCACATTTCATCAGGGAGCTTTCAACTACTTCTTGCATTGTTTTTTTTTTTTTAATTAACAAACTGGAATGCTGATTGCTTACAAGACTGCTAGTGGTTGCTAAGATGGCCTCTTTTAAAATACTTATTCAATTTATAGCCTTATGATTGACTATAAAAGTGAGGGATAATCGCTGGAATTAATGTCATCTACTTGTCATCTTAGTGACCAATTACTGTGTAATTTAATGCTTACACTGGCATTCTACTAACTCTCTCTCTCCACTGGCATTTGCTATAAAAAGTGCTTGGTGAAAACTAGTTTCATCAATTGTGTACACCGAGAGAAGGGCGGTACTAGGCTCAAGAGGTTGAAATATATCCTATGTAAAGGAAATTACAGAAGATTAAAGGGGGTTGAAATCAAATAATATTATTATGCAGTAACATGTTAATGTGAGGTGTTATTTATATTTAGTTATATGAGGCACTCCAAGAAGAAGAACAGGGGTTCTGAAGCAAAAGCCATCTTTTTTGCTTTTGCTGATTCTTAGTCATTTTTCTCTCTCTCTCTCTCTCTCTCTCTCTCTCTTTGTATTTATGGAAAATTTTCTGTCATTTGCGAATATAAGTAAATAGAGCATGCTAGTTATTAATTTTATAATGGTTCGCTGGTGTAGTGTTTAGTGTCGTGGCATGCCACTCAGATGTCGCAGGTTCGCGTCTCCCCCAGGCCGATGAAAAATCACTGTCTCTGCATCATGATCAGTTACTGCTGCAGTGTGGGTTTCGCGGTGGGAGGTTGAAACCAACATTCTTTGGAAGCTTAAATTTCAAGTCAGTGGTCCCTGTGTGCTTGTTCCATGTGAATAGGTTTCATCTACTGAAATGATAATGATAATACATATTTATATCATTTGTTAGAGAAATGCCATCACTGCAGATTCTTTTTTTTTTTTTTTTTTACTTACAGCCAATTTTTGTAATTGACAGTGTGCGCGATTGCTTATATTGTGAGTAACATTTTTTGATTGGTAATTGCTGTCGTAAAATGCGTAATTCCTATTTTTATTAATAACGTTTGTCCCTATTAGGTGAATTATTTCCATTATCTGTCGTGCACGTGGGAAAAATCTAGATGACCTTACTGCTTTTTTTATGGGCTTCTTAAGGTTTTGAATGTATTTAACAAATATTTTTCCCTTACTTTTTAGCTGAAAAACCATAACCATATAATTCTATGATGGCCAGTTGCTTTTATCATATCCAAGAGTATCATAATAAATGCGTCTAGATACCTCCATATTTTTATTTTGTGTTAAATTTTTGCAATCAAGCGATGTAAGCAATCAACTAGCTTAGTCATCACATAAAATATCCCCAAGAATCATACAAACTGAACACTTCCGGTCATGTATTGCGCGGAAACACTTGAAATTCTGAAGTATAATTGTTTATATTCGAACATTTTTATGCTAGATTTCCCTCAGGTTAAACTGATTTCTGGTTGTAGTGACACAACCATAATTCAGAATAAAAGATAAGAAAGTGTCCTATTCTACATCAAGCATTAGAGAACAGTGCGCGTGCGCGTGTCACGTGTCCATTTGTCGAGAGGTGTATACGTTGGTTTTTGTTTTTCCTGTCATTGAGTCACATGGGAAGTTTGAGGAAAAAGTTGCCAGAATGTATTTGGACCTCAAAGAGCATCAGAACTGACGAATTTTGCATTTTTGCAACATTACCGTGTGATAAGTAAAATGCAATATATTATTGCACTGTAGGTATTAGCTGCCCAGAAGCACTGCAGCACACCAGGTTTGAGGGGAAAAATCCATTTGGACTTCCAATCTTTCCCTGTGGTATTAATACTGACCTAATCCACGCTTACCCATTGTTCTGTCAGGGAATATTGTAAAAGCACCCGATGTCAAAAGACACACACTATGTCACTGATATTCACTGAGTGGCCTGGCATATTGTAACTGGTACAGAAAGCTCAGAGAGAGAGAGAGAGAGAGAGAGAGAGAGAGAGAGAGAGAGAGTAATCAGTAATCACTTTACTTGCCTCGCTAATGGAGCTTTTATTGAATCCGCAGTGTGGTCAGAAGGCATTAGCTTGAAATGCTTTGCTTGAATGTGGTCCCTTTCCACCCACCCACCCCTCTCCCTCTTTCCCCTTAGAGATAACAGCGGCCCCGACTGCTGCTAAATCTTTGCATTTTAAAGCCACGACTAGAGCGACTTTTCTCCTTTGTCTGTCACTAAAGCCCATTAGTATTTCAAGCTGAAGAGTGCGTTCAATTACGGCCTTTTAGTTCCGGAATAATAGACTTTGCTGTAGCCAACACCGTTATGCCCCTTTGATTTTCATTTTTAGATTTTTGTTTGTACACAGAGGTCTCGATTTTATTTTATGGATATATAATGAAGATTTCAGTTCCAGGACAAGAAGTTTGTCGTAGCTTTCATTGGCCTTCTATACTTTTTTTTTGATATAATATAAACTTTGGTATAGTCACTGATATTACTTGTCACTTATTTATGTCTTTAGTCGTTTATCAATTTTTATTTATTTTTCACTTATTCAGTTTCCATTTGAAATTCGTCTTGCAATTAAAACTCTACAGGAGACTGTTTTAATTTATAAAACGGATTGCCTCGTACAAAAATGGTAGCATTCATTTTATCTATTTGATTTTTATTGTTTGAAGCTTTTGCCGTTGCCTTGCATACCGTTTGATGCATATGTAAATTTTTTAATGCGAGTGTAGCGAACTTTATCATGGCAAACATTGTTTAAACCTTAGGGTTTACAAACTTGATTTCCAGTGCTAGATGTTTTAGCTTCAAATTATTACAGACTCTGATTTTGTTTATATGACTCTATTCGAAAATATTTTTGTTTCCAAAGGTCTCGCATGGTGCTGGATTGATGTAATGTAACAGTATAAAGTTTCAGAGGCCGAACACCAGATTTTGTTTCAGCCATTTTTTGTTGTACGTTTCTGCTCTTGTTTATACATTTCCGCTGGTAGCCGTTTTTTTTTTTTTTTTTTTTTGCTTTTGTGATCCGATGCCTGTATATCCATAACCCTAACAGACAATTTTTTGTGATGTTGGATAATTATTACCGAGCATTCGTCCATTGCAAGTCCATGTCTTTAATGTATTCCATGTTTCTTGTTCGCTCTATTTAGGGGATAATGACTGACCACAATCCACCTAAGGATACGGTTACATTTCACGCGAATATTTTTCGTATAGAATGATTAACCTGGAATTATTGAATTTGAATACGCAGAATACCTAACTAGCTCTTTTACTATGTTTGTGCTACTATTCGTAATAATACTATTTGGTTTCATAAGATTATTCATGAAAGGCTAAAAATATATCTATTTTCGTAAGTGGATGCCCATCAAATTTATTCGGCCATAGGCAGTGAAACAAAACTTCCTCATATATAATGAATAACCTTAGGTTTATTTGATACTTTAACACGATTAAGAAAAACGAACAATCTGCAGGTGACATTGTACATAGCATCAATGAAAATTTTTCAAAAATATCTTTGATGGAATCAAATGTTTTGAAGTTTTCCGAAGATGAAAAAGATTGCATTATGATGAACGGGATCACATCGATCATGGATCCTGTCGACAATCTCGTATTTTTTTCAAACTATAGCATAGTGAGAAAAGGTCTGACTCACACACACACACACACACGCACACGCACATGTATATATATGTATATATATATATATATATATATATATATATATATATATATATATATATATATATATATATATATATATATATATATATATATATATATATATATATATATAATATAATTCATTATATATAAGTTTTTATACGAATATTTTGGATGATAGTATATCTTCTCCCATAGTACCATCATCCAGTATACTTCGTGTCAAACCTTATACGAATCATGTTATTTTTTATTTTTACTCTTCGCTGGCAAACCATTCACTTGCCCTTCACTGCTATTACAAACTTTCTCCAACTCAATCAGTATCAGCAGCTTTCCTTAACTGAAGTTTTCGCATATCAGTAAAAATTATGAGCAACTCCAAGCACCATACACCATCCTTGAATCATCCTTGAAAAAGTATCTATATTCCCTGTCCTTATTTTCATTATTCCATCCGAAAAATCAATTAATAGCAATGGAGACATAGACGTATCCTTGTCTGAAAGCCAATCTGATAAGAAGCCCACCTTTTTCTACTATCAGATATAAATTTTGGTTTTATGATACAAACTTACTGAGAGTAATCGCTGTCCTAATACATACATACTAAAAACATTCAATATTACTTCCCTATTAATTCCGTAAGCTTTCTCTAGTCTCTTATTTTTCAACGTCCCTCACAACTGTTTCATAACAAGCTCAAGATATTTGCACTCTTTTCCATATTTGAGGCACACTGCTTTCCCTCCATCAATTCTTTAGTTGTCTGTCATACTTTCCCAATTTTACCATGCAGTATAATTTTCTAGAAATATTTTATGGCGTTACGCCCCATATTTTGTGCAATGACCTCTACACCAGTCCTTTCCGTACAGAAATACTACCTTATATACATCATAGCCCCTGCATTCGGTTACACTGCTTCATTTAATCAAAAACATCTTATTGTGATGTCATCAACTACTGACCTCATTTCATTCTCCAGAATTTTGCTGACCCAGTCACATCATAAACAGCCACTTCTGCAGACATTATACAGTATTCATGGGCCCCTGGCACTCTCGCATCACATTAATCTTCCTATTAGTCTTTTTATTCTTTACTTTCAACTACTTTTTTAGAATTGTAAGTCCCTGGACACAAAACAACATACTCTTTTGGCTGCCTCTCTGCATTTGATCATAGAATTTCTCTCCTTTAGGAAAATGTCGGTTTTCTCTTGGAGTTCATATTCATAACGTGATTTCATTTTTTCTTAACTGCATCATTCGTGCTAATTTACACCTCTGTCTACTCAGTTTCCTCTTATCTCAAACAATGCTCTGAAAGCAATTTATTTAGGGCTTCACTGTGCCTCTTATTTCGCTGTGCCAAAGTGCAATACCTTCATGTCTTTTTCGATGCTGCCTATTTTGACACAAAGCATCCCTCACTCAGTGAACCTTTTTGCCTTCGTGTGCATTATACTCTAGCATCTTGAACACCTGCCCATTTTTCACCCATCTTCCCCCTCCTTTGCAGGGATTATAGATATTTTAGTTCCTTGCTGGGTGAGCGGGTTCCGTTCTCAGCTACCACTCTGTTGGTCGCGAGTTCGAATCTCCGACCGGCCAGTGAAGAACAAGAGGAATTTGTTTCTGGTGATAGAAATTCATTTCTCGCTATAATGTGTTCATTCCCATAAGCTGTAGGTCCCCGTTGCTAGGTAACCAATTGGTTCTAGGTAAAAGTAGATCTAATCCTCCGGGCCAGCCCTAGGAGAGCTGTTTATCAGCTCAGTGGTCTGGTTAAACTAAGATATACTTACTTATAGATATATTGTCCACAATTTAAAGCTAATCGTCGTCATATCAACATACTCTCTATTTATCAGACCTAAATCTAGTCACCATTCACGCATTTACTTCCATTAGCTTATTCTTCTCTTTTCTCTTTACTTACATATAATTCAATTTACCGTTTACTCCAGTGTGGTTTCTTTCCCGTTACACTTCTAAAATGTTTCTTTTTAATCATCGGTTACACCACATTTCGACAAGCATGTGTCTATTCACATTTACTTCAGACAATTCAAAATGTACTAACTTTACTGTTTTTCTTTATCACTTAACCTTGTATTAAACTCACCCAGCTTTATCATTCACTCTCGTACTCTGAAAAATCCTACCCAGAAAAGTGTACGTTTTATATCAAATGATCATTTTCAATTATTTGAATGCAAACCCCTGACAAGAGTTCACTCCATTTACATATTCATTCTTATCGTTATATTTTTGTCTGCTTTAATGTTTAGTACTTAAATTTTTTATATTTTCTTTTTCTGAAATCCTCGGAGACGGAAGATATTGGAAAAGATCACGTAACCATTTGTCACAAAAATAACCGGGAATATCGTGGATTGTGGTTTTTGTATAACGCTTTATGTCTATTTCCCTGTAGGAAACCGGCTCTCTGGGAGAGAGAGAGAGAGAGAGAGAGAGAGAGAGAGAGAGAGAGAGAGAGAGAGAGAAACAATGCAGCCATAAAGAAGCCGCAGGACGTCGATAGATTAATTTTCTTAACGGCTCCGAGAACGACTTCTTCCCCCAATATTCTGAAGGGTTTTATTCCACTCCCGCGAGAAACTCGCGCTTTGGAGAATTTCGTTCTTACTTCCACAGAGTATTCCCTCACTCGGCAAGGTGCGAGTGCACGGGAGTACTGCACAAGAATCCATTTGTTCTCTTGGTTTTTCGTACCTTATTTGACTTACTGCTACTCGCACCAGATTTCAAAGGTCTGTTGACCTACTGCTACTTGCACCAGATTCCAAAGATCTGTTGACCTACTGCTACTCGCACCAGATTCCAAAGGTCTGTTGACCTACTGCTACTCGCACCAGATTTCAAAGGTCTGTTGACCTACTGCTACTCGCACCAGATTTCAAAGGTCTGTTGACCTACTGCTACTCGCACCAGATTTCAAAGGTCTGTTGACCTACTGCTACTCGCAACAGATTTCAAAGGTCTGTTGACCTACTGCTACTCGCAACATATTTCAAAGGTCTGTTGACCTACTGCTACTCGCACCAGATTTCAAAGGTCTGTTGACCTACTGCTCCTCGCACCAGATTCCAAAGGTCTGTTGACCTACTGCTACTCGCACCAGATTTCAAAGGTCTGTTGACCTACTGCTACTCGCACCAGATTTCAAAGGTCTGTTGACCTACTGCTACTCTCGCACCAGATTCCAAAGGTCTGTTGACCTACTGCTACTCGCACCAGATTCCAAAGATCTGTTGACCTACTGCTACTCGCACCAGATTCCGGAGGTCTGTTTCGAGTTAATGCGCATTCAAGTTTGGGGTGCGGTTGCTAGCCCCTTGCTGATGACCACATAGGTAAGCAAGAGAGCTGACGGACCAGTAGCTACTGGCAGTCATTACTGGTCGCTCTCCAAATTCCCAAGTAATCTCAGTGTGATTTAGCTTCGCTGACTGCTAGACCTATGTAACGAATAGCAGTAGTGACTTTAGATACTTTACGGTCAATCAGTCCTGGCAAAGGAGAATTCTCTCTGCCGTCCGAAAACCACGATAATCAATAGATTGACATAGGAAATAGATTTTCGTAATGTCCTTTCATTCCCTCGGACGAGTTGGCAATTTATTTCTCCGGTAAAAGAGGGTTGAAATAATTAAAATCTTTACCGAGTTTTCTGATAATCAGTTTCCGATTGTCATTACAGCCGGACGATAATAAATTTGCATGCGAATTACTATTTGTTGGGAGGAAATAGTGAAAAAAAAAAATGCCAAAGTTTAGTAGTATTTGTAATTTCTTGTTAATATATCTGAAAACAAGCACAGAAACTATTACGGAAATTAGTTATTATTGGGTTGGATGCCGACTTCAGCAACTGACCACAACAAATTTAAAATGTGAAGACTTTGGATTTTTATTCATAACAGACTTTCGTTTATGATGAATTAGCGTTATGCACGTTACTGTATATTTAGCTTTTAAACTTCTCTATGTTCAGTATATTTTCCATTCAACGAAATTTATCCAGTGTAGCCAGAAACTCCATTTCCAAGAATATAATCTCTTCTTATAATCTCTACTGAAGAAGGGAGTCAATCGATATAAATAGCTACGCGATGAAGCATTTCCTGAAGTTGAAAATACAGAGTTATTTCTCTCGATATTTTTTTGATAAATATGCAGTACTCTAGTCTACTTAAACGACAGCCTTCATCGTTTGAAGCATCTAAAAAGTCGTGCATGCTAATTAAACTTATTTAATCGGATACAGTTTTGACATTAAATTTCAGAAATGGAAGTGGCCATCTTTACTAAATGTTAAACAAATAAAGGAGAAAACTGCTGTTTTTCTAGATTCCGATTTCCAATTCCTGTCCTACATTACATCAGTGTGGAAGTTTAAAATACATTTGCACGTGGGGACCTTTAAATACATTTGCACATTCGTGTGGACCTTTAAAATACATTTGCACATTCGTGTGGACCTTTAAAATACATTTGCACATTCGTGTTGATCTTCAAAATACATTTGCACATTCGTGTGAACCTTTGAAATACATTTGCACATTCAACGAGCCTTTAAAATACATTCGCACATTCGTGTGAACCTTTAAAATACATTTGTATATTCGTGGTAACTTTTAAAATACATTTGCGCATTCGTGTTGACCTTTAAAATGTATTTGCTCATTTGTGCGAACATTTAAAAACACTTGTCCATTCGCAAAAGCATGACAGAATGTATCTCTAATACTCACCCGTGTATTGACACTTGCTTGAAGGTGTAACAGACGTTACCGAAAATGGTAATATAACCCGACTACTTACTAGCAGTTCTAACATCGTCCTGCGAATCGCTTAAATAAATAAACGAGCATGAATACCCGCCCACGTGATAACAGCATCAATTTATTGATCCATAGAATATACTTACACACTGGTTATTATTATTATTATTATTATTATTATTATTATTATTATTATTATTATTATTATTATTATTATTCAGAAGATGAGCCCTATTCATATGGAACAAGCCCAGAGGGGCCATTGACTTGAAATTCAAGCTTCCAAAGAACATGGTGTTCATTCGAAAGAAGTAACAGAAGGTAATGGGAAATGGTTAAATTGAAAGTGTAGGTCCCAAGACTTGCACTACGCTCCGATAAAAATATTAGTTGTGGATCTATAAATCAAACGAAACAACTAATAACGTAATCAGGGTGTACATGGTAAGAAAAGAATGCATAGGCACACTAATTAAAGTATCATATTATAGGTAATATTGTATAAAATACTATAATACTGGCAGTAAATTAATTCAGCCGTAAATCTCTAACAATTTACATAAAGTTACTGGTCTAAAACAATTGCACGATTGGGTACTTTCTTAATATGTGAACCTGTAAAACGCACACTGAACAGGGCAGTCACACAAGGCTGCTTTAAGTAACAACAAATATTGGCCTTCGCGGTAATAAAAATATTGTCAGTTCTTAATTTGATTTACCACAGTTAATTAATTCAATCACAAATTTTGCTGATGCTACTAATATCACTTTAGAAGTCTGAATATGAATGCTGTGCAATACTTTCCAAATATGAAATTTAATTTCCTTTTTTTTTTTTTTTTTTAATGCGTACCTTGATTTTTTTTTTTTTTTATCTTTCTGTTAGTTCTAAATTGACATTTGTTCCCGAATATTCTCTGAAACTCATCCTCAATATATTTCAGAACCTTTCTTTTGAATTAGCGCTCGAAAAAAATATAAAGTTCTTCCAGAAAACGGCAAAATTACAAATCGTACCCTTTTCCTTTCCTGCCTTTATTATCTTCTTTTACAACCTTTCTTTAAATCAGTTTTCGCTTCCTATTTCTCCTCTAGTGATTTCTTTCTTCTTCAGTAAATATTTTTGAAGGCATAGTTTTTAAATCTTATTTTTTAAAATTTAATTAACGAGATTATTCTCATTTTTCAGTATCGCTAGCACCATAATTATTTTGTTATCACTAATCTTATGAAGATAATTACTCTTTAATGAGCTCTATTCAGTTATTTCCCAGGAAACACGTCATTATCTCTGCTGATTAATTTGGTGAGGTCAACTGTTAAAGCTGGAGCACAAGAAGTACTTAATAATCTATTACAGTGATAAAGTATTCTACAAATATTTCCTCAGAAGGAAGTCAACTTGACTCAACTATGAATATGGTCGCGATTTTAGATCAAAATGATCGGGTTGAAAGGCTCAAAGAAAATTGTTTTAAAACAGTTTCATTGAAAGTATTATCCTTGAAATATATTCTCATTATCATTGCTTACAAAATCGAGAATATGACATCCGGATCAACAAGCACTCTTAAGAATAAATGCTCAATTCATTATACTTCATACCGTAACTGACAGTATTGAAATCATTGAAGATGGTTGAATTCTAACCAATTGTTTATCTCCAACGTTTCTTGAGCACAAATTATAAACTGTCTGTGCAAGGAATTTATTTTTATACAAATAGACACTATTTCATTAAGAAGCATTTATATCTGCCAAACGGATCGTTTTTGGCAAATTAAATATAAAAGGTTTGTATTTTACTATGAGTTCTGCAACATTCTTGATGCTTTCTACATAACCAAATATTTAGCAAGCTTTAATCATTTCATTAATCTCTAAGGTTATTAAAACGATTATGCTTGACACCAGGCTACAGTAACTTAATGCAGATATCATTGAAACTATAACAAAAAATGATTGTAGTGCCTGTTTTTATTCAGTTGCTTAACGATGTCATCTACTGACAATAAAACTGTAGTTCAAGACTTGGGTGGTTAATAAAATGTACCCAGTCTTCACGTTTATTTTTCATTTAGAAATTGTTAGTCAATCAAACAAACGTACATTTATAGGATAGTTTTCTGTGACTTTTCCCCATTAATCTTTATAAGCGTCAATTTATTTCTTTTAGAAAAATATTGCTCTTTGTGCAAATAGCGTGACTTGTTGATATTTCCTTTCTTGTATCGTTAAATGCATTAGCCAATGTCTTTTAACATTTACCTGAAGCATAGGTAATCAGGTTTTAAGGCAGGACTGCACTTAATTGATTGGGTGGAATCATGTTTCAATGAAACTGTTTTAAAACAATTTTCTTTGAGCTTTTCAAACCGATCATTTTGACCTAAAATCGCGATCATATTCATTGTTGAGTCAAGTTGACTTCCTTCTGAGGAAATATTTGTAGAGTACTTTATCACTTTAATAGGTTATTATTATTACTTTTATTTTCAAATACATAAATTTTTTTTCTGATACATTAATGTAATTTTTCGTCCTTTATGGGCGTCACTCCATAGCCAATGATAGCGTAGCCTTCTGTATTTATAGCACACTCACCTTTTTGGGAAAGTTACTCTTCAGTTTCTATAGCGTTTTTTTTTTCAAAAACCTTTTTATTCATAATTTTTATTATTTGCTTATGTTTTTCAGAAATTTAATATTCAAGCAAAAGAAGTCTTTGCCTTTCTATTACCAAATATTGTGGAGTATTTTCCATAAGTTCTAATGGATATTAGTGATCGTATGTTCAAATACTTATTCATTCAATTACTTCATATTTTCATTTCTATGTATTTATATGTTCCCTTTCTTCAATATCAGTTTTATACTTTATATATATATATATATATATATATATATATATATATATATATATATATATATATATATATATATATATATATATATATATATATATATATATATATATATATAATTAATGGTTCCAGCTTCAAAAAGGTACATAATGTCCCTAACATCAAGTCTAACTATCCCAATCCTCACTTACTTTACCTTCAATTTCATTGACGGTATGGGAACATTACCGCAGTTGGGTAACAATACAGAACCACCTCCCCTTCCACGCCCACCCTTAACCCACCCCCATTCCTTCGTTTCCATCTTCCCTATAACACTGCCCCCAACCCCCGTCCAACGCCTCACCCTCCCTGGCTTAGTCTAAGGTAAAAGCAGCCTAAAATGGGAATCAGCGCGTGCTATAGGCCTAAACAAGACCAGAATTGTATAATTTGTCTTGTTTTCTTTGGGAGACATATACTATTACAGAACAGAATTCAGCTTTCATTTCCACAGGTTACAGCTCTTCATTTATTAAATTAGTTCGATATACTGTATTTCATTCTTCGATCTCAGTAAATGAGCTAAAATAGCAAGTTTGCACCTAACGATGCCGTTCGGAAATATAGACGCTTGGGAAGAAAGTAATACCGGATATGACGGGAGATAAATTAGAGGTTGATGACAGAATCTAAGTAGCTAAAAACTGCATGAAACTGAATTTGAAAAGTTATACGGAGATTATGAATTAAAACTTAGAAAAAGGTATATATTATTCTAGATATTTTCAGAGTGAAGAAATGAAATGAATTGAAGGAACTTAGTACCTGTGTTCTGGTAATAACATTTTAATGTCAGGTTGGAACTTCGTCAAAGTCAACTGAACAATACATTGAAATTGATTTAAAAAGATGTTTGTTTTTATTCATCTCCATTACATTCCCTATCAAGGTCGTTTAAACTCGATTGTTGTAATATCTTCGTTTAGTTTTCATTTGTTTTAGTGAGTATGTATAAGTATTCATAGTTAAAAGGAACAGCCTTTGGACAGCATATATACTATTGAACGCATCTTTTTCGTTATAATCACATTACTGTTAATGATTTTTTAATGACAGTTGTATCTTATTAATTTTGCTTAATCTATAACTGATGAAAACATTCGCACACCGGGAGTAAAATATTTATAATCTTCGTCCTCATTATAATCATATTACTGTTAATGATTTTTTAATGACAATTGTATCTTATCAATTTTGCTGAAGCCATAACTGATGAAAACATTCGCACGCACGCACGTCCTCGTATTTTGTAGTAGAAACGAGACAAAAACCAAGACCCGAAGCCGGAGGAGAAAAACGCGAAAGAATTTATAGAGTCAATTCTTCGAGAGACCTCAAAGTTTGACAATGCTTTGATCTCCCGGGAAGTGAAGTCGGACGAAGATAGAAAGAGGAAGCAGAAGCCTTGTTGCTTTTGTTGAATTCTCGTTGGAAAATAGAGAAGAAGAAGAAGAAGAAGAAGAAGAAGAAGAAGAAGAAGAAGAAGAAGAAGAACGCGAAGGAGAGGAAAGAATAAATAAACAGGGCTAGAAAACGAAGCAGGAGGGAAGAAGGAATGAAGGAATAGGAGTACTGTAGTCGATGAGACCAAATTGTGAGAAGGCTGTATTTTGAATTGCAATTATTTGTGTTCGTGTTATTTGTTTATTTGATCAGATTGCTGGATAGTTTTGGTTTCACTTGTGCTTGCATGTTTCTGCTTCTGAACGAGATGCTTAAGTACGAATCAGAGGTGAACTCTTATATGACAAAGCTAGAAATAAGCACCTATCTTAAGAAATCAACGAAACCAACTCAGCATTTTTATTGTTCTGAAAATGTTTTACATTTGATAAAGCATTCTTGTAAAATCAGTTCCATATTTTCCCTCGAAACGAGAACGTGACAGGCAGAATTTCTCGTGGAACAAAACCAAAACTGATATTATTAGGGATATGTAAATACAGAGGAATTTAGCGAACTCTACTTTAATATTACTTTGAAAAATGCTTTATAACAGAAATATTATTTTGGACGCATTAATTAGCCTTGTAAATTTCCGACTTACGAAGCATGCAAAAGGACCCGTATTCTCATTTAAGGAGAGGGAAAGTCATCCTTTCCCATTGCGTTTCCTACGCAACAAGAAATATTTTACAAAACGGGTAATGAAAACCCACTGTAAAAACGAGAAACGCTCTTGAAGCGAGACCGTGGCAGACAGTTTCATCGTTCGTGGAAGCAAACAAAAGGACTGATATTCTTATTAGCAATGAGTGACTTTCAAAGAAAAGAAAGAAACGCATGCGCGGCTGTAGCATAAAAATAATAATAAAAAAAAAAGAAAAAAGGGGCTGGTGGCAGCTTACAAATAAGAGACGCTTGCTGAGGGCTCACATTACAAACAGACATCAACTAAAAGTGTCACAACCCCCAACAGTCGGCCCCACACTGCTTTACCCCCTTCTGTCACAGCTGGAGCTTTTATACTTGAGAGAGAGAGAGAGAGAGTAGGGAGAGAGGAGAGAGAGAGAGAGAGAGAGGGAGGAGAGAGATTGGTTGAGAGGCAGAGAGAGAGAGAGAGATTATGTCTAATACAATTTTGTTATGCTTCATGTCTATATACAATTTTATATTATACATCCAGATATATATATATATATATATATATATATATATATATATATATATATATATATATATATATATATATATATATATATATATATATATATATATGTAATGTATATATAAATATATATAAGCATTAAGCTACAAACGTCCTTTAATATCAATTCGCTCTACATCGGAAATAATATGTTTTCGTATACGTTACCCGAAGGGGAATTTTTTAGTTGATATCACAGTAGTCCTGATTTCTTGTCTTCGGTGGTTCGAGCCCACTAGACGACAAACTTATTATCAACTAAAAAATTCCCCTTCAAGTAAATACTAATATGAAAATATCATTTACAGAGTAAATTAATATTAAAGGATGTTTAGAAGCAATTCTTGTGTATGAATCACGGTGATGTGATAAAATTTATTTAAACACACACACACACACACACACACACACACACACACACATATATATATATATATATATATATATATATATATATATATATATATATGTGTGTGTATATATATATATATATATATATATATATATATTTGTAATGTACGTATATATAATGTATATATATAATGTGTATATATATATATATATATATATATATATATATATATATATATATATACATACATACATAATGGAATTATACAAAAATTCTAACATCCTGATACCGATGTCAGGATTTTTTGTTAATTCTTTCATATTAAAGTCATGAACGATCATTTGTTCATCTCCAGTTTCTTTGATATAGCTTTTACTTTGTTTGAACAAGACAACTAGGAATATTTGCGCACTCACCCACGTTTTAATTCGACATTTTTGAATAAGTGTCTTGCAAGAAACTCAAACTTGTCTCACTGGCACCAAAAAATTATATATTTATAATCTCTATGGAGTAAACACGAAAAAAATCCTCCTACATTTGATGATCTTGATAAAAAAAATAAACAAATGCAAAATAATACCAGGCAGTTTAGTCTATTGACAGTCTACACTAATATTTGTTCATCATTCGGTACATTAATGTTTATGCGCACATATTATCACCCAACTTTCTACCTTATTCAGCTAAACACAACAGCTCTATTCGTATCAGCGATAATTACAAGTTTTTTTACCATTGCTTTACATATAAATTCCTATATTTAATTGTTTCTACCTCTTGTGTATATATATTTCATTAATGTCGCCCAAAGTTTCGGCAAAGAAAATTTAGCCAAACTATTTCGGAATTTATGGAGTTGTGGCAGTGCCAGATTACGTGAAAGTAGGAGTTTACCGTTTTGTAATTTCGGGAGGAAGTCTTTATTTCATTATTCCAAGAAGAATTTTGGGAAAGGAAGTACTGAATGAATCAACATAGTACGAAAGTGCACCGGGGTCATTAATTAGTTCCCTTGCTATAAATGTATTCATTATCTTCATAAGTTTATGATGAATTCAATTCTCTTCTCTCAGTGAACTTTATCATGTCATTAATCACACCTGAATATCATTTAGTCTTATCTGTTTAATTCCCTCTTAAATAATTGCAGTGATACATTTTGTGATGGATGTTATCGCTGATTAGTATGGAAATTATGTGACGATCGTCAGTATCATAATCACCATCGTGAGAATCCTTATCACACTGGATGCATTGTAGGATTGTGAAGGTTGCTCTCCTTGCGTGTCTACGAAACGGAACTAATCCTATCACATTCAGGGGTTGTGTCACTTCTGAGAATCACACAACATAGGAGGTAGTCCTGATTCTGTTGTAACAGAATCACGTACTTACACACACACACGCACACAGATGTATACATGTATATATATATATATATATATATATATATATATATATATATATATATATATATATATATATGTATATATGTATGTATATATATATATATATATATATATATATATATAATATATATATATATATATATATATATATAGAATTGTGTGTGTGAGACTGTGCGCGTGTATAAATGTTGTTGCACCTGTTATGTCAGAACTAGGAACAACCCTTTTATATCTTAATGACACAACAGCAATTTAACAAAAGAACGGGGCAGGATTTCTTTTTCAGTACCTCTTTGATTCCAGACAGCTCGGTGCTTTGTATTTTACTCTTTATCTTCATTCCCTTTCATCTCTTTGTACCTAGCTGTCCAACTTCTTCAACTTCACATTGATCCAGCCCATAAATAAGAGACCCGAATGGAAGGCATAAGAATAAGTAATAATTAATAACGTCCGTTATTTTCAGAGACATTACTGTCATGTTTCTTTAAATTGCTACGTCATGGTGAATTAATTTCTTTCAGGAAATTTTGAGTTGCTTTCACATGTGAATGCAGATATCTGTGTTTAATTATTTCTGATTTTTCTTTCACTTTTTTCCTTTCTTATGTGCAAAATTTCTAGTCTATGGGAGCCTACTCTGTAATTTATTGCCTTTTTTAGCTCGTTCGTTATTAACTTGAAGCGATTAATAATTATG
>NC_089789.1:32956105-32971105 GCF_040412425.1 Macrobrachium rosenbergii
AACCCGGGTTCGTTTCCCGCTACCGGACATCATAATTTCTTCATATTTCTTGCACTTGGATCTTAAGACTTTGTAGTGACAAGCGTATCCAAAAAGCGCGAAGAATTCAAGAAAGTTAAAGGGGGCACTTTGGCTATTAAATTACATATATATACATATATATATATATATATATATATATATATATATATATATATATATATATATATATATATATATATATATATATATATATATATATATATATATATGTGTGTGTGTGTGTGTGTGTGTGTGTGTGTTGTGTGTATGCGCGCATGCATGTATAAGCCAAGTTCGGACCTGAGTGCTTTCATTAAACTTTCCGTACGGGATTAAATTGATCGCCATTTCAATATCCAATGCTATCGCAGGCCTAAAGAAACACGGGAAAAGAAAAGGATGAAAAGAAAGTGCGTCAGCTGACACCCAAAAAATTATACATCCTCCTTGGAAAAAGGAAACCGTTATGGCAACGGGGTTTAATCTAAATTCGACATATCTCATTGCCGAGATAACGTCAAACTCCCACAAGTTCCCCATTAGAGAGAGAGAGAGAGAGAGAGAGAGAGAGAGAGAGAGAGAGAGAGAGAGAGAGAGAGTGCCCGAGAGCTACGCTGATAACCAATGAGTCCTAAAGTAATCTAACCAAGTGCTAAAAATTAACAACTTTAGAAACTTTACGGTTCGGACTTTTGGGTGGCTCGTTGATAAGGCTTTGTTTTGGGAGAGTGTTCTTTTCGACCCTCTCGTATCCGTTCTCTTTATCCTACGAGAATTCTCCTCACGAACGAAGTAGAAGAAGACATTTTCGCTTAGATTGTGTGGATATGAACGAAGCCCTATGCATGTAGATATATATATATATATATATATATATATATATATATATATATATATATATATATATATATATATATATATATATATATATATATATATATATATATATATATATATATATATATATATATATATATATTTATATATCTCTTATTACCACAAGGAAAACTCTACACTCCAGAAGTAATATATTTTCTATATATTTACCGAAGGGAATTTTTAATTGATAAAGGACTTATTATCAATTAAAAATTCCCCTTCAACCAGTAAATCTATATATATTTATTATATATTTATTTTTAGTTGTTTTTTTTTTTTTATATATATATATATATATATATATATATATATATATATATATATATATATATATATATATATGAATGGTATATCTGATACGTGTAAATCCCTAACCAGTTTCTTTCTTTATTTTTTAGTTGTTTTTTTTTTTTTGAATGGCTGATACGTAGTAGTAGAAATTGACAATATACAGGTATATGACAGGCGTGAGGGTATGAAGCTATACACTCATTTGTGGCTGAGGTCAAGTACTTCATTTACAAAATTTGTTTATCGTTTTTGCCCGTCCATATCAACTACCTTCCTAAAAATTTATACATTTAACATGTGTCTTTTGAAATGAATGGATCAAATTTATACATGCCCTCACTGATATTCGTGTTCTTCCAAAAGCTTTCTTTTACAGCAGAAGATTCATAGATATTTCTTTCAAGTGCATTATGAGAATAAACTGTCTTTGATGTCTGCCCGGTTGATTGTGTGGCCAATCTCACTGAGGTGTATGTAAATTCCACTGTTCAGCTGTTTTGATGCTGTTCTGTTACCTTTTGAAATGTATTGCCTTTTGAAATGTTTTCGAGTTTGGCCAATTTAAGTTATCACAAGGTTTCCATGGAACCCTATATACACATCTTTAGTAGTATCGGTAGCGTCCAAGTACATATTTCATTAGTTTATTGTTCTTAAATGCTGCATTAACTCCAGAGTAGATGGGGGGATATCTGAGGAATTAGAAAGACTAAGTAAGAACCTCAAAGTGATAATAAAAATCGTCAGGCTGCATGAAGACACTTCTCTGTCAGATATCTCTCTGCGCCAAACTTGAGAGATCGGAAGAGAACAGGAAAGAAAATTAGAATTGCAAAAGCCTCTAAACTTCGAAGAGAATGTCTCGGGAAGGGACAGTCAAAACAGCGCATTCCTGAGAATGCAGCAGCCGCCGACTCCCTCCGATTCGAAAGTCAGTTTTGAAAGTTTCAGAGTTAATCGAGAACAAGGGAAAGTTGTCCAACTTCTTTTGAGATAAAACCCGGCAGACGACATATAGAGATGAAACGAACTAGCAGGTGTAGATTCTGCAGTAACTGAGTACCGGCTGTATTCGAAACCTCGCCTACCCATTATTTTATTCCAGGTAATAAGAGACAGGTTTTTTTTTTTTTTTTTTTTTGTTAATTCGAGTTCTTCGTCTAGTTGAACTGCGCAGGCAAAAAAAAAAAAAAAAAAAAGTTTATAACCACCATTTTCCAAACTCAGACTGTGTCCGGACCTCTGTATTGTAGGCTCGAGAGGTATTGCTTTGAGAGGTGACACAGACATCGTTATTTAGCCATAATTCATATAATCTTTTCTTATCCTGAAATTTATTCCCTTATAATTGAAAGATTAGCTCTATATTTGTTTTACTTATATATTTTTACATATTTTTTTCTTTATTTTGCATACGGGAATCTGCTTTGAGGTAGTTGGCCCAGCGTTCGACTCTCCGACCGGCCAATGAAGAATTAGTTTGCTAGATAATGTATGATCTTTTGCCATTGCAAATAACTTGTAAGTACGAACAACAATACCTCACGTAAAAATAAACTGTTAATACAGACAATACGTCACACCAAGGAATGGAAACGACTCTGGCTCGCTGAAATAAGAAATAGATTAAACGCCAGTAGTGAGTTACTTCACTAAGGTTGACTCGCCTCACGTAAAAAAAAATTGCTGAGAAGCAGAAGGTCAACGCTCTATGGAGCTTAGTGACTCCTGAATCCAGAAAAAAATCCAGTGAAAGCAGAGACCATGGAAAAGATTTCATTTTCAGAAGTGTCATTCATAAACTATCATTTATGATGTTGGTCGTGACACTTGTTGACACAAATAATTATGCCAGCTACTGCAAAGGCATCAAAAAGAACATATTCCATGACCAGTTTTAATTTTTTTCTAATATTCTCTCTCAAGGCCAATTATAATTAATTATCTCTAACTGATCATTTTTTCAACTCAGCTATATACGTGAACTGTGTGACTAAATAATTTCCTTTATGGATCAAAAGAACTATGATGATGCATTTATTAAGCACTTACCCGGAAGGCCAATTATAATTAATTATCTTAACTGACATCAACTCAGAAATACGTGAATCACTCAGTAGTACTGACTAATGTTACAATATCCAGGTATCCATTTAGAAAGTCCACAGAGTCATCATTCCAGCCCTCTCTGAAAGTCTCTCTCTCTCTCTCTCTCTCTCTCTCTCTCTCTCTCTCTCTCTCTCTCTCTCACACACACAGCATCCGAGTTTCAAAAATTTGCTATCCATAACTCATCCCACATCCATCTAATGCATTAGACACAAAGTCGTAACATCTACATCTCTTACTTCATGAGTGACCTTATTTCTAATTAAGGCTCTCCGAGAGGATGATGTAATGCCATACTCTCTCTCTCTCTCTCTCTCTCTCTCTCTCTCTCTCTCTCTCTCTCTCTCTCTCTCTCTCTCTCTATCTTTTTTACCTAATAGTTGCATTGAGGGATTATGAAATAGTGAGTGGAACTCTAAAGCCGACGTTTTCCAGAATGGAATGCTGTACTGAAACCGAAGTACTTACAAAATACAAAATGAACAGGTCATTATGGTCGAGGGAGTATTTTTGTGTTACCCGTTCCAAAGGGTTTATGCTTTAGACCCGGCTGTTTGTTTATTTGATTGTCTGTCTATGGCTTTGTTTTTGTCTTTGTCAGATGTTTAACAGGGTTACGGAGAAGATATTGATTCTTTAACTTTATTAAGTTACTTATCGTCATTGATGTTACGTCATTAAATATCCACTGAATATCGCTAGGATTTAGCTGCAGATCCTTGGATAGCATGAGACCAATTAGAGAAAAATACATTTGTGTTTTATTTTGGTGACTTTTTCTTACTGCATGGAGAAAGGTAGAAAGTAAGCGATGAATAAACTTCAATTATTGTCTGTAAAAATAATACCAGCTCAAGATCTGTTGAACAGGTCCGCTGGTATAGTGGTTAGTGTCGTGGTATGCCACTCAGATGTCGCAGGTTCGCGTCTCCCCCAGGGCGACGAAAAGTCACTGGCCCTGTATCATGATCAGTTACTGCTGCAGTGTTGGGTCTGCGGTGGGAGGTTGAAACCAACATTATCTGGAATACTGAATTTAAAGTCAATGGCCCCTGTGTGCATGCTCATTGTGAATAGGTTTCGTCTACTGAAATAATAATAATAATAATAATAATAATAATAATAATAATAATAATAATAATAATAATAATTTGTCTTCTTCCCAATATTATTTCATAAGAAGTTGGACGGCAACTTCTCTCGCTCTCGATGAAGTCCGGAAGTTTCAGAACTGACTTTCAAATCGGGAGAAGTACTCGGTTCCTGCATTCTCAGGAATGCGTTGTTTTGACTGTCCCTTCCCGAGGCATTCTCGTCGAAGTTTAGGCTTTTTGCAATTCTAATTCTCTTTGTCATTCTCCTTCTGGCTCTCAACTTTGTCATGGAGGAATATTTAAAACCGAGAAGTGTTTTCTTATAAGAGTAGTTACGGCGCAATATTATTTCTCATATTCCCGAGTATGTTGTCCTTTTGAACGTTCCATTTCCTCCAAGATCTCGGCTTAAGGGAAAATAAAACCAAAGCCGGTGTGGATTTGCAAAGCATTTTACCCCTCCTCCGAACATCTTTTCCATCTCCTGTCCGAAGATAATTCTATTTTAATCATATAATGTTTCATTTTAGCCTCAACAAACCGATTATCATCTCATCTTGAGCTAGAAGTCGCACAGCTGAATAAGTAATCTGCTTTTGAGGTAAACAACAATATCAAGCGCGAGCGTTACTACTCGCTTTGTGTCGTCAGTGCTGGCATACTTCATTGGAGCTCGCCTTACACACACTCACACACACACACACACACACACATATATATATATATATATATATATATATATATATATATATATATATATATATATATATATATATATATATATATATATATATATATGTACACACAACACACACACATACACACACACACACACATATATATATATATATATATATATATATATATATATATATATATATATGTATATGTATTTTATTTTTGAGATAACTTTCCCAAGATTTTAATGCTGTGACGTTAATTAAAATTATAAACTTTAAATTACCACACCAATTAACATTTCACTGCATGCAGTATGTATGTCATTCAATTAAACAGAATATAAAAGGAATAATTTCCTGTTGGTACATAATGGAATCTTTTATTTTCCTCAAATGAGAGTTGTAGTTGTTTGTTTGTATTGTCCATTATTACAATTTTTTAGCTCATCATATATCCTGACTGAAGGTCGACTATTTCAAATAAGCATTTTCCATTCCCAACAAAGATACATAACATCTTAAGAAAGCTAAAATGATTATTCATTATCATCAAGTTCACAACGTTCTTTACGAAACCTTTGACAGAGAATATTAACAAAAGCACTAAAATCCCTTACGAAACATTTTCCTGAGTTGGCAGAAGTGTATAAACTATTATCCCCGAGTATGGAAAACGAGTCTAAAATAGAAATGCGGGACTAACCGAGAAAAAAAGTTTTTCAATCGCTTTATTCAGCTTTTATTCTCTCGGGTTCCTCGCACACAATTTCCAGTTTAATTACCTCCACGCTGATATTACAAGTTCCATCCAGATATTTACTCTTTCCGTCGAACTACCTGTTGATTTGCCTATATCTGCGGTGCGTTAATTAAGCATTTCATTGCATTTTCTATCGTGCTGCGTTTACACCCTCATTCATTATTTCGTTTTTATTTTCTCTCTCTCTCTCTCTACTCCTTTTCCCCTGTGGGCCTTCTGGTCTATAAAGGTTATTGATGCAAACTGGTATGCTTTTAGGATTGTCCCATTTGAATTTTCCGGAAGTATTTCACCTAATATCTTTAATTATATGATAATCCTGTTACACAAAGTTCATTGTGTATCTATATATCTATTCGTCCTATATAAACCGTAAATAAATACCCGGTAGTACATTCCATGCATCATCGTCTTTTATGAGAATTACGAATGGAATTTGCTGATTCTTGAACAGGTATTTTTCTGTAACAAACCAGGTAATACTATTATGTGCCAGTAATACAAGAAGGTCATAGCTAAACCCGTGAGGGACCCCAACGGCTGAAAATCATGAGTATAATGGGTAAATGTCTTCAATGAAAATATCACAGGATTGCAGTTTATTAAATTAAAAGCTAAGATTATGAAAAATGGTCCCACTTTGAATGACTGTTCACTTCTAACGACTTATAAGTACCATTAAAACGACTGATTGTGATTAAGGACAGTTTTTATCAACGTAAGATTGTATCTAGACAATAACTAGACAAGTATAAAAGCTTCAAGGAGCGACAGAAATGGATTTTATTTTTATTTATTATGTTTTATCAAACTTCTTGGGCTCGGTTTGGCAAATCTGAAAAGCCATTCCGTTACAGAATATTCAAGAAAAACAACAGAGACTTCAGTGTATGGTAAACTTCCCTTAATACTTATCGCCATAGAACTTGCTGTCTTAGGACCTTCTATTGAACTATTTTTCATTCACAATAATAAAATCTCGTCAACAGTCTATTTCCAACTCGAAGCCTTGAATTTATATTATATATATTCTGAGCCAGCTCCTATCAGTGGCGCTTATTACTCAAGGGAACCCTTCTTCAAGATTTCTGACGGGTGATTATTTGCCTGTCACTGAACTTGAAGTATGCGATCAGTACTGTTTACTTTTAGTTTCCTGTCCGTCCGCACATTTTCCTGTCCGCCCTCAGATCTTAAAAACTACTGAGGCTAGATGGCTGCAAATTGGCATGTTGAGCATCCATCCTCCAATCATCACAAATACCAAATTGCAGCCGTCTAGCCACAGTAGTTTTGATTTTATTTAAGGTTAAAGGTAGCCATAATCGTGCGTCTGCCAACGATGTAGGCAGGCCATCACCGGGCCGTGGTTAAAGTTTCATGGGACGCTGATCATACATCGCTATACCGAGACCACTGAAAGATAGAGCTATTTTCGGTGGCCTTGATTATACGATGTACAGAAAACTCAATTGCGCCGACGAAACTTTTGCGCATTTTTTACTTGTTTATTTGTATTTATCACTTTCAGAGGATTTTCCATCTGGTCTTGGGGAAAATTAATAGGGTCAATTATTATCTATGGTTTACTTTTAAGTGAGGTTCTGTCAAGTGATTGTACTAATATCACCTTTCCCAGCCAAGTTGCAACCCTAGCAGGAAAAGGTAGAAAGCTACAAACGAAAGGTACTCAATGGGGAAGTATCCTATTACGGAAAAAGGAATAGGCGCGAAGAATAAATAATGCAAGATATGTAATGAAGAAAAATTAATAAGATGAAACGAGTACTTGTACATTATCCCACATTCTACCATGAGTAGCGCTATAAAAAAAAATTCATTGCGTGGGATTTAATTACTAAAATATTTTAATTAGCCCATTGTAACCCTAAGAGCAAGTTACAAGAGCATTCTGCTCTTGTAAACTCGTAGTTTTTGTCAATAATGTACTCATACTTTACCACTCGATCCTCTCTCTCTCTCTCTCTCTCTCTCTCTCTCTCTCTCTCTCTCTCTCTCTCTCTCTCTCTCTTCTACGCTTGAGGAACTGTCTTGGTCACTGCTCCGTTGAGCGCAAAATGGGTGGGGTGGGGGGGGGGTTGTGCGTGTGGCGAGGACCCTCTTTCACACAAGCTGCTTCGTAACTTCCATTAGGTCCCATCTTACATTTACCCTGTGAAAATCGGTAAATTCGGACTTTATTTAGAATTCTTTGGGAGAGCTGACCAGACTTTTCCTTCAAAATAGATGGTATGCATTGTACTGGACTGCTAACTGCGAATAATCTGCAAAATTGCGATATGCTGCATATTGCACACAATTGTTGTTTTTTTTTTTATTTAATCCTAAGCTTTGGTATTCCTTACTACTGTTGTTTTCCTTACTATATACTCCGACCCTCCTCTTAATAGCTTGTCTATGGGCCCTTTATGCTCGCTATTTACCCGCATAACTTTACTCATGCCTACATTTCCTCTCAACTTTCTTTTACTGAAAATATTTTCAAGCTTTCACTCTCTTCTGCTTTTTTTTTTTATTCTCCTTAATTAAAAGTCTGTGATTCTCTCATGCAAAAAATCAAATACATTTTTTTCGCTACACCTAACAATTCCTATTCTCTTTTCCTACCGTTTCTATTCCCTCTTCCAACCTTTCTAAAACCATAAATAATCAGTACTAGCCTTATGTGAACATTCTGAAATTCTACTTATTCCTCATACATTCCTACTAACTCAGTCTTTAATAGCCTAGTTTTACAATTTTCCTCTTACGTGCTCCTCCCACTTCTTATTTATCAAACTCCCTTTGATAAAATTACACTTACAACAACGTTTTCACGTCTTACAGCACAACCTAAATTCCTGTTTATTTTAATTTCAATGAAGTAATTATCAGGTGTACCTCCAGCTACTCCTCTGCTCGCCATCATATCCATCTATATCCTTTCCCAATTACTTTATACTAACACATTCTGGCAAACTCTTCACAACGATAGTACTTGTCTGTTTATATACCTATGAATATTCCTCATTGAAAAACTTATATTTCCCACATTCGAGTTTCTAAGAAGGCAATGTGGCGAAGTTCTCACATGCGCATTTATCCTACATTTATTATTTCACTTTAAATTTAAACGTTCTGTTATTTCCCACATGTCTCACCACTCTATAAAACCCTTTTAACCATCAATTCCGAACATAATTCGAAAAAATTCTTTGATTGTTTCCTAGAAACTTAGGAAACTGTTTCATGGTATTTTTTCAAAGACCTATATTCAACAAATCAGTTTGCATTGCATGGCCACGGCACGTGTGGTCCTTGATAAAGGAGTGGTATTAATAAAATGAAAAGCAAATATAAACGCTCATAATATCAGTTCTTTTTTATCCGTTCACGCTAGAGCAATAGTCTCATAATGGAATCGAAGAATTCAGAGAATTTCTAATGATCTGTATGACAATCGTAAATTTGCTTACCATCAAAGAAATTAGATATTAGGTATTTTCTACATGCTTCTGTGATACATTTTCCGCCGTGATTTAAAAATGCTGTCAAAAATAACCAGCATCAATTTTACATTTGTCATTCACCCAGTGTAAAAGAGCGCTGAAACAGAGAGCGGAAATTTTCTACACCAATACTGAAGTTCATAACCATTATTAGCAGCACTGCTCCTATTATATAACACAATATAATTAATTATAATTATCCTGCGAGAGAAGAAGGAATCTGACAAGTATAAGCTACGATATGTCAGATCTGTGTGGATTTTTAATCGAGTATTTTATATTTTATTTTAGTAGACTATCAGAAAGGGAAGTGATATGTCGACATTTTTACCAGGAGAAAAAGGTTTCCTTTGACGGATCTTGGCAACGGCCTTTTCTCGATAAAAGGGAGTGAGCAGCAGTTAAAAGTGCTTGCCCTTCGAATGGAATAAACGGAAAAGGGCAGTCAAAAAGTGCTTGCCCTTCGAATGAGATAAACGGAAAAGGGCAATCAAAAAGTGCCTGCCCTTCAAATGGAATAAACGGAGAATGGCAATCAAAAAGTGCCTGCCCTTCAAATGGAATAAACGGAAAATGGCAATCAAAAAGTGCCTGCCCTTCAAATGGAATAAACGGAAAAGGGCAATCAAAAAGTGCCTGCCCTTCAAATAGAATAAACGGAAAATGGCAATCAAGAAAAGGTTCTTAGCGACTTCGAGGATAATATTCTTTCACGAAGTTTAAAACGATCACCGTTGTGGTTGGAGTACAAGTAACAGATACTTTTTTCGGCACTACGGGATATCTGTTTTAATATGATTACATTTTCTCAAAACAATTCATAATGATTCTTTTTTCTCAGAGCAATTCATAATGATTTTATTTCTCTCAAAACAATTCAATATAATTAGATTTTCTCAAAACAATTCATTATAATTAGATTTTCTCAAAACAATTCAAAATATAATTAGATTTTCTCAAAACAATTCATAACAGTTCATAATTAATTTCCCTAATAGCGGTTACTACTGAGTGTGTGGAAAAAATTATAAGGGAGTTCTTCGAGGATGAAACTATTTTCCAAAAGCATTTTTTCGTCAAGATTTCTTACGACAAATACCGGAAGATGTGCAAAAAGTTTCAATGTTCCCAAAAACGACCTGACGAAAGAATTCTGGCATTTCTTTTCGTCTTGCATATTGAAGGAAAAAGCGGAGAAAGGGAAACCGTCTCTGAGTAGAGACAAGGTTCGTCCTTGTCAAATATTTTCTTGTTGACAGAACCAACTACTATATAAATCTCCCCCATCCTCTTCGCGATTTAAAACCAGGACGGAAATGTTCACCTTAATCTTCAACGTATATTTATTTTGCTTTTATTTTCTCTTGGAAGAGATTGTAGATTCCATGATTTATTTTCAAAATGTAGTTTTCTCTAAGTTATTATTTCAAAAGGATTTTATTTGAGCAACAAGATTTACTTGAGGTCTGACTATCAGAAACATCTTTGCTTAAATACAAGTATATCAAACAGATACACTCCTAACAAGGGGTCTTATGGGGGTACAGGGGGGCGGTCTTTAGATGTTTATAAGAAGCTGGATCCAACCGGGTCGACAATTTTGACACTTGTCAATTTTTGAGTGCCCTGGTCTCAGTACCGGAATGGAAGCAGCTTTTGTTTACGGGGCCGTATCCTGGTTAATGAGATTTGAAAACTGCAAATCTCCCCTAACTTTTTAGTTTTCAGTAAAAGAAAACTACTGTGCCAGCTTTGTCTGTCCGTCCGCACTTTATTCTGTCCTCCCTCAGATCTTACAAACTACTGAGGCTAGAGGGCTGCAGATTGGTATGTTGATCATCTACCCTCCAATCAACAAACATACAACATTTCAGCCCTCTAGCCTCAGTATTTTTTAAATCTTATTTAAGGTTAAAGTTAGCCATAATCGTGCTCCTGGCAACGATATAGGATAGGCCACGACCTGGCCGTGGTTAAAGTTTCATGGACCGAGGCTCATACAGCATTATACCGAGACCATCGAAAAGATAGATCTATTTTCGGTGGCCTTGATTGTACGCTGTACAGAAAACTCGATTGCGCCGAAGAAACTTCGGCGCATTTTTTACTTGTTTTATCTTCATCATACACCTTTTCTCCTTTGTAACAAGTGGCTTCAAAATTGTTAGCCCTCCGGTTTTAAGCAAGCCTTGTAGGGATGAAGATGTTAGACCAGCACCTAACCCTATATGTGTGTGGGAATATGTGCCAGCGACTTTTAACAATCATAGGTGGTTACCTATCTAATTACTGAGCAGATTCCCAGAGCAGTCATGCATCGATATAACGAGCAAATCGTGTATAATTCTTGCATGATCATCAATCAGTCCCTTGCAGCCAGGAGTCGTTACTGGGTACGGAAATGCTACTGTCAATCCAGAAAAATAAGTCTTCGAATTGTGAAACATAAATCAAAATTCGTAATTGAAATGTCAATATGCTATGCGCTGATGGCAGCCTAAGCTTGATGTGCGGAAGTCCGCTTTCCATCAATAGCATTGCCTAGCGTTCAGGGGAACTCCAACAAAAAGGGCTAAGGATGATGAAACGATATTCTAAAATGGCAAGCTTTCGCCGTTATAAAAAAGAAACCACGGGAATAAGGTTCTTGGTTTCTCACAGATAAACACGGCAAATGTTTTATAGACAACCGTACCACATTCAACCGCGGTACTAACGGTATACACTGGTCTTTGAACATCCTGGAAATTAAAGCAATATATACTAAGAAATTATACAGAAGTATTTATGATACGCCATTTTACTTAGGACTTGAACGTCTATACAGTATAAGAGAGTTCGGTCTTTGATAACTTTTTTTCTAACAATGAACATGTTAAAAAAGAATAAGATCTTCAAACATAAGGCATTTTCTCTAGGGAGCTTTGTAAGAAAGAATAAAATGTTCAAACATAAGGAATTTTCTCTAGGGGTCTTTGTAAGATTCGTAATAAAATTATTTTACCGCATAGTTACATATCCTAAGAAGAACAGCTAGGAAAATTTAAGGACATCAAAAAGAGAGCACCATCAACTTCCAATGTCACTATTAATGGTGAAGTCATATGGAAAGAACTTTGGCATTATAAAAGTAGTATGTCAATGTTACGACCGGATACATTTGTAGCTCCATAGCACCTAAGTGTACATAAGGACTTGGCTTATGAAGGAAATGACACGAACCGAAGCATCACTGATGAAGAGAGAAGGAAGTGCAGGATGATTTGGATACAGTACATAATGGACAAGGTCAAAACAAAAAACAAAAAGAAAGAAAGAAAGAAAGAAGAAGAAGAAGAAGAAGAAGAAGAAGAAGAAGAAGAAGAGATGCTAATTTTAACTGATGTTCACAAAATATTCGCTTTTGACATCAAAACTTAAAGTTATGCATAGAAAGCCGAGAGAATATTAAAACAGTTTTTCTATGAAACTAAAAATAATTATAATAAAAGGATGCAGATATAGTCTTAGGTACCCTTGTGATATAATTATGGAATGCACATTAGTATATAACAGTCAGATTTCGAATGTTGGTAATGGTATCTCAGAAATGAAAAATAGATTGCAATTGATACAAATGGAATGGTAACACGCAGAGTATTTAATACAACAAAATAACTGCATAAGAAATCTCACCATGCAAATTAACGGAGCTAATCAGAGGCAAAGGTTACCAAAGTCAGTCTAGAAATTAAATTACAAATAAGAGAATAGGACACGATTCTAACACAAATAATATCAGATTAATCAACACACGTATCAAAATGGGATTAAAGCTGTCACACAACTCTGACTGCAATATTTAATCATTTCACATAACATACAGGCATCAGTCTGAGAGTTAGACGTTAACACCAAAATCATTTACAAAGAGAATAGGAATCAAAAGCTACCCGCTTCATGTCCAGGGCATGTAGAGCCAAGGAAACTAATAATTAATCACTTGTCAGTTTTGTGATAAATTTACGTTAGCCGAACTTCTGTCAGTTTATCTGGTTATCAGACTACCTTACAAAAGGAAATTTCAGACTTATAATGAAGCTTGATTCCCAGATCAGAGAGAGAGTAATGCGTGGAAATTGTGTCTCCCCAGATTTCTTCCTTCTCTCTCTCTCTCTCTCTCTCTCTCTCTCTCTCTCTCTCTCTCTCTCTCTCTCTCTCTCTCTCTCTCTCTCTCTCTCTCTCTATATATATATATATATATATATATATATATATATATATATATTATATATATATATATATATATATATATATATATATATGTGTATTCTCTCTCTCTCTCTCTCTCTCTCTCTCTCTCTCTCTCTCTCTCTATCTATATATATATATATATATATATATATATATATATATATATATATATATATATATATATATATATATATATATATATATATATTCTTTATATATATATATATATATATATATTCTTTATTGAGAAAAAAACCACACTTAAATTCTTATTCAGCCTCATATTTTCCGTCAGACGTAATAATTTTTCAAATGTTGTTCGACTTTCTTCACCCAAGACTTAAAAAAAAAACAGTTATATTAAATAACAAAAGAATAACTACAATCTCTTCCTAGGAAGATAAAGCTAAATAAATACACGCTGAAGATTAAGGCGAATATTTCTTCGCTGGTCCTAACCTGCGAGGAGGATGGGAGAGATTTATAGAGTAGATGCTGTCAACGAGAAAATATTTGACAAGGGTGAAGCCTCTCTCTCTCTCTCTCTCTCTCTCTCTCTCTCTCTCTCTCTGGGCGGGGAATGTTCAGCTTCCCTTTGCTTTTCTCCCTAGGAATGGGAACGGCCAAAATTTCCTCTTCCCCTCATTTTTTTTCGGAGCAATGACACTTCTCTTCATATATTCCGCCAGATTTGATTATTTTTTATTGAAGTCAAAATGGAAAAGAGAAAACAGTTTTGGAAAATATTTTCACAATCAGAGCCGTTTAATTTTTTCATTATTTTTTTTTTTTTAAGATTTGATAGTTTGCTTTTTATATTAGGTATGCCACGAAAATTTTTTTTTTTTTTTGTAGCACTAGTAATTAGGACAAGAAACAAATAGGAAAGAGTGATAAATAGAGCGTAACACTTTCAATATTAAAGGACGCAAAATTGAAATGAGAAGATCTAAACACAGAAGTTTAATCCACTAAGGATTAACTAATACTACTTTTCCGCCGACCTGAAGTAAAAAGATGAAATAAACCAAAGAATGACGCACACACACACGCACACACACACACACACACACACACACAAAGGAGGATTTAATGAAGTTATGAGCCCTCTATGAGAGGAAAATATAACGAACTGCTTAATTAACGCAATGTAGTTACAGGTAATCACCAAGTAGCCAGACGGCAGGAGGAGAAAATCTCTCATGAATTTTGTCATTTCGGCGTGGAGGTAATTAAACTGGAAATTGTGTGCGAGAAATCTGAGAGGATAAAACCTGAATGAAGCGATTGAAAAACTTTTTTTTTTTTTCGGGTTAGTCCTGAATTTCTATTTTTGACTCGTTTTCCGCGCTCAAAATAATAGTTTATATTCTCCGGCCTTCGCTGGGAAATATGTTCACAAAAAGAATTTTCACTGGTTTTGT
>NC_089789.1:32973605-32976105 GCF_040412425.1 Macrobrachium rosenbergii
AGAGGCGGAATTAGCTTAGTTCTTGAGTGTTTTGAATGAATAAGTAAATGTTCATAAGCATCATTTAACATTATATGAAGTGAAAGCAATAATGATAGGAGGTTATAACTTCAGCTGCCTTGGTTGGATATCATAATGATAATAACACCAGAGATAATTGTGATGTCACTGAGAACGCCACAGTGAACTCAATTTTGACAATGGGGTTATTTTTCCTAAGTTTCTAAGTTATTTTTTTGGATTATATTCCTTCAACTATAACAGTGTTGGCGATAAAAGTTAATGTTCTTTCTCTTCCAAGTCGATAATTAGATGAATTTTGACATCATTCTTTACAAGGTATTCAACGAGTTTCTACAGCGTGCATGATGTTTTCTACTCGACAAAAGAGCAAAGTCATTGATGATAAGCACCTCACAAATGGTTTTTCAGTCCTCAGCATATCCCATTGTGCCCTTTCAAACATATTCCCAATGGCTGTATCACCTTTTTTAGTTTTCTGAAAAGAAAACTATTTTGCTGGCTTTGTCTGTCCGTCCGCCCTTTTTCTGTCCGCCCTCAGATCTTAAAAAAACTACTGAGGCTAGAGGGCTGCAAATTGGTATGTTGATCATCCTACCTCCAGTCGTCAAAGATACCCAAATTGCAGCCCTCTGGCCTCAATAATTCTTCTAGAATGGTAAGGATTAGCTATAATCGTGCTTCAGGGAACGATATAGGACAGGCCACCACGACCTTGGCTGAGAGTTTCGTGGGCCACGGCTCATACAGCATTATACAGAGACCACCGAAAGATAGATCTGTTTTCGGCGTCCTTGATTATACGCTATACAGAAAATTTGATTGCGCCGAAGAAACTTTGGCGCATCTTTTACTTTTTTTTTTTCATTCATGTTTCGCTAAACCCCACCATTACGAGGCTTTTGTGCCGGAGAAAGTTTGACGGTTCAAGAGTCTTTTTCCAGAAGTTATCAACTTGGCGTTCGTAGCACTGATGTCTGTTAACAAGCAACATACAACTGAATAAAAATATTTTACTGTTAATCTGAACATGTCCGTGCTCAAGTGTGGCAAATAATAATATGTAATAATAATAATAATAATAATAATAATAATAATAATAATATAATGGAGTAATAAATCCAAGTTAATGGATATATTTAAAAAATAATGGGCAAACGAATATGTGTATCCATAGTTATACATGGGCACATATATTTAAAAATAATATATATAACATATATATATATATATATCCATATATATATATATATAGATATATATATATATATATATATATATATATATATATATTATATATCATATATATATATAATATATATATATATATATATATATATATATCCTTAAAATGTCTTATTAATAATTTCATCCAAGTGGGATGAGGATTGCCCCTCAATGTCCTTCTCTCTGCATACATTATGAACGTGGATTTTCAAGTGGATTGTTCTCTATTTCAAGACTCCCACTATACTTTTAATAATAATAATAATAATAATAATAATAATAATAATAATAATAATAATGATAATAATAATAATAATAATAATAATAATAATAATAATAATAATAATAATAATAATAATAATAATAAGATGCACGACGTGAATAATTTAAAACGGTTACTTGAAAAACTAGGGCAGAATAATCCTCAAGGATGAGTTACGGGTCCACTTTGGTACTGGTAACCTTCCTGGAAAAGTTATGAATCTTGTCCATCTCATGACCCCCCTTTGTAGTAAACTGTAGCTACAGTATTTAGAGTAGAAGCAGTTACTTAATATCAATTATCGCGCTGTGCCTCTGGTTTCCTATAATCATCATCTCGTTCCGTTTCTTCCATTCGCAGAATTCCTTGAAACTCACTAAATGCTTCCTTTGATCACTATCTTTGATTCACTGATTGTTTACGATAGCCCTTATCATATAAAGACTATAATATAAATTATTTTTCTTTTTAATGAGTAAAACTGGTCTAATCCCAGTTAGGGGTTTTCTTGCTGTTATCACGCGATTGCTTAGCTTTAATCTCACGGAATAATGTCCTTTATTTATCATGTGTTTTGATTTACTATCCTCTAAAATCACAAGTGACCTCTTACTGGACTGAAAAGAAACCGTACTAAATTCTCCAACAGTAAACTATGTTTTGTCATTCCCAAATTCTTCATATTTTATTTATTTTATTTTTTTTTTTTTTTGTCATCATGGACAACAGAACAATCTTACGGACAGTTCTGGCTCCGTCCATTATCAATGACCATCCCATGACAAAAAAAATCCTTGAGAAGAATACAAATGATTTCCATCCTCCTCAAACGTCTTCGTGCTATACATCCTTCTTCTACTTCCTCCTCTTCTCACTTCTGGGTTTCTTAATATTTTTTCCAGATTATAAAAGATAGCGACAGAGGTCGTTATGTGCCACTGGCCTTGCAAAAGATTTGGATCACGGAGGCTGTCCGACCTCCGGGAATTT
>NC_089789.1:32983605-32988605 GCF_040412425.1 Macrobrachium rosenbergii
TACCACGGTTTTTCTCTCCGTATACAAGGTTGCAAGCCGCAAGGCAAATGCAGTTTTGCAACCACGGGGACAATTCAAATCTTATTAGCCATTCTTTGATCTTTTGACAGGTAAGGGTTTAAAGCTGACGAAACCAAGTGAATGAGTTTGTAAGGTTTATGGGCGGGACTAAATTCGTCATAGATTGTTTTACTCTACCTACGTCATAAACGTTTGAGGATCCTTGCCGCATGCTTATCCTGGATGCAGCATTGCCAAACCAATTTTACTTTATAAAAAATAGAAAACTATCAAAATTTCATTACTAGATATATTTCTCCGTATATTTGTATGGATTTGTGAAATATTAATATGCCAACTTTCATATGCAGTTCTTTGATAAGGAGTAAAATAAAAAAACGTCTTTGCACGACACCTCTGAATCATAGTGTGCAACAATAAATGGGACTTCTTCAGTAAACTTCAGAAAAGTGAATCTCTGGAGAAATGATTTATTTATCACATTATTGCCTCCCATTTAAGGCAGATCATGTCATAACAGACGTAGAAGTTACTGTGAATTATGGAGCAAGATATTATAGAACGCACATCTATAGAGGGCCATCAGGGAACAGGCTGTGGCCACAAATCAGTTTTATGAACACCCAAAATCATATTAAGAGTGACGTTGGTGCATCTAAAACGTCCCTTCGGTGTGCCGCTTGTAATGACTGAGTTCACTGTTTTTAATGTCATATCTGTACAGGCGTTTATTATATTTAAAAATCTATCATATTAAAACTTGGCTAATCGTATCTCAGACTTTTTAACTAAATTGGAATAAAGAACATTTATTATTTGCAGTTATTATGCTAATAGCTTTATCTTACTCTACGAAATCTAACGAGATATGAAAAGGAATTTCTTCGAGTTTTGAAGCGACGAGAATGTTTGACAGCTAGGCGAGGGTTCCTTGATGCCAAAAGAAGTAATTAAGGTAAATGACACTTTACAAGTAAGGGAAGCATGATACATAGGTTAAACGGATTTGGTAACAAGAGGAAGCTGGGTATTTATTCATTTCTGTTACAGAAGTTTAGAAAACAGACACTTTATGAAACAGATACCCGAAACTTTTTATTGGGGAACAAGACGAGTTTCTGACTGTCTATTTTTTCCGCTAAGAAATATTGGTTATGAATTTTTGGGTCGTGATTCACCCATCAAGATAAATTTTTCTACTGTATAAAGTAATAATGAAAATATATGTTTAAGGTGAATTATATTATGGAATTCCCAAAAGCTAAGTGCCAATAACAAGCGTTTTACCATTCTGACATAACTATCTCCCTTTCTTCAGGTCATCTAAGGAAGGGTCGAAATTGGCTATTACGCCATGGATCCTTAAGCCAGTTCTTCCATTCCTAATGAGTGGCGGAATCTGGCAATGGTGTTTTAGCCTAGTCAGTGTATGTGTGTGGTTTTTAGTTTTCTGTAAAAGAAAACTAATAAGATGGCTTTGTCTGTCCGTTCGCATTTTTTCTGTCCGCCCTTAGATCTTAAATACTACTGAGGCTAAAGGGCTGCAAATTGGTATGTTGATCATCCACCCTCCAATCATCAAACATGCAAATTGGCCCTCACAACTTGTAATTTTATTTTTCTTTAAGGTTAAAGTTAGCCATGATCTTGCGTCTGGCACCGCAACACAGGCCACCATGGCCGGCTGAGAGTTTCATGAGCCGTCGCTGAGAGCTTCATACAGCATTATACGCTATAGAGAAAACTCGATTGTGCCGAAGAACCTTCGGCGCATTTTTTAATTTTTTTTTTTTTTTTGTTGCCTCAATAAAAACAATTTACTTTTATGTATGGTTTCGAGTTACCGACGTCAGTGACCTTGGTAGCATGACGGCACAAAGATCACAATTTAAACTATTGTTGGCTTTATGTGTGGATGACGGCAAGATAGTGATAGAACACGAATATATTGACTTGTTTATCATGTGGCTTTGAGGCAGTTCGTCGCTCTTTGTTAAATCATTGGAGTTGCTCAAGGAATTGAAGGTTTTTCCAATCCTCTTTTCGAGAAAAATAGAACAAAAAACAACCATTGTGAAATGAAGAAAATAATAATTGAAGTCATTAAAATAATCAGGATCTTTCAGAGAAAATCAATAATTAGAAAACTCAAAAGTAAATTTAATGAAAAAAAAAATACTGGATTAAAAGAACGCCAGTCAAAGGTAGAAGGGAATAATGACGCATACCACAATTTTGAGAGAAAGGTTTGTTTTCTAAAGAGCATTGTACCTCCTTTGCAATGCCAACCATCTTCACTGAAAACTTAATTAAGAGGAACAAAAGCTCTTGGAAACTTCCCAGTGCTATATCTTGGGTGTAGAACTGAATGCTAATGCCATTGTTTTCCATTTCCCTTTATTTCTATTCCTAACGTAATTGGTAGATTTAAGAATCAAATCAGGTTACGCAATAGGGCTGCTTTTAATTAAGCAGAGTCAAGGTTGGTTTGATGAAGTCTGAGAACAGTCGTTTGTCTCTCCTAATTATCTTCAGCCTGATTAAATAGATGTTTACAACTTGCATATCAAGCCGTCGGGAGTCAACTAGCTTATTCGCCAAATCAGAATTAAATAGAAATGATAAAAGGTGACACGAAAGATTATGAGTTTCCATGAAGACACAATAATAATAATAATAATAATAATAATAATAATAATAATAATAATAATAATAATAATAATAATAATAATAATAATAATAATATCCTTTATTTCACGCACAATTTAGATGCAGGAGATGAAAAGAAAAAAAATAGTAATCGGCTATATTCAAAGAGTTCATTGAAGTAATGGTAATAAGAGTGTTCATAATGGTAGTATGACAATAATTACATTGAAATAACAGTAATAATAAGAAAAACCGTAACAATGGTAAAACCAGTAGCATGCAATTAATTTTCAGCTGTAGACCTTAGGTAGTTGAAGGCTTCAGGTATAGAATGAGCATTCAATTGCACACTAACAAAGTAAGTTTTGATTCTCAAATAACAGTGATTTCATCAAGCGAGGATAAAATTCACCAAACATAATTGGGTCAGAAATGGATGGCAGTACCACATAAATGCTGTCGAATTTATTGACACTCGAAGGAGCAAATTACTTGAAATGGATTTTATCATAAGGACGGGAGAGTCCAAAATTCTTTCTGAATAATCCGAAAGTCTTTAGTGTCTAACGGTCTATAAGGAATGCTCTTTCCAGCATTTCTCTTTCTTCTCCTTGTTCTTTATCTTTATCTTTTCATTTCGGTCTTTTTCCTGGTCTTTCTATTTGTTTTTCTTCCTCCTTGTCTCTCACTTTTCTTGTTCTCCTTCTACCGGGTCTTTCTCTTCTTATTGTATTCTACATCCTGGGACACCTCTTTTCTGTTTCTTCTCACCGGCCTTCTTTTTTTTTTTTATTTTCCTTGTCTCTCTCTCTCTCTCTCTCTCTCTCTCTCTCTCTCTCTCTCTCTCTCTCTCTCTCTCTCTCTCTTTTCTGATGCTTCTTCTAGGTCTGTCGTCTTTCTCTTCTTTATCTTGGTCTTCCTTGTTCCATTCTTTTATTCCTTGTCTGCATCTTTACTCCTCCTTCTTCTTCTTCTTCTTCTTCTTCTTCTTCTTCTTCTTCTCCTCTTTCTTCTTCTATTTCTCTCTTGTTATTTCCTTCTCCTTCACTGTCTTCCTCTCTATTTTTCTTCCTCTCAGCCTCCCGGTTTTTCCCGCGAAGCGACGGGAATTTCCCCCGAACACCTTGAATTATACCAGGCGAGTTTTCGCTCCTTAACATTTCTCGGGCTTCCCTTTCAGTTGCCGCAGGTTCCGCCGGAGATTTCCGCTGGTGCCAAATATATGTGGGCTCTAAAGGGTAATGTGGCTTGAAGCAACACCATAGTATATTGAGTATGTTAATGGCACCGACGGCCTCGAGTTTGGTTGGCTCTGGTGTCGCGGGAGAGGGAGGTGGGGAGATCGGGAGCCTCCTGGAAGAATCTCTCTCTCTCTCTCTCTTTCTCTCTCTCTGTGCGTCCCCCTTTTAAGGCTTCTAGATACATAACCACAAAAACCTTGCTTAATATGACGTTAAGAAGCTGCCATCCTAGGGAGAGGCTGAGGTAGGGATCCGCCTCTGTACTACCCTAAATCGCCTAACACATCTCTAGTATGACATACAAACGGACGCCGAAAATATGGGCGCCATTATACCTGGGACATAGTACTCCTCCTCTGGGGACTATGCGCCGCGTAAATCATCCGCAAATGCTAGACTAATGCTTTTATCTTGTGACTGATATTGGGGGTACTTTCCTTGCAGAGCATCCATGAACGTTCAATTTATTGTACCTGGAAAATGTACTTACGTATGCACGCTTTCGACTTTCATATACGTTTCCATTAAATCATAACTATATGTGAAATCTGGTATAAAAGATGAAAAGTGTCATTCATTAAGATAAACTAATATACACAGCATTGTCCATGAAATTTCACAGCGAAAAGCCACTGAATAATCACAGAGTTTAGAATATAATACAAAGCAAGAAAAGCATAATTAAATATAAATTCACTCCCTGCCAGGCACCTAGAAATCTGTTTGTCTCCCTACAAAAGGATTATTAGAAAATTTATTCTCCTAGGGCTGCTACCGTCTTTGCTCTTGTGTATTTTATTCCTTTCATCTTTTTTTAATTTTACTCTTTTTAGTTTTCTGTAAAAGAAAGCTATTGAGATGTCTTTATCTGTCTGTCCGCACTTTTTCTGCCTGCACTTTTTTTGTTACGCACTTTTTTGTGCCCGCCCTCAGATCTTAAAAACTACTGAGGTTAGAGGGCTGTAAATTGGTATGTTGATCATCCGCCCTCCAGTCATCAAACATAACAAATTTCAGACCTCTAGCCTCAGTAAATTTTATTTGATTTAAGGTTAGATTTAGCCATGATCGTGCATCTGGCAACGAAAC
>NC_089789.1:32993605-33008605 GCF_040412425.1 Macrobrachium rosenbergii
AGCTGCAACAGAACACAGAACAAATTCTGTTTTTGAAGCAGGGTACCCAAGCGAAATTTATTGGACCTTTCAATGTGACTGAACATTTCCGCTCTCTCTCTCTCTCTCTCTCTCTCTCTCTCTCTCTCTCTCTCTCTCTCTCTCTCTCTCTCTCTCTCTCCGTGGAGCAACAGTAAGTGATTTTAAAACAAACTTAAACATCCATTTTAGTCTTTTTCCATTCCTGAGTATAGCTTGATTATTATTTTCGTTATTGAAACCCAAAATCTCAGCAATTTGAGGTAAAAGATCAGACACTAATTCATTTATTCGTTCTTGTATACATGATATACACATACATACATTACACACACACACACACACACACACACACACATATATATATATATATATATATATATATATATATATATATATATATATATATATATATATATATATATATATATATATATATATATAAAATAGCTGTCATTGCCACACACCATTTCATTCATGAATCATAGTTGAGTACCCATGCATATGTACAAATACTAGTCGGAATGACTGATATCTGTAACAGTGCGTTAGAATCTCTCTCTCTCTCTCTCTCTCTCTCTCTCTCTCTCTCTATGCTCTCTCTCTCAAATCAAATCTATAAAAAATCTCTCAAAAGATGATGAAAAAAACAAGCCAACAATCAACATGAAATGTCAGTATAATATCAAATAACGATATAATGATGATGACGATGTTCCACAAAGTGAATAAATATGAAAGAACAAGTATAATGGAAAAGTTGGATTTTTAATGTGCGAATTTCTGGAAATGAAAAAGATCAACATTCAAACATCTAAAAGTTCCTTGTGTGCCCATATTAGATTATGGAATGTACGCAAACCATCATAGTGATGAACAGGGTTTAGTTCCGAGTAACTCAAAAGAAAGATAGAGTTCTTAGAAGAACTAGAAAAAATAGAAATATTGATTGAAACCTGGTATTCCCAAACTGAATGATGACAGATAAAGGTTTCAAACTTATAGATCAGATAGAAAAATAGAAATCAAGGGAACCGCGATATATATGGGAGAGATGCCAATCAGTCTGTGAGAAATATAACTTTAATAGCGGTAGAATTTAGAAATGAAAAATTAGTGCATTGTAATATATAGACCCCTAATACTAAAGGTTTGACATAATAATTGAAAAATTGGATGAAATATGTAGAAATCACAAGGACTGGACTATGACGTGGAACTTTAACTTTCCTTTGTTGAATGGAAAGAACCTGTATTTAATATAAAGAGAACAATAGTAGTGCAGAAGATAGGCAATTTGAAAAGCTATTAGATATGCTACTAGAACCGGAACATTCAGCTTAAATAAATCACCTACAACAGAAAGGATAATATTATTTAGATCTAGTATTTGTGAACGGGTGATATGTTAGAAATAAAGTATACCTTTTAGCACTATTTAGACCATAATACTAACAGTCCGTTCCAGAACATATAGAAAACAGAGAAAGCAAAGAAACGAAAAAATGGGAAGGATATGGAAAATACAATTTCTATAGTAAGAATTTTGGTCAAAAATAAATTTAAACAAGAATGGGAAAATATATTTGTAAGTGATGATATACAGGTAAATACCATTTTTTATAAAATATATAGATATTACCGAAGTTTAAGGTCTGTAAATCTCTCTCTCTCTAAAACATCAAATACAGTATAATATCAAATAACGATATAAAGGATGACGATGTTCCACGGACACTTCGTTATTTTTCTATTGGATGCCTTAACATCTATTATACACACTGCCAGTCAGACGTTTGATTCTAAAACAATATCTCAGTTCGCCTTCGGTTTGTATATTCGGTGAAACATTTTGATATCACAGTTAGAGCTGCTCCCCGTGGAATCTGCTTTTGTCCTGCGCTCACCTGCCTTCAGGTGTGACGCGGATTCCCATTTAATCTCGCCCGGATTTTCTTTTCAGATCGGATGTTCTGAATTCATGAATTTTAGATTTAATAAAGTGACTTAATTGCTTCAAGGCCCGGCATCAGGTTTTGGACATTTTCTAACAGATCCTTTTTTTTTATAGATATATAGATTTAAGTTTGCGTCGTAAAATACCTCAGATTCAAATATACTGTAGGTGTTGTAGCACGATCAGTCTCAATATTTCTTCATATGAACATTTTATATTCAAGCAAAAGATATTTAAAGTTTTTTTCATGAGAACTCAACAGAAATTATTGTGTATATGTAGGGTATATATATTATATATATTATATATATATATATATATATATATATATATATATATATATATATATATTTATATATATATATATATATATATGTATTTTAGATTTTGTCTTCCTATACTCGCCTTAAAATTCTTTACTTACATATATTATTTTCTTCAGTAGCTGATTGATTTTTATCTCATCAATTTTAAAAGCTTCGAAATTGAAGGTGTATATACACGTCTGAATTCTACTTCCAATACACTTGATGAAATTAAACAAATTTTCCTAACCGGTTTTATTTTCTTGGTAAACTAACTAACAGCACCGTTCGTTCTTCCCCAAAATAACAAAGCCTCCACTTGGGACAACGTTCAATTTAAACTTTAAACTTCATCAGATAACAGAAGCCTTACGGTAACAGAATCCCCAGAAATAATGTCATTTCTGAACACTTGTATTGGCTGGGATACCCAACACCCTCTGCACAATTTCATACCAAGTCCTTGCTTTCTTTGGTTATGGAACTTGTCTGACTCCAATTTGTTTTGACAACTTTCACGGCCCAGGCAGCTGTTTATTTTTATGAATTCGTTTTGATATTTTAGTGGTCCGATATTTTCATGCAGCTATAAAAGTCCTGAATATAAATAGGGCTTTTTAAGGAGATCCAATTTGCATATATATATATATATATATATATATATATATATATATATATATATATATATATATATATATATATATATATATATATTTTATATATATATATATTTGTATATATCACTATATATATATATTTGCATCCCTCACAGACATTACCCCTTCACATAGATGGTAATATCATTGCGAAAATCTAAAATATAGAGAAAGATGGAAAATAGTTAAAAAGATAAACTGTCACTGGTAGAAATGATTCAGAAAGTATGGGAAAGTGATTTTCCTAATGTCTTCCAAATGTGTTTCTGTTTCAATGGACGAGCAGAAAGTTCTCATGTATTATCTACTACATAAACTCCTCAGAGCATCGCCCGAAGTAATGACTGATTAAAAATTCATGATGGATTTAAAACGAAAGTTGTCATAAGTGTCAGTTGATTCAGGTTACTTTTGCTTAGAACGCTTGAATACATTTCCCAGATTCCCAAAGCAAGACATTCACAGAAAAGTACTGAAACCCTTCCATACAGGGTTTACCGCTAACCTCAATTTGCTGCAATATATTAGCATTTAGGTTTTTCAATTCCCGAGAGTTACTCAAAGACTGTGATAGACCTCGCGAAGAAATTGCTCTCTTGCAATTGTTTAACAAAGGGAAAAGCCAATGAGATCCTTAAACTCGCCTCTTAAAATAAGAAGCTTTCTGAAAAAGCAGCAAAAGAAAGTTATGAAGGGTATTGATAGAGAGAAAGGAATTACCAGAAGGAGATTATTTACAACCTTTAATTAAAACGAAGCATGCCTGTCAGACAAAAAAAGCACGAGTTTACGCAGAAAACGAATGAAGCCATTAAGAGACTTCAGAGTTGCTTTCCATGAGGCCATAATTAAAAACCTTGACGTATTTTGACATAAAACAATGATTCCCAGCAGCTCTATCTGGAAATACAAGAGAGTAAGAGAGAGAGAGAGAGAGAGGAGGAGAGAGAGAGAGAGAGAGAGAGAGAGAGAGAGAGAGATGCCAGTTGATCTCGCTCATCAAGTTACAAAATGATACTCAAAAGAAAGGTTGTGAAGTGCCTTGCGCTCTAAAAAAAGGAGAAAAACAGATTTTCAAAGAATGTAGCATTGTCAGAAAAGCAATGGATAAATACTAGCCGAGACTAGATTTCACATTCTTGGAAATAAACTGTACGGGATTTGTTTCTAAAATCAAAAAGACTTGGACATTATCTCTGAGAGTAATTCAGGCTTAATTCCTTATATTTATTTCTGGTTTTCCAAATATTTCGTATACACTGTCATGGATAACGTAGGAAGAAGGGCCAAAATCATGGCATCAGAATTTCAAATGATTTTTAAGTGTTAAACGTATAAACTGACCCCTGTATTTTGAGCTAGTTCTTAACATGAGGTTGCTTACTTATCATAATAATATTACAGTTTCACAGCTACATTTTCTTAGCGCTGTGATCTTTTGTAACCGCACATGCAATACCTGAGTTATAGCAAATTTTGAACTTTTCGTCTTTCTACTTAGAATGCCTGACACACACACACACACACACACATATATATGTACGAGTATATATATATATATATATATATATATATATATATATATATATATATATATATATATATCATTGTTTGCAGATCCTCTCTTTTTCAAGACTTTGAATCATTCTATACTTTTTTCTCTTGACAAGAAGATGGATTCAAGAACAATGCCATTAACTCCAATGAAATTCTGTATGGAGAGAAACATATCAAATAGTATATATATATATATATATATATATATATATATATATATATATATATATATATATATATATATATATATATATATATGTGTGTGTGTGTGTGTGTGTGTGTGTGTGTGTGTTTTATGTGTGGATTGTCTGGTGTTCTGTAGTACAATGAACCGTTATTGTGTAGGTATTATTTTCGCAGGAGACGTGATTGCCGCAATTTTACTCTTATTTCTTTTAACTGCTCTTACCATTACGTAATAAAACTGCTACTAGCCTCGATAGAAATCCTGGATGGACCGCATGTAGTATATTGTCAACGGGGTACGAGACTGAAAGCCAGCAACATTAAGACGTGACTTGTACTTTATTGATTAGTTGACCCTGTCCACAGCTCTCGCTCCTTGATACGCTTTGCATATTTAACAGTGCTCTAAATAATTCTGTGTGTTTGGCGGTGCCTGGTGCTACTATCGATTCCTGGCTGTGTTCCACCGGGTGCTCATAAAAGAATGCAACTCTTAGTACCACTAGAAACTCAGGTATTGCTGGTAAGTCTCCCAGTATCTACGAAGTGATGGAATAAGGCTATGTTCTTCTACTCTTTCCCTTAACTACACTGGAACAAGATTTTTTTTACTAAACTTCTCGGTTATTATATATATATATATATATATATATATATATATATATATATATATATATATATATATATATACATTTTTTTTTTTTTTTTTTTTTTTTTTTTTTTTTAGACAGGACTGTCCAAAATGACTCTTCCTTTTTTCCGAATCGATGTAAATACATCTTGTAGCATTGTCTGAAGATATGTGGTTTTGTCAACAATGTCAGTACATCTTATAGCATTGCCTGAAGATATATGGTTTTGTCAACACCCACAAACTCTTTCTTTTCGGCTGGAAACTGACGATATCACCATTATTTGCTTGTGCCTCATGAGGTAATGTGCTTGTCAATCTTTTTGCTAAGCATCAGCATTCACGCTCTTTTGAGGCGCCAAGTTATCACGCTGCGCATTTTCATTCGTTCACTCTAAAACAAAGATTTATTCTTCCTCTCAGCATAAAGTTGATTACAATCTGACATTCATTTTTAAAGCGAACTTGGCTATCTCTTTAGTTTTTCTTATTTGTGTTACACCTGCTTATGACAGCGTATAGGTATTAATTTCTTATTGACTTCTTACTTATTTGTTCTTTTTTTGCTGTTTCTCTTTTTATTCTTATGCATTTGAGAGAGAGAGAGTGAGATAGAGAGAGAGAAAGGTATCCTATTCTTTGAAAGACTTTTTTCCAAGTGCTGTCCTTCTATGCTTGTGCTTTATTTATTTATTTTGTCTTCGTTTACTCTGAATTTATGTAATATTGTGGAACACTACACACACACACACACACACACACATATATTATATATATATATATATACACACACACACATATATATATATATATATATATATATATATATATATATATATATATATATATATATATATATATATATATATATATATATATATATATATATATATATATATATATATATATATATATGTGTGTGTGTGTGTGTGTGTGTGTGTGTGTGTGTGTGTGTGTGTGTGTTGTGTGTGTTTGTGTGTGTCTCTGGTTGTTTCTTCGTTTGTTTTTGCACGAATATATGCATATATATATCTTAATGAATCCTAACCATATTAATATTTCTTCCTGTAGGGAGGTTGTGAATACAGCTTCAATATCAGTGTAAAGAAAAACTCATGTTTACCTCAGAATTTCTGTTAGATCATTTTGTTCTGTAAGTGCTGTCCGAGGAAGACACCATACCATCAAGACCACGCAATGTGTCTCTTCAGTGTAGATTGCATAACCTCTGAATTTTGGACCGTGTTGTATAGCTTCACAGAAGTCTCATCAGCAGTGTCAAATCTACCTGAATACATTGCGCCATTCACATCCATCTTACACATAGACATATGCCTGAATGCTGATTACAGTATATGCTTTTAAGTCGAAAGTTAAGCTTTAAAGCAAGGAAGCTTTTCATTTTATGTTTGAGAGGAAAGGTATGATTGATTCTTTTGTCGATTACGAATAATCTTGCCTTCAAACTTACAAGTTCGCTATCGTCGTGAGAGAGAGGAAACTTAAGTGGCCGGGTAATAAATTAGAAAATTATAAACCAGGATTCTCACAGAATTATCATAAAATTACCCCATCATCAAATAAAGCAAAAGTTCGACCAATCAACTCCCTCAAGTTCATCGTGAATTTGCCGATCGCCGGTGCAAAGCAAGCGGATGGGACCTTGCTTGCTTGCTTGCAGGCGGGTCTGAGGGATTAGTCTCCCAATACAATCCATCACAACTTAATGAAATTCCGGTGGCAGAATCACGACACTGTCTTATTGGAATGAGATTTGCCCCGATATTGGGATGTTGTGGAAAGCGTAAGACGGATGCATTTATTGGTCTCCAACCTGATAGCAGACGGACGTGGGACGCTTGAGATACTTCGAGTAGTCATATATATATATATATATATATATATATATATATAGTATATATATATATATATATATATATATATATATATATATATATATATATATATATATATGCATACATATATATATATATATATATATATATATATATATATATATATATATACATATACATATATATACACACATATATATAGATATATTTACACACACATCTGTCAATTAATTTTATAGGCCTCTTCATGAATTCATACCTAAGTCTTTCAATCACTTGTTCATTTAAAATACTGAATGCTGGTTATTTGATTAAGATAGGTTTTGAAAAAAACTGAAGAACAATATTAATTTTTCCTCCATGCATCAGTCAGAAGCTTCTAAATAATGAAGGGCTACAATGCCACTCTGAATTGCCCAGTCACTTTGCTACATATGTACTGATGGGTTTGTCAACAGCTTATATGTTTTGTTAGCTCGTTCACCTCATTAAATCTGTTGCTTATTTATCTTTATCTTCTTATGCCATTTTTTATAAGTTTTCCTTTTGAAAGTTAAATATCGGCGGATTTATTCTCTGGAAAATTCATTTTCCATTAGTTTTGTAAAGGAGGGATGAAGTGAGCACTTAAAAAATTTGCCAAATAGTGATGAAATATGATAGTCGCGCATGTGCCTGCACACACACACACACACACACACACACACACACACACACACACACACACACACATATATATATATATATATATATATATATATATATATATATATATATATATATATATATATACATATATATAAACTTTACCACATACACAATTGTTCTCTGCATTAGTAGAATTATTAAGAGGACCTCATTCAAACTGGATGGTATCTAATAAATTATTTATTCAGAAAAGTTATAAGCTTTCTGACAAATAGTCCTCATTATCAAGTATCTATTTTGTCCAAGAAAGCTTGTAACTTTTTCTGAATAAATGCTCTATTAGATACCATCCATTTGAATGAGGTCCTGTTAATTAATATATATATACATATATATATATATATATATAGATATATATATATATATATAGATATATATATATATATATATATATATATATATATATATATATATATATATATATATATATATATATATATATATATATATATATATATATGTACTATACAGCACCTTTTTCAACATGCATCATGCATACAGTTAACGAAACAGGCTTCTATATTCCCTTTGAATTTGGGGACTTACTTTCTCTGGTATGGGATATACAATATGCAAGGAGGTTAGAATATGCTTTCCCACTTTCCTAACCACACCTCCCTCCAACCCCAAAAGTCCCCACCCTACCAAAATGTTTTATGAAGGACTCCCGCCCTACTAGGTGTCTATCCGACGCCTCTCTTCTTCCTTGCTTTGAAAGGTGCTGCTTGTTCCAAAGGTGAATAGAAACTATTCAATACCTGAACTTTTGAAGTCCTGTACATTACGCAAGGAGACTCACCCCAGAATTGCTGCTACATGGGATCCCACCCTAATGGAACCTGAAGTTATTTATTCAGCCTCTCATCCCGATGAACAGGCTTTGACACCCCCAAACTTCTCCTCTGTCCTCATCCAATTAAAGTTTCAACTTCCACAGCTTGCCTCTACTTCAGTTATGTAATGGTGCTAAGTCTTAGTTCTGTAATTGATTCTTGATTCAGACACAATGCTGAAATCTTTGTAAGAGCGTGACAGTTATGAAGTATATTATTATTTTGATTATTTTGTGATCTTACCTTTGTTGATTTTACACACACACATACACACACACACACACACACACACACACACACATATAGAGAGTATATATATATATATATATATATATATATATATATATATATATATATATATATATATATATATATATATATATATATATATATACATATACATATATATGTGTGTGTGTGTGTGTGTGTGTCTGTGTGGGAGGGGGTGAGTGTGTTTGTGCGTGTCTGTACGTGATTGTGTGCTTGTCTGGCTAACATGCATTTTTTTTTGTCGATATATTCAATGCTAAGCATCTCTCTTTCATATTTTTATTTACATTCCTCTCCTTATGTCATTAAATAGGAATGATGATATAATTACACAGATCCGACTTCACTTATTTCTTACCCTCAAGAATGCTCTTAATTGTTCAACCTATTGCCGATTCAAAGATTCTAACTACATGATCATAAATGCAATGAGTGTATGAATATGCAAAGGTAAAATTCTACTTGTCGCTAATTTCTCCTCTCTCTCTCTCTCTCTCTCTCTCTCTCTCTCTCTCTCTCTCTCTCTCTCTCTCTCTCATTTCTCCTCTCTCTCTCTCTCTCTCTCTCCCTCTCTCTCTCTCTCTCTCTCTCTACAGTAGGTTAAAGGATATTCCCTGAAAAAAATATGAAATTCTTAAGGAAATGGACTTCTCAAATACAATTTTAATCTCTCTCTCTCTCTCTCTCTCTCTCTCTCTTACAATAATTGAAAGCATATTACTTAAGAAATATGAAAGTCTGCATGAAATGGACTCCTCCAGATACAATTCTATTCTCTCTCTCTCTCTCTCTCTCTCTCTCTCTCTCTCTCTCTCTCTTGCAATAAGTGAGCGCGTATTACTTAAGAAATATGAAAGTCTGCATGAAATGGACTCCTCAGATACAATTCTAATTTCTCTCTCTCTCTCTCTCTCTCTCTCTCTGTGGAGCTGTCTCTCTCTCTCTCTGAAATGGACTCTCTCTCTCTCTCTCTCTCTCTCTCTCTCTCTCTCTCTCTCTTAATAAGTGAGCTCGTATATAAGAAATATGAAAGTCTGCATGAAACGGACTCCTCATATACAATTCTAATCTCTCTCTCTCTCTCTCTCTCTCTCTCTCTCTCTCTCTCTCTCTCTCTCTCTCTCTCTCTCTAGCAATAAGTGAGCGCGTATTACTTAAGAAATATGAAAGTCTGCATGAAATGGACTCTCAGGTACACTCTCTCTCTCTCTCTCTCTCTCTCTCTCTCTCTCTCTCTCTTGCAATAAGTGAGCGCGTATTACTTAAGAAATATGAAAGTCTGCATGAAATGGACTCCTCAGATACAATTCTAATTTCTCTCTCTCTCTCTCTCTCTCTTGCTCTCTCTCTTGCAAGTGAGCGCGCGTATTACTTTAAGAAATAAAAAAGTCTGCATGAAATGGACTCCTGGAGTACAATTCTAATTTCTCTCTAATTTCTCTCTCTCTCTCTCTCTCTCTCTCTCTCTCTCTCTCTCTGGTTGCAATAAGTGAGCGTATTACTTAAGAAATATGGAAAGTCTGCATGAAATGGACTCCTCAGATACAATTCTAATTTCTCTCTCTGTCTGTCTGTCTCTCTCTCTCTCTCTCTCTCTCTCTCTCTCTCTCTCTCTCTCTCTTGCAATAAGTGAGCTCGTATTACTTAAGAAATATGAAAGTCTGCATGAAATGGACTCCTCAGATACAATTCTAATCTCTCTGTCTCTCTCTCTCTGTGTCTCTCTCTCTCTCTTGCAATTAGTGAGCGCGTATTACTTAAGAAATATGAAAGTCTGCATGAAATGGACTCCTCAGATACAATTCTATTTTCTCTCTCTCTCTCTCTCTCTTGCAATAAGTGAGCGCGTATTACTTAAGAAATATGAAAGTCTGCACGAAATGGACTCCTCAGATACAATTCTAATTTCTCTCTCTCTCTCTCTCTCTCTCTCTCTCTCTCTCTCTCTCTCAAATAAGTGAAAGCATTAAAATTGAAAATGTGAATGTCTACATGAATAAACTCCTCAGATATAACTCTAATTTACCTTCCTCTCTCTCTCTCCTCTCTCTCTCTCTCTCTCTCTCTCTCTCTCTCGCTCTCTCTCTCTCTCTCTCTCTCTCTCTCTTCTCTTTACAATAAGAGAAAGCATTAAACTGAAAAATATGAAAGTCTACTTGAAATATAAAATAAACTCCTTAGATATAACTCTAATTTACCTTCCTCTCTCTCTCTCTCTCTCTCTCTCTCTCTCTCTCTCTCTCTCTCTCTCTCTCTCAAGCACCAAGACCTTCCCGGTCTGCGGCCACACTCTTGATCTAATTTGGTGAATGGGTGAACTAAGTGGATCGTGTTGCTCTTGTCGTTTCTGGATCTGATCCATGAGAGCAATTGCTGGCTCTTCGAGGTTTCATTCACAAATTAATTCCACATGTAACATATGTCGTCTACTGTCTCTAACAATTTCTTTAATGAAAAGTTACACGAAATTATTAGCACCTCTCTCTCTCTCTCTCTCTCTCCTCTCTCTCTCTCTCTCTCTCTCTCTCTCTCTCTCTCTCTCCTTTCTCTTTCTCTCTCTCTCACCATTATATGTATGTGTGTGTGTGTCTACATAATCTACATATTATATATACACATATATATATTTATATATATATATATATATATATATATATATATATATATATACACACACACACAAACACACACACACCTTTGAGAAAAGAAAGACAGTAAGATGGTTTAATAGCTTTAGTCTAGTTCCTTTTAGAAGACAAAGGGCAGATGTAAGGGACTGTTAGAAGGAAGGAAAGGTGAGCGCACATAACTCAAAACACTTGATCCGCTTCGAATACTGAGGGCAAATGAGAATAGGGGAATTTTTAGCGGAATTGTATACTGAAAAATAGTTCATTCTTGTTGTAAATGTAGAGTTTTCCGAGTAGAAACACAGGGGATAGAGTGACTGCTCAGTACAGAGTCGATGGAAGGGTAGGTTGATAGATCTGATGGTGAGAAGAAGATTAAGCTTCCTAAATCAAGTGGTTGAAACAAAATTGGGAATGGGGAGGCATTTTCATTTGGTTAGAAAGGGCTCATTCAATATCCAGCTGTAAATGTAAGTAAGTAAGGGCAGGGAAATTAATTATGTGGAAGTGATAATGGCGAGTGATGATATGGATGAGGAATAGTACAGGGTTACAGACGTGTGCGTAATTAAAGAGAGGGGAATATAAGTAATTAGAATAACAGGGACTACTTGAGGGTTTAGGCGAATGAAGAGGAGGTATAAAAGGAAGCGAAGGGAGATGTGATCAAATGATGTTTAATGAAGTTTGGTGATATTGTTTAAAATGCATTTTCAGGGCTGAAGAAAAATCCAAGTGGAAGTATGTGAAAGTGAAGGAGAAATTGCGAGAGTGCCATAATAATAATTCATATATTTAAGGTGAAAGGAATGTGAGTAAACGGAACTAATAGAGAAAGAGACATGCTGTATAAAGAGAATTTAATTTGGTGGTGAGGTCAGAGGCTACTTGAGGATTCGTACACAATAATGAAAATGTAAATGTTAAGATGGCAAATGTGTGTGCGAGAATCGAAGCCGCATCCCGGACATCAAAATGACTTCATAATATATATATATATATATATATATATATATATATATATAAATATCTATATGAAAACATATATATATGGCTCTCATGACCAAATAGTTGCCAATAAATAAGGGCCTATATGCTTTCGAAATTCAGATATTCCAGTTCCATTTACCACCTTGGAAGGCACGGTGAGTAATTCCAAAGGACGTTTTTAAAACAGAAAAAAAAACACAAGAACAAACAAATAAAGACTCGAGATGGGACGAGATGAAAAATTGAGCCTCCGAGAAGGACCCGGCATCGGAGGCTCTTTTGTCCTCAAGTCGCGTGTTGTTGCTCGTTAATAAGTTTGACAAGTTGCGCCGCGAAGACGAAGGAGAAAATGCTGTCGGGACACAGACCAGGGTAAAGAAAAGGAAACGTGGGGGATATGGAAGAGGGCACAGAAATGTCTAGACGTCTCAGATACTTACGAAGGTATTTGGGAACTCGTTGAGAAATACTATTAGAAAGGCATCCTGTGTCTAAGTTGTAACGGTGGTAGGTTCCTTTACCAACAATCGTCGTCAAATGACAGGGAACTGTATTTCCGTTATGTCTTTTAAGCCCCTAAAAAATAAAAAACAACGATAGATCGCTAAAAAAACCTCAAATAGATCTAGTGAGTCCTGAATGTGTGGGACTGGTCACAGGAAGACTCGAAAAACATTGGAGTTCATAAGACACACATAGAAACAGACATTCTCACATTATTATATATATATATATATATATATATATATATATATCAATTTCCTCATTGGTCTGCCCAAAGCATTAGGTTTTAATCCGACTACTCAGAACAGCATGTGTCTAAATGGCCTAAGTACTTTTTTACTTATTTGAATTTTATTTATTCCTCAAGTCCTATATGATTTTTCAAGGTGTTTTCACAGATTCGAGAATTAAAACCAAAACTCTCTTTATTGGCTGTCATCATAATTATGCACCTTTATCTTTCGAAAACCACCGTTCTTTTGTAAGTGCCCAAGATGTCGAATGAGGTAATCAAAACATCACTTTTCTTTTTTTTCTGTCATTTTAGACGTACTAAAAAAAGTCACTGTAGCAGTGTGTTGTCACAGAAAAAAAAAAAAAGATCTGGACTACGTATTCCTAAGTCGTTCCTCCGGCGAGCAAAGTTGTATATGTACAATTTCTATCTCGCTAGTTAACTATTAACCTCTCACAAGTGGCAACAACGTGACGGACGTTTTCGGAATGGAAATAATTAAATTGTATTTGACCAGCACTTGAAGAGCACGTGGCGACAGACAGAATTTATGAATCGAACATGGAATTAAGATCATCGTTTTGTTCTGGCGTTTTTCTTGTACACGTAGATGAAAGTTCAATAGACTTTTCCATACATTGTGAAAATCATTGACTGTTAGTTGTCCTAGCTTAAACACCAACGTACCCAATGCATAATTAGTTCATTTTACTATTGACATTTCTTCTAAACAGTCCACATATATTCCACGTAACCTAAAAATACTCTGTTGTAATCAGCAAAGCCTGAAAAAATATGTTGTAACTTAAAAATAGATTGTTGTTGAATGTTTGGAAATCCATGCGTCTAACACAAATGAATTTATTTATCTGAACAGAAAGGATTTTCATAAGTGGATCTGATGTGTCTTTGTGGTATGGATTTGTTATAAAGTGCCATAAAAGCTAAGTTCCTTGACTTTAGATTATAAAGACAGTTAAATCTATAACATTCAAACATTAATTTTTTCCCAAGCCAAGGGCAAAAGTATCACTGAGATATGGAACAAAAAGAGTCTTCTCCTCCTTGTAGTTTGTGGGGCAAGAACTGAGTTCCAAGAGAGAGAGAGAGAGAGAGAGAGAGAGAGAGAGCCTTTATGATTCAAATGTCGTCTCGTGCACAGACACAGCGGTCGTTCACAGTTCTCACAATGTACCGGCGAAGGCAAACAAAGACCTAAATTAGACTTCATTGAAATGATACGCCCGCCTTCTGGAGTATAAACAGGTGGAATGGTCTAACGTGTTTCATAAAGTACCCAGAAATTCTTGTAGTTTACCTATTGTATACTTGTTTTACATAGATGTAAAGTACATTGAAATGTATTAAATTGTTTAGATATACATGCATACACACATACACAAGCACATACACACACACATATATATATACACATATATATATATATATATATATATATATATATATATATATATATAATGTATATATACATATATATATATATATATATATATATATATATACACACATATATATATATATGTGTGTGTATATTATATATATATATATACATATATATATATATATATATATATATATATATATATATATATATATATATATATATATTACATTTTTCATTAATACCTGTATCTCAAATGACA
>NC_089789.1:33013605-33018605 GCF_040412425.1 Macrobrachium rosenbergii
AGAGCGTTCAGGAATCTATTCGATTCCCTAAAGCCCTCTCCACAGATTTATCTTGGAATATTTGTACAGATACATAACTGTGGATTTGTTTCCCCATTATTATTATTATTATTATTATTATTATTATTATTATTATTATTATTATTATTATTATTATTATTATTATTATTATTATTTTAACCACCTTGAAAATTAGTTTATGGCTGGCCCCAGAATCTTTGTTGTAGTTTGTGTTAATTTCAGGTCTTAGTACACCAGCTCACTCATGTACACCATTTTCTATTCATAATATGTTTGAACCATGGTTTTATATCTAGAGCCTCCTATAGAAGGAATAGCTTGTTCCACTTTGACTTTTATTACTGATCTGCCCAGTTTGACAAAGTTAAGCATTCTAGAAGAATTATACGTTTTCAAAAGCGGATTTCATGCACTGTATAGGACATCTTTTTTTCATTTTTACTTTGGAGTACTTAAGAACAAATATAATGTCAAATACACATAAGAACAATATACTCAAATAATAAAATGAAGTTAGGTGATGCATATGTGTTGCTTAAATGCGATACTCTTCGGCCAAAAAAATACGAGAAGTCTTTTATCGCATGCCTTTGAATCCATCAACATTGTAACCGGATAATACAAAGCACTTTGTTATAATAGAAATAAATGTTGGAGAAACTGAAGCTTACGTAATATTATTGTATTCCTGTTCGCTTTGTTTCCACAAGGTTTATGTAAAGTACAGATACAATCCTTTACATTTTAATTCAACACACACACACCAGTATACATGTACAGGCACACACAAACACACACGCATACACACACACATATATATCAACAGATAAATTCATTTGCTTTTTTAATTCAACACACACAAACACACACGCATACACACACACACACACACACACACACACACACATATATCAACAGATAAATTCATTTGCTTTTTTAACTCACACACACACACAAGTGCACATGCATACGGAGCCACATAAAAACACACATATCAACAGGTAACCGGATAATACAAAACACTGAAGTAAACGTTGGAGAAATTGAACTAGCTCTCCAGTTTCACCGAAATACTTTATCTTTTTCCTAAAACGTTCTATGTGGTGATGGCGCAAGACGGAAGTCACTTTCAAAGTCTGTCCAAAGGTAAACTGGTTTAGTTTCATTTTTGTATTTTCATTGTGAAAATGCATGATTTGGTCTAAACACAAAGAACAATATCTACAGCTCATAAACTTACATTTCAGATGTTAATAAATTTCTAATGACTTATTAAGATTTTTGTTTTGTTTTGATCTCCACAGAAGCTGCCTTCGCCAGAGTAAAATTTGAAGTTAAAATTACTTTTTTTGTGTGTGTGTAGCGAATATAATCATTTATCTTGATTTTTCATGTTGATCCTGGTGCTTGGTTATAGTTTCACAAACAACACATTAACTACATTTAGATACATACATAAAGTATATACATACACAATGGTGACCTGTATCATATTGCCACTGCAAACTTACTGAATTACTAATTCAGATGTAGCATAATGTCTTTCTCTGATATGTGTAAATAATTTAGCGTTCATTTCCTTACTCGGTAGTCATTGCTTCGTCTTCCTGTACTTAAAAATGAGGCACGAAGAGTTTTTGTTTTTAAGAAATAAGACTTCAATGACAATATCATTTTGTAGTTTAAATGTACTAGTATATTGTAAGTTTACGTAATTCATTGTATTCTGTTTTGCTTTGTTTCTATATATATATATATATATATATATATATATATATATATATATATATATATATATATATATATATATATATATATATATAAATATAAATCATATATATACATATACTACTCCTATATCTGCCTGATTTCAATATGAAAACAGAACAATAGACTTAAAGCGAGGAAAGAAAAAATAAGGAAATAGATTTATATTTTATCATATTCACCTACAGCTGTAGTCCAATATCGTTGTCTTTACGGATTTGCAAGTCATTAGAAATTTATTAACATCTGAAATGTAAGTTTATGAGCTGTAGATATTGTTCTTTGTGTTTAGACCAAATCATGCATTATTATTATTATTTATTATTATTATTATTATTATTATTATTATTATTATTATTATTATTATTATTATTATTATTATTATTCTCGACGTGTATGGCCGCGGCCTAAATGAATACTAATTCGGATACAATTACTAAATTTAATCTAAAATATATTCAGTATATCCAAAACTATTACTGATTTGAGTAGCAAATCTAGAATGCATTCCAAAGTACATTGACAAACAATTTTAATAGTACGTTATGCCACCAAGCCTCTTCTATGGACGTTCTCCATCAATACTTAACCACTCTTCATTTTATAATGACATTTACAAATTTTTCCTGTCGAATGGTAGCGATATCAGACTTATTTGCAGAATGGTACGATACACAGTCCAAAAATGTATGCTTCATCATCCGAAGAAAAATTCATACTCACAAAATTATCTTGTCCCCTTCTGATGTCCAGCAGTCGATGTTAGTAAATTATTAAATTCGATCATTCTGAGAATTTTCAAACCTTTGAAAGTTACGTTTTTGGAACCATTTTAAGGAATTGTTCACTTTCCTTACGAGCCCATGTTTTTCAAGATCTTTCCCACGGAATGCTATATACACCAGGAATGACTAACTAACTTGTTTCACACACTTCCATTGCGTAGGAAATGTGTTAAAATGTAAAAGTTAGAAAAGGCATCAGAGGGCTCATCTAAATTAAAATGGATAATAGGAACTGAATACTGTGTATGACCTAAAACTAAGGCTACCTGGAAACCATTTGCTTTTTCCGGAAATCAAACGCTGATCGCGTTTCAGTATTTTGAAATTTAAGTCTGCTGACTTTCGCGCCTTGAGTGACTAAACACTCTTGTACTGTAATGATTTATTCATATTACTAGACTGCATAGTGAGCAATAGTACTCGATGAACCACTCAAAACCCACACACTGACTCTCTAGCAAATTTCCAGTGAGATTTTGTGTCCCGTAGACTTAGTGAGGAGGGTCTTGAAGCTTCCGTTTGAAAACTTTAATATCTTCAGGAAGACTTATTTGGGTGCACTTCTAAGAATTTCCCGTGTGCCCGGGAAATCATCTCATAAATAATTCGGAAGTCTCTTATGCCACAGAAGTGCAAAGACCCGAGTTGATAGCCTCCAGACGTAGAAACACACGGAAACATCCATTTTAATCAGCTATTTGTCACAGTAAAATGTGATTGCATTTTATAGCCGCTGCCGTCAGACCTGAAAGAAAAACAAGTAGGTTTATAAAAAGAGTAATTAACTTGGTAAGATAATCTCACGTTCTTATTATTTAATCGTGGCTTCTTCAATTTCCAAAGCTATGTTGGGCTCTTAAATCACAGATCTACCTGTCTGGCTGTCTCTCTCTCTGTCACTCTCCTTGTAGAATATTTAAAGTAAAATATTCTGGGGATGTTAGAGATACGAAAGTAAGTGCCCTTATGAGAAGTTAAAGCGTACACTTCTTTGAATAACGAGATTATCAGAAAATTCAGCAATCTTTTTTCTACGTATCGTAAATATTCTAAACATCGTAATTGATTTTCTAATCGTCGTTTTTCGGCAAAAGAAAGCACAGACAAGTTTAAGAGATTATAAGTGTCGCGTTGATTTTACAAATTAATGGACTTATTTCAGGGGCTCACACCAGTTTTTCTATATCCTTTAACTCCTTACCGTACTTACCCAGGCCTCCCGTATCCTTTAATGACCCAGGAACACCAATTCCTTTTTAAGCAAGTCTTAGGGCAATGTCTGTGCTGGGTAAAGGCCGGATTAATCTAAAAAAAAAAAAGTCCAATAACCAACGAAAAGGGTGTTGATTTTCAATGGAAAATACTTAATACAGGTAGGTTTCTTGTGCCATAGTCCAGACGCTACCTCATAGCGAATTGTTTGGAAAACAAACGCGATTTTTCCAGTAGACAAATGTGGGTCTGGAAAGTTTTACGAGAAGTTCTAAAACTTTGGCTGAACTCATCTGAAATTGTACAAGTTGAGAAAGAAAGTAACAATGCGAAGGAAAATATAGTAAGCGCCTTCACGCTCTCAGTGTTTCTTAGGTTCACAGAATAGACCCAAATCCCAGCATTTGTCTTAGATATTATTGGATCAACATTAATAGTTTTGTTATTTGATATAAAATCAGGATGACATAATTTAATTTAGAGTTATATTGTATTCTAGTTGCATTTTAAAAAATTATATATATATGTGTATATATATATATATATATAATATATATATATATATATATATATATATATATATATATATATATATATATCTTCTTCTTTCTTTTTTTTTTAAGTGCTTTTTCCCATTTTTGTATGGGGTAAGCACGATGCCTTCTTTTGAAGGACTTTTGATTTGGCTTTGGGGTAGACCTGTAGTCTCGATCGGCTGCCCTGCCTGACATCGCTTAGACCCCGATAGCGCATGTTTCATGTATATACCCGACCCAACGCCATTTCTTCCCAGCAGCGAGAAGTTGTTGGTGCGGTAGGGCGAGATTTTCGAGACGTATGAGATGTTTGTTATGTTTTTTAGAAGGTAGTGGCTTTGTTTTGTGTGTGTATTTAGTCTGTAACACCCATTTGCTTTTAAGCAAACCTATCCGTTGATTATATATAATCCCGGGATGTCTACACGGATAGCAAATGTCTGCCTTCTGATCAGTCGGCTATGGATTTGAAACCTGCGCCACAGACCCTACGAACTCCGAAGCTGCTGCTGTAACTGACTTATATATATATATATATATATATATATATTTTATGTCCTTACAAAGCCCTCACTGTAAACTTACAGAATTATAATTGCTATCATATATACTGACAGTTATGATAATCTTGTTTAAAACCTTCACCTACTCTGAGTCGTACCGTAAGTGGTACAAAAAT
>NC_089789.1:33023605-33041105 GCF_040412425.1 Macrobrachium rosenbergii
TCGCGTAGGACTCAGCTTGAACATCAATCTACTCCCGTCCTTTGCCGTGAATATGCTCAACAGAGATTGAGAGAAACGTTGGCCTTACGTACGTGTAGCAGAGTTACAACGCGACAGACCTGAATAACTCTACGGACCACGAAACCCATATTTCAGTTCCGGGGCGACCATTGTATGGGCCAGAAATACGTTATATATTTCCTGATTCACGAATATCTCCCTCTCCAGAAATGACAAAATTTATAGAAAATTTAAATTTTATTTTTCTTATATTCTCAGTACTGCGTTCTATACTAATACATCTCGTTCTTAGTGATTATAAAATTTTCCTGAAATCTTTTTGGTTATTATGTTTCTTCTTTTTAAAGACAAATTTCGCTCTTAAAAACGGCAGTTCATAAATTCCTGAAGACAGGAGGGAATGGGAGAATGACATGAGTTGCAAACCCTTCTTATGTAATACTGAATCTTTTTTTCCAAATATTTAAATTGTAGGGAACGAGACTGGTTACAGGCCATAAGATTGATTGATTCTCCAGTTCATAATAATTCGACCCTGTTCTTGACGAACTAGCGTATCTCATTTCTTTATGTTTTTGAGTGTTTCAGCCAAAGTGTCTCTTTTACTCTGTATCATATCAAAATTTCAGCTGTCTTTTTTGTCACATTTACCAACAAAACTTCCACAAAAGATGAGCCAATTAGAAGCTCTTAATAATATCAAAATCTTTGAAGCCTATTTTCTCAGAAAGAGAAACAATTGGCTTACGCTAGTTCGTTAAACTAGGGCTAGAATTCTCACTGTGCGTCTTTATAGACTAGGAATGCCTTGAAACAAACAGTGACGGTAACAGCATGCAGTCAGGCGGTACACCACTTGAAAGTTAATTATAATGCCAAGCAATATCAAACCCCCTAACTTAGCGTTGCTTCCATTCAGACCAGAACCGAGCGGATTATGCCGTTCTGTATCTGCCTTGGTGCTTCGGGTGTGATTTCAGACTACAAATGCCGCAAGTTCTCATTATTAACAAATGTTTTTTCTTACACATGACCTTGTCGGCAGTTCCAGTGGCCCCCAGTTGATTCGTTTTCCTCCGTTCTTTTGTCGTTCGTTAGCAAGGGCACTGCATAAGTCTTTCATTTACTCTTTCAATATTCATTTCTCTTTAAAGAGTAATTCCTATGGATCACCTCTATCATAGTTTAGAAATGTGGTTCAGAGATATGGTACAACCAGTTTTTTAAATTAAACACTTAAATTTGCTGTGTGCTACCGTATATTTGATTCAAATGTTGAAGAACAAATGTGCTTCAGGAATTCGGTAAATATGTTACGACCTACTACAGTTTACAGTCCAAACAAATAACCCGAATTTCTCTCAGCAGAGAATTAAGAGAAGATGACTCTGAAAAGCATGTCTATAGGATCCCAGTTAATTATTTGTTACAAATGTTAAAATCTTCTGCAGGACTATAACTTAAGTAACGAGGCAATATGGTATTCTTTATTTGTCATTTCCCCTCTCTCTCTCTCTTTCATCTATATTTTTTATGAAATGTTATACAGAGATCGCCATGAAAATTAACGACCTTGGCCCACATGAACGTATCTTCTAAAATAAAAATAGATGTGAAATGTTATGTGTTGATTTCCTTTCGTTTGGTATTGTCAACGAATATATCCTAAAATTTTATATGCAGCCTTTGCCGTTTGATTATTGTTTTTAATACTGGAACATTTTTAGCTTGAACCATTCAAGACATATATTTCTAAAACGTTTTGGAATATCCTTCCTACGGCAATATCTGGAAGCAGAAAAACGCCTACTCAAGTGTCTGGGAGTTTGATAAACATACTATCAAAAAATTAATTCTGTCTTTTAGAATTTTTAGTATTGGCTTAATGAATTGCGATTCATCACCCCTACATTCAGGAATATATGTGACATCGGATAATCTCTAAAATATTGACCATTTCACGGCAGTTGCGTAGCCAAATAATTGTTTGGATATTTGCTGGGTCTGTTATTAGTGTACCGTGCCATTATTATGACAGGCCTAATGAAGTGCATGGGCACTTTCAGTGTTTTTTGACGATAAACACAAGGTGTTCGTGGACGCGCAAATAGATACGTAAGTGGAAGTGTTGCCCTTCAAACACTGCTTAACATTTAAACTTTTTTAATTTCCGTTAATTCTAGCAAATCTTCTAATAATATTTTTCCTTTATTTTTATCCATTTTTATACGTTGCAAATCGTACAACATGTTCTCGTCATTATTTTACACAACTAATCTCTTTTATTTTTAATCTTGTCTGGACATCCACGTTTGTCAAGTGGCATATAAGCGAGTTTATCTCTCAGTTACTACTGGGCATGTGAGCTGTTTTAATTATTTTTAGTATCTGTGGCTTATGTTATTCATAAAACTCTATTCTCTATTTTTATACATTTTTATATGCAGCAAAACCTTCGCAATGTCTCCATCTTTCCACACACATAATCCCTCTCTCTCTCTCTCTCTCTCTCTCTCTCTCTCTCTCTCTCTCTCTCTCTCTCAGTTGACTACAGGGTATAAGAAATTGTGCAAAAGGTATTCAAGAACATTCTTCCATACTCACACCTTTCTCGGCTTAATCTTCCCGTTTGATTTCCGCGGCCGACTAGACGCAAGTGCAAGTGAAAAATACAGAACAGTTTCACTGGTGTAATCCTTCCACCGAAATAAAAAAAACGGAAAAAAATGGCAAATAACTAAATAAATGGTGTCTCAACATTTCACGATTTTCCATGTATTTTTCGAGATACTTTGGGAGAGTTCTGACAAGATTTTAGGATCTATTGCATTTGGAAGTAAAAGAGTTTTCCGCTAAAGTTTGTGTCGAGTGTAGAATATATGTAGTCTCAACTATTTTTTTAATAGTTTTTTTTTTTTACTTTCTTGCATCTTGAAAGGTTGGAAATAGGATAAAAAGCAAGCATTACAGAGAAAACGTAATCTGCTTAAAACTGTGATTGTTAGAGTTTTATATGTATATACATCTAATTGTAATAGCCACAAAAAAGTGACCAGTATATTCTATATATATATATATATATATATATATATATATATATATATATATATATATATATATATATATATATATATTACTAACAGGACCTCATTCAAACAGGATGGTATATAGTGGAGATATTCATTCAAAGAAGTTACAAGCTTTCTAGGAAAAGCAGTCCTCATTCTTAAGTATCCGTACGGATAATTGCACGGATAGTTGAGAATTAGTATTATTTGTCCCTGAAAGCTTGTATCTTTTAAAATAGATATCTTTACTAGATACCATCCAGTCTGAATGAGGTACCTGTTAGTAATTGTATATTGCAAAAGAACAATTGTGTATGTGATAAAGTTTTATATATATATATATATATATATATATATATATATATATAATATGTATGTATGTATGTATATATTATATATATATATATATATATATATATATATATATATATATATATATATATATATATATATATATATATATATATGTGTATATATGTATGTATATATATATATATATATATATATATATATATATATATATATATATATATATATATAGATGTGTATACTGATTATGTTTTCATCCGTTCAAATCTAACTTATATTATGAAGTGATGTAGATAATTGTTAATTGTATGAATTACATAGTTGAAATAAATGTGTGGCCAGTGCAAAACGTTTTTGATTTATGGGGGAAAAGGGAATGCAAAATCCAGTAGTAGTTAGTTTGTTATTTGTTAATGTCAATCACATTACACCTAATTAAAATCAACTCAATAATAAAACAATTAATTTGCTCTTTCTGGCTGTTGAGGTATTGTGTTATCGAATATCCCATTGTCTTTAAAAAATTAATGTATTATATAATTTCCTTGATTATTTGATAAGAAAGATTATTTGGATGCCCATTGTTTACATCTAGAAGCAAATAAAAAAATAGGATATCAAATGGCCCATTACATACAGTATAAATACAGTAACTTTAGTTATCTGATTCTCAGTACAGAAATACAAAAAAGATACCGGTCCGTTTTTTAGACAATTGCGGAATGTTATGTGAATGCTTTTGTCAAAATAATAACTTATTTTCTTAATATGAATAGTGATACACCAATGAATTTGGATTTCTTTAATAAGCGAAAATGTAGACTCATACAATGTAAATATAAGCGCAGTCGTTTTTGCCGCTCGGTCGTTCTGGATGGGTACCGTTGGCCGTAGTTCTGGTGTTAATGTATCAAGAATCCGAAATTATAAATTGTTAAATAGAAATAGGATGTCATTCACCCAAGGGTAAACGATCACGGAAGTCGCCTATTCGTGCTGCTAGAAGAATCAACTTTATTTTTCTTGATGAAGAACATTCGTCACTCGGAATCATAAAAAAAACAAAACTCGAGATATTCTGATCGCCAAGGAAATTATAAAATATTGAATATAGATAGGATCTCATTCACCCAAGGATACACGATCACGGAAATCGTCTATTCGTGTTGCTAGAAGAATCAACTTTATTTTTCTTGATGAAGAACATTCGTCACTCTAAATCTTAAAAAAAAACAAAACTCGAGATATTTTGATCGCCAAGGAAATTATAAAATATTGAATATAGATAGGATCTCATTCACCCAAGGATACACGATCACGGAAATCGTCTATTAGCGCTGCAAGAAGAATCAACTTTAGTTTTCTTGATGAAGAACATTCGTCACTCTGAATCTTAAAAAAAACAAAACTCGAGATATTTTTCTCGACACGGAACTTGTTATCCATTTGCAAAAAGAGAGAGAAAAGGACTTTGCAACGATTTATTGGCTGCAAATGTTGCCCTCAGCCGTTGATTTGTTGCCATTGATTCGTGACTAATTGCAACAGTCTGTTCCGGAAATGGAAACTGTCAGACGCAAAGTAACTGATGAAAATGAAAATTTTTCTCTTCAGAGGTTAAGTCTCCTTCGTCTCTCGCAACTGCCATTTCTCTTTCATTTAGATAACTGTTATTTTCCTTCATGAAAGAAGTTAGTTGTGATATTATGGATTTATGCATTAAGTAAAAAAACTATCGAAAATTATATATATATATATATATATATATATATATATATATATATATATATATATATATACATATATGTATATGTATGTGTATTTATATATATATATATATATATATATATATATATATATATATATATATATATATATATATATATATATACATATATATATATATATATATATATATATATATATATATATATATATACATATATATATATATATATACTACAAAGTAACTGCAAAACCAGGGATTTCACTCGCTGAAATTTTCGTGGAGAAATCACCAATTCACTAAAGGCGATTTGATTCCCGAGGGCCTGGTACTAAACTCGGCGAAACAGTGATTCTTCACACTGTTTCGCTGTAATTGTACTAGCCCTCGAGGATCAAATGTTCATATGAATTGGTGATTGCACGATTTCATTACCATAATATATATATATATTATATATATATATAACCCTATATATATATATATATATATATATATATATATAACATATATATATATATATATATATATATATATATAATATATATATATATATATATATATATATATATATAATACATAATATATAATATATAATATATAATATATAATATATAATATATAACTCACAATTATTTAACAGAAGTCCAATTGACATTATTCACTTTGGTAAACTATCGAATTGTTCATATGTTTTGTTTTGGAGCTGAAGACTTATAAAGTTACACATCATAATATCAAGAAGTCATTTTATAAAAGTGATGTTCATCCACGGGCTTCTGATAAGAATATAGACCAACAAGAAATAGTTTATTAACTATAAGAGTTTCCGTATTCTTAACCTTATATGGTTGATTTTTGTTTATTTCTTAAAAATGCATAATAGTCTGATTGCAATTTATGCCTTATGATATTTTTTACGATTTCTTTCTATGTTTTCTGCACTGCAATATTCTCTGAAGGAATTCCATTGAAAATGGCGTACTTAAATGATGAGAAAACATAAAATGCAATTTTCCACCCTATCTTCGACTCGAGATAAAATGTTAAAATTCCACCAGAAATATTTCATGCCGTGTATTGGCCTGCGTCTCCAGGCTTTAATGTCGCCCGAAAACTTCGAATTCCTCATCAATCTTGGCCCTCAGCCCTCCTATCCTGCGACTGACTACACCACCAAACTCCCAGGTTGCTGATAATCTGAAAAGTTCCACGTCAGCTTTATCTTCTCTGGTCAATCTTCGCGAACTTGTTGGAACGATATCAGGGCTAAAACTCGTCCTTTGGAAAAGGATGGAGAGCAACCAGGAAGGAACCTTTGGCGTTGGACGGGGAAACGTACGGCAACTTTGGGCCTCTTTTTTTTTATTTGGATCATAATCTCCGAAGAAAAACGTGAGTATGTTGGAAAAGATTTATTCGTTGTTTTAGAGTAAGCTGGCCTTATGCCAGCACCGTCTCTTGCTCTTGAAACACCCCATGAGATTCGCATTAAATGGTTCTGCTTTGTTCTTTTTTATTCTGTGATGATGTGGGTTCCTAGAATTCGTGTTAACAATTTGATAATGTAAATAGGTTTTGCTCAAATAATAAAAAATTATAAAAAAAAAAACATTTCATTGTGCTTCCTGCTTGATATCTTGAGACAGCAATAAAAGATATTAAAACTGAAAGTAAAATTTAGACAGTTCAGTTAACTCTGACTGATATTCCTCAAATTTAGGATGTATGTGCACATTATTTCCTTGGCTACATGACATATTACTTTCATTTAAATGCGAACAGCTGGTCTTCCCAAATTCGTCAAAACGAAAGCAATATGGTTGCGTTAACATGAAGTAAAAAAAAAAAAAGTAAATAAACAATCTTTGCCGAATTGCTTTTCCGCCCGCATAGATATTTACCCTTCATTTTAGTGCTACCTCTGCGCATGTGCATACAGCCACGACCAAATTCGCTGAATGAATTTAGAAAAGCATCTGAGAGCGCTTTTGATGCAAGGACGCTTTCAGAATTGCAATGCTTGCGTAATGTAAAGAACATCATGCTAGGAAGATGTGGATTTTGAATAAAACAGGAGTTCAAGAAGTCCAGTTATATTATTTTCGTAGAGGAAAAAATAACTGTGCTTGCTATGAAATGAGTAAAATGAAAGAAAAGAAAAACTGGAAGGGGGAATATTTAACGAATGTCTTGCAAAGGAAAACAACAAAACCAAGGATTTACAATAAAGAAGGAACTAGGGTATATCAGGCTTAGGAATGTAGTTGCTAAAAAAAAAATGCCAAAAAATAGGCAAAATGCTATAAACAAAACAGATGAATGTGCATCTCTGGAAATTTATCATCTGGAAGACTTTGTAATATTTCCTTATTATTTATGTCCATAGACAGTTAGCAAAATAAGATTTTACTACTGTTGTATGACTCATTTATTAGCTTACCAAAAGGTCTAGTTATCTAAATTATTTCCACTGAACTTACAGGCAAATATTGACTTTTTAGACTTAAAATTTTAGTTTAATTCCATCACATGAACAACGAACTTCGGCTAGCAACTCTCTCTCTCTCTCTCTCTCTCTCTCTCTCTCTCTCTCTCTCTCTCTCTCTCTCTCTTCGACATAAGCGTGAAACCACAAATTTAATTTCCAAGAGAAAGTTTCTCGTTTTGTGCAGTATTTATTTTAAAGTTTACTTATCGATATCGGGTGTATTTAAAAAAAGAAAATATAATATTCTGGGATATTTAATATTCTTTCATTTCACTCATTTTTGTTGTTTATAACGAACGTAGTCTTTACCGATTACAGCATGTGGAAGCCTTAAAATTTTAGAAAGTGCATGAAGTGACCTCACAGAAATGAATCGAACATTCATTTATGTTATTGGCAAAGATGTCTCCCAGAGTTTTGTTGCGTTGCCTTGGAACATGTGTTGAATCGACAAGTGGAATCATCGGAGATGTGTTTTTCGTGGCTTTTTTGTGCGTGTGTATGTGGGCGGGTGGGGGCGATGGGCGATGGGGCCGGGTGAGGGTCCGCTATAAAAGGAAATGAAAATCTCCAGTTGTCATTCGATAACTGATACACTACGTCGCGACATGCGGCAAGGTCACGTTTGGCTCCTTTTCAAGTCAGGTGTCTATTTTTACAGTCTCGTCAGGGGAAGGATTGTAAATCATTTACAATGGCTTATTGATTAGCAGCTGATTACAGTATGATAACGTAACGGTGATTTGAAAGTCAGTGACGGAATGGATATAATCTAATGAAAATAGTTGTGATTCTGGCGATCTATAGTAAGGAATTAATTAAGTACCAGACGCTGCTATGATAAAGATGGCAAAAGATGATCAACCTCATATCTCTCTCTCTCTCTCTCTCTCTCTCTCTCTCTCTCTCTCTCTTTATATATATATAAATAGAATGCATCACATACCTGGAGAGATGGAACTCAAAATAAATCTAAAGCAAACAGCTGCTCTCCTATTGTACACACACACACATATATATTCGCATACGTCTGTGTCACCATTTGAACACCTACGTAAACATGGGCAAGTACGCACATAAATGTGCAGACAATCATATATATATCACACTCTTCTCACTTGCACGTGTCCGACGGTGCGAGTGTAAAGAATTCTTCAGTTTACAAGAACGTACAAGAATATTTTACATCTCTCTGAGCGTCGGCTCTTCCAGCAACTTTCACATTCTCGCAAGAAATAGAACTTTTAAACATTTTGCTGGAATCTGTAACTTACTGAAAAATGTTTCTTATGGGAGCTAAAAGTCTTTATTCGGGACAAAGGTGGACTTCTGCATCTGGATGGCTGCGGGAAGTCTTATATTCTGGATATTTCCATTCCCACGGTGATACGTGGGCATACACGTGTAGTTGTATTATTATTATTATTATTATTATTATTATTATTATTATTATTATTATTATTATCCGAGGTGAAGACTTATTTAAAAGAGAAGAATGCTAATAGCACAAGGACCTCAGAAGGGAAAACAGTTTAAGCCCGAAAAAGAAACGCAGAATTAAAGAATAAAGTACAATGGAAAACAAATATGATCAATAATAAATACAAACACATGAGATATACAAGCTATGAAATGAGACTCGAGTGGACCAGCTCAACTGAAAATCATTTACTACATTAGCTAAGGTTTAGGTTTCATTGTAACCCCATGCATATGTTTCATGTCCATTGAAATTAAAAAAGTTACTAACAAATTTTCTCGTTCTTCAGCGTCATTTTTTTTAATAAATGACCTCAAAGATTCATTGAAGGAAATAGATCTGTGGCAGAGATCATCATTCCAGTGTTCATTAGGCCTAACCTGAACTACGGACATAGCAACTGGATGTGAAACGGATGATATTTTACTGAAGAGCAAGGTTTCCTAATGCTCAGAGAATTTATAAATGAGGTTGCCTTGTAATTTTGTTATAAATTTCAGTAGAGGCATTTTTTGTTAACTTGCACTTTTTAATGGCAGTGACCACACATTGAAATGCCTTTTGTAAATCCAAACGTTGGCTTGGTACGATCGTATAACCCAAAGAGATCTTTTAACTCCCTGGTAAATTCAAACCCAAACACAGCGTAGCCACCTGTATGGTAAATAATTTCTGAATTCTGTTTATCTTAGGTTGTTTTGACCTGTTAGAGGCCAAACTCATATTAAGCTTGCGGCAGCAAAATGACGTCAAAAGAGAAAGGTTTGTCCCTTATTTTGGAGGTATCTGGTGCCAGAGTTTGTCCAGTTTTCATTGATTTCTTTTTCTAAATAGCACTTACATGGTGACTACCCTCAGGGATGCCTGAGTACTGATTTCTATGCTCTATAAGTCTACTTAAAAGTTGTATAGGTTTTTGGAAACTGTCTCTGGACTGCCGGTATTGTAGTCACAGTCAGGCAATGGTGTTGCTTCATTCAGCGCTAACTGTTTCCTTCCCAGACAACATTGACAATAGATTTGTTGGAAGACCTGTTCCACTTGATTTTCATGGACTTTGACTCGGTTAACAATAAAAGCTCTTTTACATTAACATCATCATTATTGAGTTGATGTTTCATACTTGATCTCGTTCACAGTATGTATATATATATATATATATATATATATATATATATATATATATATATATATATATATATATATATATATATATATATATATATATATATATATATATATATATATATATACATATATATATATATATATATATATATATATATATATATATATATCTATATATATATATATATATATATTTATATTTATATATATATATATTTTTTTGCTAGTCACTAGGCACAGAGGTGTTGTTAATGTCATTTTTATTAACCTAAACATTATCTAGTCTGGTTTTTCGCAAGTTAGGGTCGTTGGACCCTTCCAACCTCATCCGTGAGTCGAATAGGTAATGAAGTAGTATTCTGAAATTTTGGTATCAACATAGATCAAGTACAGATCATAATGTGGTGTAATCAGTGTAAATTATTCTGGACTCGGGCAGATTTAGGATCTCTGACCTATCAGCCGACCTGACCTCGCACAGTGCTCCAGTTGCATCGGTTTTTCTGATGACTGCAAAGTTGAATATATGTGAAATTACATTAAACATCAAGCTCTATTTTTAATGGTAATTATAAAGACTAAAATCTAATGAGACAACATTAGATTTTACGTTTTTTATAATTTTATGTTTTAATAATCAGCTCTGTGACAAATCGGTGTGTGACATCTCGGCTGTGACAACTCGGCTTTAAGGCATATCGGTTGTGTGACAACTCAGCTGTGTAACATTAGTTTTCACTAGGCCGATTTGACACAAAGCCGAGTTGTCACAATGCCAAGATGTCGCACAACCAAGGTGTTACACAGCCGACTTGTTACACAGCCGAGATGTCACAATCCAGAATTGTTATATAGCCGCATTGTTACACAACCGATTTGTCATACAGCCGATTTACCAGAATGCTGAGTTGTCACGCAGCCGTTTTGACACACAGCCGAGTTGTCACACAGCCAATTTGTCATAAAGCCGAGTTGTCATCCAGCCGAGATGTTACACAACCGATTTCTCACACAGTTGAGATGTTACCTAGACGGATTTTTATAGGATTGTTACATAGCAGAGTTTTACACAGCCGATCTGTCGCACTGCTGATTTGTCACAGAGCCGATTCGTCACTGACCCGAGTTGTTACATAGCTGAGTTGGTATAGCAGATGATTTGGATGGATTTCATGCCATGCATTAATACAATACTATTTAACGAACGTAGTAAAACCTTAAGACAATTATGCAACAATTCCTTAATTTTAATGTGATGCTGTCTGCATATGAATACATTGATCTGCCTCTTAGCTTTATACGCAACTATCAGATTCTTCCATCTATTTTCTCTTTGTCCACTTAAAAGCCTTCTTTACATTAAAAGCTTGTTTCAAATTGTTTTGGTCTTTGGGGCCTTAACCACATGAAAGCCTGTATTTTGAAAAAAAAATAATAATAGCTGAGTTGGCGTGAAAAGAAAAAAAAAATTATTACGACTGAAATACTGGAAGGATATTTGGACCATTCTTTGTGTTTTAGGCTCACGGAGGAACTGCACCAATAAAGATAATAAGAAAATGTTATGAAGTTGGGCAAACACTTAGGGAGAATGCCATTATGTCTAAAGAGATAGTAATAACTACGAGGCTTTGCTTCTAAACGGTCTCGCTATACTTGTGTTTCACCGACGAGCAATTTGGTAGGCGAATTTCTTCTTGTGGGTATGCAGGAGTGCGTATGAGTATGTGAAAACGTTTGTGAGAGAGAGAGAGAGAGAGAGAGAGAGAGAGAGAGAGAGAGAGAGAGAGAGAGAGAGAGAGAGAGTCTTTCTGAAATTTATTATTACTTGAGAGAGAGAGAGAGGGGGTTGGTGGTTTCGAGATACTGAGTTTTCTTAAAACTTAACAATAACTTTCAAAAGAGAGAGAGAGAGAGGAGAGAGAGAGAGAGAGAGAGAGAGAAGGAGGCGTTTCAAGATACTGAGTTTTCTTAAACTTAACAATAACTTTCACAAAAGGGAGAGAGAGAGAGAGAGAGAGAAGGGGGGCGTTTCAAGATACTGAGTTTACTTAAACTTAACATTAACTTTCACAAAAAGAGAGAGAGAGCGAGAGAGAGGGGGTGTGTGTTCAAGATACTGAGTTTTCTTAAACTTAACATTAACTATCACAGAGAGAGAGAGAGAGAGAGAGAGAGAGAGAGAGAGAGAGAGAGAGAGAGTTTTCAAGATCATGAGTTCTTAAACTTAACATCAACTTTCACAAAAGAGAGAGAGAGAGAGAGAGAGAGAGAGAGAGAGAGAGAGAGGGTTTCAAGATACTGAGTTTTCTTAAACTTAACATTAACTTTCACCTTAAACTTAACATTAACTTCCACGAGAGAGAGAGAGAGAGAACATTTCGATATGTTTTCCATAGGTCAAAATCATTTTCTTCCTCGTCCAAACCACAGCAAGATCTCTCGCGCGTTATGTTTAAAACAGACGTTGCACGCGAATCGCACCTTCCTTCAGGGAAGACGTATCTTCCAAGGATACGGAAGGCGTTGTTGGGAAATGTCATAACATAAATGAACTTCTAGGCACTTGTTCTGCCTGTTCCACATTATTTTGAATTTCCTTGAGCTTCTCTGAATGTTCCACTGTTCCCTGTTTTAGTATGCACTCTGTATTTTTCTGTTGGTGTGCGCGTGGAAACATTCAAAAAATTTTAAAAACATGAAGTCTTTAGTCCTGGAAAATGTTATTGCTCCGCCAATGAAAATAGTTTTGTAGGTCATAAGTAATTTCAAACTGGAGATTCTAGTAATGTACTAGTGTGCAGCTTCAATGAACTGTACACCCAAATGGAATTATTAATGATAAATGCATCCGTCCCGTTCAGTATTCGAACTTGAGCATTTGGTTTGAATGAATGGTATAAACACCCACTCACGCATACATTTTTTCCTTAAATTTAGGATTAACTTCCAGAGGAGAGAGAGAGAGAGAGAGAGAGAAATTTTTACCTAAATTTAGAGAGAGAGAGAGAGAGAGAGAGAAATCTTTTATTGAATTTTTCATTAACTTCAAAGACAGAGAGAGGAAAAATAGAAACTTCCAGAGAGAGAGAGAGAGAGAGAAAAAGAAAGAAATTTCAAGAGAGAGAGAAAGAAAGAAACTTCAAGAGAGGAGAGAGAGGACGAGGGGGTAGAAGAATAAGCTCGATTAGAAACCGCTTGTGGGATCTAATACGATGGCAGACAGCAATCCTCTTTCCAGTAAATAATGGCCCTGGAAGGCGGTTGAAAGCCTCTTTTCTAGTATAGAAAGCGCAGAGGGGGGATAAGGAGAATTCTCTCGAGCGCGCTAATAATCTATTCTCTTTGTCCACTTCATAATTATGCATCGTCACAAAAGACTCTTTCTATTCAAGCTTAGGCTGAATGTCTCACATTCGTTCATTCGACTTTTTTTTTTTTTTTGAGGGGGCGGGGGGCTTGGCGAGGAGTTCCAGATTTCATAATGCCGATGACATTACATTTCCTTATATCTTTTTCCTGGAAGATTTGCCCATCTGTATATTTTCCTGACAGATGTAAATTAAAATGTTCCAATTACATATATATATATATATATATATATATATATATATATATAGTTCATATATATATATATATATATATATATAAATATATCTATATATCTCTTTTCCTATACTGTATATAAAATTTATATATATATATATATATATATATATATATATGTGTGTGTGTGTGTGTGTGTGTGTGTGTGTGTGTGTGTGCGTGTTTTGTGCATGTGTCCATATCTCATAATCCATTTCCCCTTGTTAGCCCGAGAAGGGTAGAGCCTTCCAGTTCACAAAAAAATCGTTAGGGATGAAGTTGCTTCCCTTGCACCTTGTTTCTTATTGCATATACTGTACAGCTGCTAGGCCGGTGTGCCATAGGCCTGGCTCGAACTACAGGCCTTGCAATTGCTATTGCAGTTCTCTGTCGGGGAGTCACGCCGCCTACATATTTCAGCACCCTTATTATGTGTGTGTGTGTGTGTGTGTATTATTATTATTATTATTATTAGAGAAGCAAATCCACAGTTACGTATATGTACAAATATTTAAAGATAAATCAGTATAGATAGTTTGCAGGAACTTGTTTGGTTCCCATTTGAGATTGAAAAGTGGAACCAGACACAAGTTCCAAAAACTATCTATACTGATTTATCTTTAAATTTAATGTACATATACATAACTGTGGTTTGCTCTCCATTTAAGACTCATGCTACTATGGAGTATTTTTTATTATTATTATTATTATTATTATTATTATTATTATTATGTTATTATTGTTATTATTCAGAAGATGCCTATTCATGGAACAAGACCACAGGGGCCATTGACTTGAAATTAAGCTTCCAAATTCATATCTTCATAGGTCACCAGGATGAGAGACTCACTTCCTTTCCTCTTGAAAATAAGGAAAGAGAAAAGGAGGGTGATAAAAGAAGAGGAAGACTCATTTATAAATAAGCAATACTTATAAATAACATCTGATGGATATTGCGGAGACCATTCGCGATGGTAGAATGGTGGAACTGCGCCCAGATGAAAAATGGCCAAACTGACCATTAGGGTTTTTGAATAACTGATTGAGTTTGCGTTGCAAACGTTCCGAGAATTACGTTGCTCACTGTCACGGGGAATGCAATGGAATGCAAGCAATAAAAGTGCGAATTGGACACGTCAGAGCTTTGTTTATGCCTATAAAGAATATTAATGACGCGTGCTAGATGCCGGGAAAGCAGGTAACGGTAAATAATGTGGGCGCAAACTACCAGACGCCATGCAGGCAATTACACCTAAATCCAACATAACGACCCTACGCGCCGTGATTTGCTTCACATTTCCAAATATACGAGTTAAAGTTGACGTTGTCATACATTTTTAAAAATCATCTGAACCTTTACTGAAAGTTGCTTCTACCGAGTTATGTCTCCTTATGGCACGCTACATTTGTTCCACCGATATATATATATATATATATATATATATATATATATATATATATATAAAGAGTATATGTATATATATATTTATATATATATATATATATATATATAATATATATATATCAAGCTGCCATTGAACATGAAGCTGCATAGATTCCGCATAAACAACATAATACTTCTCCCTATTTTGTGTCAATGACTGATAAAAATTCGATCCAGTAATGTCAGAAATGCTGTACACCAAAGAACGTGGGTTTTTCAAATCAGAAAATCATTGCTGACTTATTATCTTTGTCTTTTCCATTACCAAAAGACATCTTTTACAGTTATTACTGCTGACATGGCAGTTTGTTTTTATAAGACCTAAAACTTTCACAAGTAAGACAGAGAGGCACAAAGTATTTGTCAATGAATTTTGAGGTGTCTGATCTTGAGAAACTCGTCTTATTAAAAGAAAAAGTCTCAGAGACAAAGTAGGTTCTCTGACCGTCAAGTTTCAGTTCTGAGCAGATACTGCGTAAAACTGTATGAAGTGTACTTTCTTTCATTCTTTTTGATTAAGTCGACTTCTAATAATTTTGTTCTTGTGATGCCAGTCTAAATTACACCAGCCACCCATTCAACTGTCTAATCCTTCATCGACCGACACGAACAAAATTGCTTATGGTTCGCAAGAAAAATGTATGATAACGGTGACCGATTGCTCCCCTGAAAAGATGCAGGTTAAATGAATGTGAAGCTAGTGTGAACGGAGCTAGCATAAATTCAAGAAACTCTTGATAGCAATTCCCAAAGTAATATCTGTCTAACTATGAAATGAATGCGGTTTTCATATGGAGTTCAAGTGAATCCAAATTGGAAGAAAGAACTTTATTGTTTCTGAGATTGAAAGAAAGCTTTTAAATCTACTGTATCAAGAACACCGTGCGGCTGGATGTCAACAATACTTCATCCAAGGATGTATAAGACCTACATAAATCTAAAAAAATGCTCAGAGGAGGAGTACGTGCGACAGCTGAAGAGAACATCCTTCAATCAGATAGAATCTTAGCCAGGTTTATTGTGATCCTGCCATGATACGTAATTATTTATTTCTAAGTTTAACATGTCAATAATTCCGAAGGTTTAACTTCCAAATTCTCAGTTCTTATTGCAAGAGGAGTATGAGACACTGAAATAGGGAAGAGAATTGGCCTTACAAGTACTGATTAGAATGAAATGTTGCCCGTTCCATTTAGAAACTGTCTACATCTCCATAAATATCGTTAAACGTGTTGGACCTAGATGCAGAACGGACTTCAAAAAAAGGCTTGAAGAGAAACGTTTTGGGCAAAAGGGGACAGGAAAGAAGTCATTGATGAAAAGCAGGAAACTGGTAGTGCCGAGATGAGATCTCTCAAGGGCAATGCCATTATTAGCGAAGGGACAACCATGATGCCATCTCCTAATGCCAAAGGACTCGACGTCAAGAAAAGGTTAAGGAGAACCATCGACTTCTTGGTGATGCCAGTCTGGAAATCACATGGGTTGTTTAATGTTCTGTTCCGGATCGTTGAAATTCGAAAAGTTAATGGCTTCCCGACCAACAAGAATAGTCCCGGAAAACTTTTTGAATATAATGGTCGATGGGCTGGCAGCCAGAATCCTCTGTCTGTTCAGGAACCGATGAAAACAACGAAAATAAAGGGAAAGGAGATAAAATGAAACGAACCGAAAAGAAACGAGAAGTCTGCCTCTAACTTGTAACTTCCACTGAGATTGCATCCCAGGGGAAGATCTGTCATACCTAATTATTTAAAGGTAAGCAAAGCTATTGAATTATCATTACGAGACGTTGCAGACAGGATTTGCAAGTGAGAATGTTGGCAGAGAATCCGGATGTAAAGTGGGCTCAACATTTTTAAATGTTTTTGAATAACTCGTTGATTTCGTTTGGTAAATGCTTGGAAAATCGTGTCACCATGTGTAACTAGAAATGCAATGGTATGCAAGGGGCAAAACTACAAAGTGGTCATGTCAGAAATTTGTTTATGCCTGGGAAGAATATTAATGACGTGCGCTGGCTCACAATAAGGCAGGTAAAAGTAATATAATGATAACCTGCGGCAAACCAGCAAATACCATGTCCAGTGTAAAGAGAGTGGCTGCAAAGTTTTCGTCCGTAGTCTCAAATACGCAGGTTAATGATTCCGCTATTATTATTATTATTATTATTATTATTATTATTATTATTATTATTATTATTATTATGTGTGTGTGTGTGTGTTGATATGCACCTTTTATTCTCTCT
>NC_089789.1:33048605-33076105 GCF_040412425.1 Macrobrachium rosenbergii
AAAATATTTTATAGCAGAAATACAAGACAATATATTTAGGTTACTTGGAATGCTATATATTTAGTATATATATATATATATATATATATATATATATATATATATATATATATATATATATATATATATATATATATATATATATATATAAAATATGTAGTTTCTAATTTCTGGTATATCCAGTTCCTTACGGATCTGCAAAAGGTCAGATAATTATGATACAAGGTAATACTGAAATCGGCCAACAAGAATTTCTAGATAGCTGCGTTGACATATTTCTCTTGTTACTAGTTATGCCAGTTCCTAAAGACTACTAAACGATGAACTGAACGTAGTATTATCATTGCACAAATAACGATCATGATGACGGAGAAACTAATATGAAATAATAAGATATTCGTTAAGGCAAAATTTAAAAATATTAGCTATAGTAGAACTGCAAAACTAATAATGTGTAGCAGATTAACCTATCCATTTTCACTCTATCCATTGTGGGAAAAAAATAAAATCTAACTCTCTGAAGATTTCGATATATTATCTGGAACAACCAATAACTTGATGGCATGTACGATGAAGATGGAAAACTTCGGAATTATGGTCTCCACATTTCATCCTTTTCCATAAACGGGATGAATTGTACATTGAAAATTTTTTTAAACAGTATATTTTCCTCAAGATTACGACCTCTAAATTGGACGCATCATTACAAAGTGGTTTGAAATATTTCCAGAAAAGATATATACATTTTCCTCGGAACCTATTACCACTGATTTTTTTTTTTTTGCAGGAGTTTTTAGAGAATTCTTAGGAAATAAAAATATTTTTTTTAACTTTTAATATTCGTTCAGCTTAGATTTCCACTTACTTCATTTTAACATTACAGATGGGTTTCAAATACTTAGAATATATTTGACTGAAAATATTTCGCATTATAGTATAAAATTTGGTATGTGACCTTAAAAAGGTCAAAAATTTCAAAGACCTGAAGTCCTTGGTGAGAGGAAGATATAAACCTTCAGTAGTAAAGATCTGAGCCTTACTTTTAATTTTGTCAACAATTTCTGTGAGTTTCTCTTCATTTTAGTTTTTGTAAAACAAAACTATTGTGCCGGCTTTGTCTGTCCGTCCGCCCTCAGATCTTAAAAACTACCGAGGCTTGAGGGCTGGAAATTAGTATGTTGATCATCAACATTCCAACCATCAAACATACCAAATTGCAGCCCTCTAGCCTCAGTAGTTTTTATTTTATTTAAGGTTAAAGTTAGCCATAATCGTGCGTCTGTCAGCGCTATAGATACCAACAACATATCCCACCAACGGATCGTGACAGTTTCATGGGCCGCGACTAATAGTTTTATGGGCCGTGGCTGATGCCATCACCGGACGTAAAACTCGATTGCGCCGGAGAAACTTCGGCACATTTTTTACTTGTTTTTTTTTTTTTTTATTTTAATATCTTCTCAAGGTTGGAACCTTCAGGTACAACCTATCTGATTCTTCAAAAAACTGTATTGAAAAGAGTTAAGTATCACCGAGATTTCTGGAATACTTTTTTTGACATTTAGTTAAGAAATGAAGCCGTTAATCACCTCTGGGTTCTTCCTCAACTCGAATGTCCAATGGAACCGGCGATTTATGTTTCAGAAATCAAAGGGCCGGACCTATAATTCTCATACTTTAAATAATTGAGCATCCGCTAACCACCGTGCTGGCTGAATTTCAATATCTCCCGATCGGCGAGGTTTACTGCCGGCTACATCACACGCCCGCGACCCCTTTATTACAAGGGAAGGCGAATACGCCCAAAGGAACTGGCCAATTCATCAAGCGAAGGACAAAGATACCACCGGTCGTATCTAAGCCACAATGTCCTCGGGGGCCTCTCGCTTGTCATCGAGGCGTTTTTCGCGCGGGGGGGATTCTTTGGCTAAGACAATGGAGGCCCAGCCTCGAGAGATATGGAGCCATAACCGTGAATTCTGCGTGCGGCAAGTCGGAGGCTGCTCCGGGCTGTCTCATAACTGCGGGCCGCTTATTGACGACCTCGTCTGCCATAAGAGAATTTGTGATCGACAGCATACCTTTTATTTCGAGTCACGGCATTTAATTCTGTCGCGCTGCGGCTGTTCGCATAATCTTCGGGCGATATTGGGAGAATTCTTGTCCGTCCTCTCTCTCTCTCTCTCTCTCTCTCCTCTCTCTCTCTCTCTCTCTCTCCTCTCTCTCTTCATCGCGCTTTTTAGGTGTTCGTGCATGCGCGTGTTGTATGTGCAGTCGTACGAGGCCGGAAGATATATTTCCTCAATGCAATACCGTCGGAAAGCAATTTGGCCTGGCTGCTTTGACCAGCAGTTGGGTGGTTCGTGTCTCTCTCAGGTTGGTTTTGTTTTTCCTTTTTTTATATATAATGTTACTGACTTAAAGACTTGCGAACAACCTCGTCCAATTTATCCCTTGCAGCTTTAAATAAATATGGTTCAGTGGTATTAACCTCTTTTTTATTGGCGGTTGGACGGGGCGGGAGGGCACAGTCACTACTCCTGATAGCTTTTGTAAGCACTAGCAAGTTGTAAGTACTAGCAAGTTGTTTTGCAAAGCAAAAACCAATGGATGGGACAAGTAATAAGTATACCTTAGTTTAACCAGACCACTGAGCTGATTAACAGCTCTCTAGAATGGCCAGATTAGATTTATTTACGTGGCTAGAACTAAGTGGTTACCTAACAACAGGACCTACTGACTTTGTGGAGTCAGAACCATTATAGAGAGAAATTAATATCTATCACCAGAAATAAATTCCTCTAATTCTTCATTGGCCGGTCATATACAGCCCCAGTGAATGCAGGAACGTAGAAAAAACAACTATCGCTGATAATTTTATATAAACCACAAAACAACTTGATCAAAGTGTCCTTACCTCTTTGTATAATTTTTTATGCATTCTGCGTCAGCTTCTAAAAGATATTTGTTCTAGCTTGAAGGCATAGCCGGCAAATGTCTGAGCATTTTCATGGAGAAATAAATCCACGGCTATGTAGAGGTTTATCTTTAAAAATATGTACCCATACATAACTGTGGATTTGTTTCTCCATTCAAGACTCATGCTACTATGAGCATTTTTTCAAAATATTCATCTATAGAGCTCACCGAGGTAGATATATCTATAACGGTTCAAATCCCATTTATAGTCTGTACTTTCAGTTATCGAATTAAAGTGTACTGAAGAACAGAAGTGAAATACAACAGCAGTCTATGGGGAAGAGTACCACATTGCAGTTAAATCCACTAATATTAAACCCCAGTATTTTAGTTAAATCTACTAATTCAAAACTACAGAAAAGACTTGAATTAGCGATAAGTACGGGTAGGAGTGCCAATTAATGTGTTGTTATTTTTCTTTAATATAAAACAGAAGCTGACCAATTGAGAGCAGGGGTAGTTATTACTCTTCTGTAAGTCTTAACTGACGTTATTTTTAATTCACATGCAGACGAAATGTGCATCACAGTGTGTTTATGATACCACTGGGACGATAACCAGTAAAAGTGTGGAGGCATGTGAGCAAACGTGTCCTTTACCCCAAAATAAGTAGGGAAAATACCCCCAACTCCATCCCAATCCCCCGCCTTCACCCTACTTTCGAAGGACTGAAAAAATGTATTATTTCGATCAGGGAGCTTTTTTTTTATTCAAGATGATCGTCAGTTAAGATTGTATTATAACGAGGCGGCGAGTAGGAAGCAGATTCAAGGCATTCTGATCTATTGACACAAAATCTCTGACAGGTCAAGAACCCTTGCGAGCGTAAAGGTAGCATTTAACATTTGGTAAAAACAGAGGGACGTCCATGTACATTCAGATGTGTTTTCTCACACCTGAAGAATGATTAACAATTCTATATACTATCCTAACAAGGACATAAGAGTATCTTCTGAAAAATGCATAAAAGATCGTTTGAGTCAGGAGCGCTGGATCTGTGTTTTCTGAGGGTACTCGGCGCGTCATCTAGACTTTGTTTTGAGGCGAGGATGCCCTGAGAGACCTCACAGTATCACCAAAGGAAATGGCTAACGATGACTTACTTCGTGAAGAAAAATTTATTATCACTCTTTATGTACGAAATTATTTGTCATGTCATCACCGGAATTAAAGTCAATTCCCGATTGTAAAGTATTATATGTGATATTTGCACTCATTGATAAAAAACGACCAAGTGTTTTGCTTTTTCATTCTAGTTTAAGGAAGAACATATAAGAGTAGAATATAGAGTTTCCAGAATTATATTATACTAACAACATATATGTATATATATATAACATATATATGTATAACTAATAATATATATATATATATATATATATATATATATATATGTATATATATATATATATATATATATATATATATATATATATATATATATATATATATATATATAAATTTTATTATTATCCAATTGATCAATTTTCTAGCTTCTTCAGTAACTTATTAATAGTATAGAGACAGGAGGCATTCTGTTATTCTACTTGCTTTTGAACATTTGGATGTTTGCAGTCATTTGTAATGTGGATGTTGTATTTCTCACTCCCACTGCGGTGGTACTTAGAGAAAACTTTTTTGAAGACATTGCCGTAGAAAATTGATAAATTATACAACACCAGCATGGTGATTCCTCATTGTAACAACCAAATACAGGAATACCTAAGGATCTCATTGCAAAATGACTGCTTTCAGTCTGTAAATTATTCTCGTATCTAGGCCACATAATTATAAGTAACAATAAGCGCAATGAAGATAATGTACAACAGCGTAGGAAGCTTTGTCAAAGAGGGAATATGCTTATAAGGAAATTTAATTTCTGTGATGATGAAACTAAAGTTCACTTATTCAAAACTTTTTTGTACGACCATCTGTTGTTCTTCACTTTGGTATAACTACACGCAAGAAACTTGAGGAAGACTAACATTGTGTCATAATGATATCATAAAGGGGGCTGATGGAGGTCCCCCGAAGTAATGGTGCTTCCCATGCTTTTTTGATTATGGGTTTGCCCTGCCTCGATGTTATCCGACGCCGCGCAGCATTTAGTTTAAAACAGAGATTGGAGAGACCAAATAATGTTTTGGTGCGATTGCTAAAAGACAGTGATGCGTTTTTATTCTGCCCATTGCATGATGAACGGTACAGAATGCTCTGCTGATATACATATATGTATAACTGTTTCTTTTTTTATATATGTTTATGTTTATATCTGGAATGCTATGCGCCGTTATGTCGGTTATGTTGATGGAGAATAATATCGCTTCTATTGAGCCTGTTTTCGCTTGTTTTTTAGGTCTTGTTGCATGAACTTCTTTTAAAGATTTTTTTATGTTTGTTTATTGGCAAGATACACAGAGGTATTCCCACTTCGGTTTTTATAACTTTTTTTTGTGACTTGTTTATGTAATAATATATAAAATTGAAGCTTGGCACAACATTTTAAACAAGATACTGTTTAAGATTTGATATTAAAAATAAAGTATTGTATGTATGTATGTATATATATATATATATATATATATATATATATATATATATATATATATATATATATATATATATATATATATTTATATATATATATTATATATATATATATATATATTTATATATATATATATATATATATATATATATATATATATATATATATATATATATATATATATATATATACATACATGTGTGTGTGTGTGTACATGGTGAGGTAGAGAGAGAGAGAGAGAGAGAGAGAGAGAGAGAGAGAGAGAGAGAGAGAGAGAGAGAGAGAGAGAGAGAGGACTCAGAAACCTCTGTGAATAGAAGTGGGTCAAGGTTTGAAGTAAGGGTTGCCTGTAAATAATATGAAAGGACTTTTTTTCAAGTATTTCAAAGCAGGAATGAACGAATTTCTCAACAGAAATGGGTTATCCTGTATAATATAGAGACGACCAGCACTTGGAAAACTCTTGGATGAAAAGAAGATATTCCTGAGTGGTAAAGGAATGGCATGGGGCGTGAATACGTACTCATTTGTTTTATAGTTATATATATATATATATATATATATATATATATATATATATATTAGAGTATATATATATATATATATATATATATATATATATGTGTATATGTATATATGTATATGTGTGTGTGCGTGTGTGGTCTGTAAGTGTATGTGATTGTAAAAGCGCGTTTGTGTCTTGTGTGCTTATGTAGGCAAAGTATAACCTTTCGCTTTTTGCTGATGTAGTTTTCAGCATTTTATATATGCGCATCCCGAGGCGAACTAAGTTGTTTATATATTTCTATAACTTTTTAACCTTAAGTAACTTGTATAGATAATTTCATTGTAATATTAAAAACATCATATGTATAATATACGAATTTTTCTCTTTATATTAAAACAAAATGATTTACAGTTGGTTATTCTAAAAAAAAAAAAAAAACATACTTTGGATGACATTTTTATAGCTGTCCTGAATTTCTTTCGGCGTCAGCGACCCTGATAGTTGTGACGCCAATTACCTTCAGTCAAACAATCACATTTTTCTTTTGGTTGTACTTCACAAATTGCGCATCTCAATTTTTTAAAAGTTACCTCATACTTCATCTCTTTTTTTTTATCTAATTCCTTTCTGATCCTATTAAGGTATCATATACTTATATACGGCCGTGTTTCAACTATTGTATATTCTTTCTGGTAGTAACCTACAGATTTAAACCTTTTTCTTTATATTTTCGATTTCATACTTGAAACAAAATCTTAATTTTCCAGCAGTAATGTGACTTCCTCGTTGAATCTATTGAGGGACATTATGATCCAAAAGTGTTTCATCTTTTGTATATTTTTCTGGTAGTATGTACTCCCTTTTTTTTTTTTTTATCTAACTTGAAACAAATTTTTCTTTTTTCAGGAGTAATGGGACTTCCACGTTGAATTTCGTAAAGGATATTATGATCCAAAAGTGTCTTCAGATTTTGTCACCAGATGGAACAATTTCCTTCCTGGAACGCTTGGGGAGACGAAGAATGCTTGACTTATCCAGTTCATTGTATAGTTATATTCCTCCTTTATATCAGCTGCATGTAATAGATGACACTTTATAACAGGTAATGTATTTAATCATATATCTTACAACTATTTCTTGAACATAAGTGAACTGTAATACAAATGTTACTATGAAGTAATCCGATATGAGGTCTTATTAATTTTCGTAAATGATTTTCAGATACTACAATTACAGGTAAGTAATTCTAAAGGTTACAAACGACGAAGGTACTTACACCCACCTTCCCAGTTAAAGACGACACGTGTTTCGAGAAATGAATCTAATATCTGCCTCTTATGAGCATAAACATTCCACTCGGAAGAGTAGATTATTTATAGTTCGCTATTTCTTTTCTAAACGGTTCAGTTTTGTGTTCATTCCTTGGACTTATTTATTGCCACGGTAAAGGAAACATTTCACTTTATTATTTTTGCATCAGCGTTTCTATTTTTAATCGCGAGAGGCCTCTCTCTCTCTCTCTCTCTCTCTCTCTCTCTCTCTCTCTCTCTCTCTCTTCTTATTGTTATTTTTAAATCGCGAGAGGCCTCTCTCTCTCTCTCTCTCTCTCTCTCTCTCTCGATCTGTGGGAAAATGAAAATTGTTGGACACTAATGAAAAAAGAATTTCTGTTAGCAGATGTTTACTGAATTTCTTAAAACCATCCGGTCGTATTTTTGTGAGCATTATGCATGTAAATCTTTTCACACACAAGGCCCTTCCAGTACTAATATTTAATTGGAACTGGGAAACTTTTGTCGTGGAATCCTCTTAGTCAGTCACGCGGGACTCGTGAGGTTTTGAAAGCGTCGGGTATTGAGACTGTGCATTTGCAACGGTAAGATTTTATGGTTTTGTGACCTGAGTCAGTGAACTTCAGAATGATTTTTATTTTTTAGTTCTTACTACTTCCTACTGCACGCCTTATTCTTTGGAAGCTTGAATTGCAAGCCAGTGGTCCCTTGCGGGCTTGTTCCATACGAACGGAGTTCATCTCCTGAATAATAAAAATGATAATAATTTTTAGTTGAAAATTATAGATAGGCTTCCTCTTCCCAAGATACCATCCAGAGAAGTCTTCTATGAGTGATGACTTTAAGTTATAGGATAAAGGTTTTCAGTTTTTATATCTATGAAGTAAATTTATTTCTTTCCTTTATTTTGTATATAACACAGTACCTATATAAAAACCTTCCAAGATAGATATATAATACGTAAATTTTCCGCTGGATACCTGTTTTTTTTTATAACGCAATCTATCAGTCACTCAGCCATCTCGGGGAAGTTAACTAAAATGCAGTCCCCGACTTCAGACGTGTTGCCAACCATTTAATGTTATTTAAGAAATTATACTTTATTTTGCAATTTCTCCAATTTGTAACCTACGATACATACAACGTGATTTCTTACATCTAATTCAATCATTTTAACGAAAATTGCCATAAGAAATCTAGATCACTCGTATTTTACACTGTGTGAGCAACATAGCGCATTGCTTATTTTGATAAATCATTCCATTTGTTTTCAGACTTTGTACTTCTCCATCGAACTGTCTCAATGTTTCACGTTTTATCACGTGTTTTCATTTACCTTGTTGTCACTTGTTGATTTCCTAATTTATAATTCTTGGGACAGATTTTCTCTTGATGCCGGAAGCGTCTATTCTTGATTTCTGTTCGATCAAACATCATATCACCTATATCTACTTTGTATTCTATTCCTCTTTTTCCATTTAACTTTTTTTCTTTTTTAACTTTTGCATCCATTTTACCCTTATTATTGTAATCTGTGGCATTTCCCCTCTTTCCTTATGCTCTTCTCTTAACCTTTCTTTGCGTGATTCTGCAATCAACGCCTATTAGCAAGACCCTACAGCTCACGTGCACCTATTAACTCGGCATTTTCTCCTTCATTTAACTCTCTCATTTATTCTTTATTCACAGTATTCTGTAATCAAGCCCAGTTAGCAAAATCTTATTGACAACGTTTACATTCTGATAATAGTTGCAAGATGAACTCCTTGCAATTCAGGCCCCTGTATGAAATTTTTGAGTTGCATTATCTTCCAAAAAGTTTTGGCAAGATTAATTTATTGTAAAATGGATTTACAGCCCGTAGTGACGTCACTTGGTTCATGAATATTCCTTATACAATAAAAAAAACTTTTCCTAAAACGCTTTGGGTAAAACAAGTTTTCCATATCTTTCACCTTTACGACTTTCGAAATTGAATAAACTCGGGAATATATTAGCTTAAATAATTGTATCTACATATATTATTTACGTTTTCCCCGCCCGTTCATCCTTTCTCTGATAAAACCAAACATTTTTAATATTTAGCACCTCACTGGACATATTAACCAACAAACGATGTGTTTAGTTATGATTTTTATACTATGTTTTTTACTTATGTACATTCAAGTATGACACTGACGTAGACACAAACATAAAAGATCAAATAAATAAAGAAATACAAGCACACGCACACACACACACACACACACACACATATATATATATATATATATATATATATATATATATATATATATATATATATATATATATATATATATATATATGTATATATATATATATATATATATATATATATATATATATATATATATATATATATATATATATATATATCAAGAGCAAGATTACCACTTTTAACCATCAGTAAATTCAGTTCTCAGAATATGGACTCGGTGAATAGGGACTTTTCCCCTCTTTCCGGATACATAATTGTTACACATTTGAATTTATATTATTTTTCTTAACTCTTTTACTGAGTCAACCAATTCAGGTCAAAGTCCCTCTTTGGATGGGATGTTATTAATAATGCCCAACTTGACACATCAGTTTCGCCTTTTAATATGCTAATATTCAGTCCCTTTCATCCTTCCTTTGTAAAATATCAAACTATGTTTTATTTATTAATTACAACATCAAGCGTACTAACCTGTAACATATAATGTAAATACTTATAAAGTATTTACGTTATAATTTTGCTTATTTACATTCAAGTATGATACCCTCAGATGCGCTCATACACACACACACACACACATACACACACACACACACACACACACACACACACATATATATATATATATATATATATATATATATATATATATATATATATATATATATATATATATATATATATATATATATATATGTATGATTTAACAACACATAATATTACCTCGAAAATTAAACATTGAAAAACCCACATCTCCTCTCTCTCTCTCTCTCTCTCTCTCTCTCTCTCTCTCTCTCTCTCTCTCTCTCTCTCTCTCTCTATATATATATATATATATATATATATATATATATATATATATATATATATATATATATATATATATATATATATATATATATATGACATTTTATCACATCACCGTGATTCATATACAATCAATAAGCTACAAACGTCCTTTAATATCCAATTCGCTCTACCTCGGAAATAATATATTCATATATGTTACCGAAGGGGAATTTTTTAGTTGATAAATAAGTTCGTCGTCCTGTGGGCTCGAACCAGCAAAGGACAAGAACTCAGGACTACAGTAGACGCTTTAAACCAACGACCAGCAAGTGAGGTATAAGTGGATATCGCCTCCCTTATACAAATCCCCCGTCGAACTCAGGTGTTTGTATTTAGTGACGATATCCACCCACCTCTGCCATGTTGACCGTGTAGTGCGTTTGTCTTACGCAGCCATATGACTTTTTTATCATATCACCGTGATTCATATGCAATCAGTAAGCTACAAACGTCCTTTAATATCCAATTCGCTCTACCTCAAATTAATATATTTTCATATATTTACCGAAGGGGAATTTTTAGTTGATAATAAGTTCGTATATATATATATATATATATATATATATATATATATATATATATATATATATATATATATATATATATATATATATATATATATATATATATATATATATATATATATTATTTTTTTTTTTTTTTTTTTTTTTTGAACAACTGAATATACTCAAGTACTGTCTTAAAGTTGGTATTACATTACGATTTATTGCTGAAACTGTGTTGGCTAATAATGGCTTGGTTTGGCAGCCGGATGCTAATTTTTTTTTTTTTATACCAGCCTGAAACGAGACTTAAATTTCTGTCTTTTATTAGAAGAATTCTTTCTCTTTCATTATATGAGTTCTTTTCTTCAATTCTAAAGCGGATATGAAACGGTTTCTTTCTGATTAGTTAATATTTCACTTTATAAATACGAAGGGAAAAACAATGATCAAGTAAAAAAAAAAAAAAAAGAAAACTGCATATTTTACTGAAACGATTCCCCTTCCAGTCCTTTTCCCTCTGCTGCTAATCTTTAGAATTCTACTCATGCTGCTGTGTTCCCATGACAATATAACCTACCATCATTCAAGAGGAAGGTCTTTCGCTTTATCATTCTTTTCTTTCTACCATTTTTTTTGGATTATTACCGAATTGGACTGGTTTTCTTTTTCCTCTTTTTTATTTTCTATTTTCATTAATTTATTTAAAACAGAATCATTATCCAGCGGCCAACAATTAGTTAGTTTGATGAGAATGGTCACCTTGGCATAACTATTTGATGATTGAGACCCAGTGGGAATAATACATTATATTAAATCAACATGTTATAATGACTGGAGATAGTTATTGCTATTTTATAAATGTTAATTAACTAGATTACCAAAGTACGAAATAATAATCTAACTTAATAGTCATGTTAATTAAACTTTGTGTCCTCTTTTACAAAGCGTTTCATCAGGATTAATATCTCATAAATTATGTTGCGTTTACTGTGGAGGTAGCTCTCTCCTGTTAAGCAAAGATATAAAAATGAATATATATATATATATATATATATATATATATATATATATATATATATATATATATATATATATATATATACTATATAGATATATATATATATATATATATATACAGAGAGAGAGAGAGCTCTTTATTTTTAAGAGATATATATATATATATATATATATATATATATATATATATATATATATATATATATATATATATATATATAGTTATATATATGCATCATATATATATATGTATGTATGTATGTATGTATGCCAAAACATAAAAAGATACTTATACACCTATTACAACATATTTTCTATGAGATATATATGTATGTACATGCATCAGTGTACATATATATATATATATATATATATATAAATATATATATATATATATATATATATATATATATATTTCTATGATATATTAATATAATATACACACACACACACACACACACACACTGTGTGTGTATGTATGTGTGGCAAAGGTTATCCCATCCAAGCAAGGATGATTGTACTCGAGGAATGATTGCATTAGGAGGTCTTCTATAGTTATATGTGAGTACGAACTTCCATTTATTCATTCCTTTATACAAGAAGAGGTCTCTCACATCATAAGTAAATACCTGTGAATATTGACTCTAACTAAAAACTAGTATTCAAGACGGAAAACAAATCCGCGATATCATAAAGTAAACGCAACTCACCTAATTCTAGGACTGTCATTTTATTACCTGGCCTTCGAACGTTTTTCCTGCGTTTAAAGCTGTCGAGACAACGAACTCTGAGAGATTATATAATAAATTGTTCTTTATTGCAGAGGTTCGCAACTCGTATGACCCTGACTTTTTGTTTAATAATGATCAAGGTTACTTTGAGGTTAGATCGAAATATTTCCGAATGCAACTGCAACAGTTATGAGTGATCGTAAACATAGAAAGTCACTGATAAACAATTCGTTCTGTTATCATTGTTACTCATTAACCGACTAATTTATTTAATGTATAATGGCGTAAATACGAAGTGGAAATAATAGCAAGTTTGTACAACGATGTTCTTTCTAAGTTATTATTCACTTCTTTTTTTTTATGAAGTAGAGACCGCTAGGAAAATTGGTTAACAGATTTTACCTTAGGGAATGTTAAGTCTGCTCTTGAAAAGACAGGTCAAAGGACACAGGAAGTAATCAGGAAAGCAAAGGCAAGAAGTTTCGACATTCTGCAAAGATAGAGAATTTAATTTTCTGAATAACATGGAGAATTCACTTCTCTGAAATAGGCGGAGAATTTGACTTTCTGGAACAAAATGGAGAATTTGACATGGAAAATTTGGAATTCTGAAGATGGGGTATCCTACAATTTAAAGAATATAGGAAATTTGAGAATTTGAAAGAGGTGAAAATGGAATAGAATACATTAAAATAGAGTGCTTGACCTCCTGAGGATTATCTTGGAGAAGAAGGAGAAGTGAATCTTTGAAGGAAGTGGAGAATTTGACGGTTCTGAGGAAAATGGAGAATTTGACAAATTGTAAGAGATGGAGAGTTAGGTAATCTGAAGAGGATAAAGAATTTAGCTTTCTGAGGAAGGCAGTGAATTTGAAAGTCCTAAGAATATGTAGAACTGACATTTGGAAGAATGTGAGAATTTAATATTCAGAAGAAAATGGAAAATTTGACATGGTGAATTTATCATTTGGATGAAGGTGAAAATTTGACTGTATGAATAAATTAGAGAAATTACTATTTCTGAAGAAATGAAGAATATGACCATGAAGAAGCAAGGGGTTTTAATGTTCTGATGACAGTGAAGAATCTGACCTGAAAAATGAGGAGAATATGATATTCTGGAAAAGGAAGGCAACATGACAATCTGAAGAAAATTAAAGATTTGGAATTATTTAAAAGATCACGCTTGATATTCTGATATGAGAAAACAATTGGATAGTGTAGAAGTCAAAGGTGTTGAAGAATGATCAAACCTGTTGAAACTCGCGCCTTTTAATTCCACAAAGGTGAAGATGAATGCTCCTTGCTGATGAAAGGGAAATTTTTGATTATGCTACACATATGATCTTTTTTCCTAACCTTTGATTTATCTTGAATTTTAAATACCTTGACAAAAATTTAAATCACATATTGTTTCCTGTTCTTTGCGAATATTATCTCTCTTAGCATTCCATGTCTTTTTTTTTTTAAGAAAATTAAGGATTTTTTTTTATTGTTCAGTTCAAATTTTTTTTTACAAAGTTTGACCGGTCGTTGGTTTTTTTTATATTCATTGATCTTAATTTTTAGGAATATTCACTATTAACTAAATGCTCTATAGTGGTCAATTACAGATGCACCCGTTTTTTTCCAGCTTTCCATGTTTTACAGCCAAACAGACAGACTGGCAGGCAGACAACAGACAGAGAGGGAGATGAGAAACGGGTCGAAACGGGTAGACATGGATACAGTGACAGACAGTGGAAAGAATATTATATTTTATTTTCTCACATATTTCTTATATTTTAACATTTTCCTCTAATTATTGTTGACCCTAAAAACATATGTAGACGTGTCAGTCTTGGGGAACTTCAGATATTTTAAATAGAACTTGGCATTGCAACCAATCTTTTCCTCTGAGATAAATTGTTTCCTACAAAAATCAGTACATATATAAATGCCCGTTTATTGTAATCAAACAGTGTTTTATGAAATTAGAAGCACCATAGCAACAACAACAACAAAAATATATTTGTCGCTTTACGCTACTTCAACCCTGATTAGTGGCAAATGAGGGCAAAATGTAGCTGTCTTGGGTATTTATACACAACGTACAGGTGTATAACGTTGACTTTGACAGGATTAGAGATAGGATTAACGTTTTTGTTCCATCCAATCCTAGGGAGAGAACGTGATTCACCATCTATATTTCTTCCAAAAATATATGAATATTTCGTTATTTATCCATATATCCGTATTTACCAGTGACGAAAGGTGAATTAATGCCAACTGAGAACATTTTGTTTGTGTTTGTTAATCTTATGTGAGCCGAATAACTTCGTGGTGAATATTTCCTTATATCATTACTCATGAATTTGCTTCATGACAGAATGTAATACATATATATATATATATATATATATATATATATATATATATATATATGAATATATGCTTATATATATATATATATATATATATATATATATATATATATATATATATATATATATATATATATATATATATATATATATATATATATATATATATATATATATATATATATATATATATATATATATATATATATATATATATATATATATATATATATATATATATATATATATATATATATATATATTATAGAGAGAGAGAGAGAGCAATTTTCCTCCTCCAGGCATTATTCACTGTGAGTGGATCATTTGTTTTTCCGTTTATTCTCCTCCTCCTCCTCCCCCCGCCCACCTTTTTCCCTCACTTCCTCTTTTTACCGCACCTGCTTCATCAGATTTACTACACTTTTGAATGCTCTTCGCCGGCCGTCCTCACCTCCAGCCTAAGATATAGAGGCCATCGCATTTTCCAAGCCATTCTCACTCAGTATCCAAACATGTGGTTAGGTTTACGGTTCTCTCTCTCTCTCTCTCTCTCTCTCTCTCTCTCTCTCCGTAATCTTGTATCTTTTTCTCATACATCGAGATTCAGTTGGCTCCCCTCTCTCTTTGTGATTCATTATTCAACTCCCTCGTTTCTCTCACACATTGTCTTTGAGCATCATCTCTCTCTCTCTCTCTCTCTCTCTCTCTCTCTCTCTCTCTCTCTCTCTCTCTCTCTCTCTCTCTCCTGCATTATGATTAACTGTCGTTTGTGGCTCTCTTTGTCCTAAATTGTGATTATATCTCTTCTCCCTATATCTCTCTCTATCTGTCTTTCATCCTGTTTTATATTTCAGTACCCGCTCTCTCTCTCTCTCTCTCTCTCTCTCTCTCTCTCTCTCTCTCTCTCTCTCTCTCTCCTACGTTGGATTCAGGAGCTATTCTTTTAATCTTCCCTCCATTAAAAATTCCCTTTCCGAAGCTTCCAACCTACATTGCTTAAAAAAAAAAGTCTGATATAATCTTCCGTAGAATAAAAAATGAAAGAGTTATTACTGTTCATGTTTAGCTTCTTGAAAATTTTTGGCTCCCCTTTTTCCCCCTGTTGATGTGGGAGAACACCAAGAAGATTTATGTGGTGTTCATGTTCGTGTGTTTTTCTAATCTCTAATCCTTGTGTAAGTTGCCTCTCAGTAGCACTGATCTTATGGTGACCTCACAATCACATATGCGCACACAGACTCGTAGCTTTCCCCCTGAAATATTTATCATAGATGGAGAACGATTACGCTAAGAACTTCCCCCAAGGGTGCAAGGAATGTATATATATATATATATATATATATATATATATATATATATATATATATATATATATATATATATATATATATATATATATATATATATATATATATATATATATATATGTATGTATGTATGTTTGTATGTATGTGTGTGTGTATGCGTAAGCATGTGTATATACAATTCTATCAGTGTGCTTTAGAGTATGATGTAATCAGTGCTGCGCCTTTTATTGTGATTACAGTAAAAGGAAGTGCTAACGCATCACATTCAAAGAGCTACAAATGGAAAAGAACATTAATGCATTACATCTTAATGTAGAAATAACACCTAGTGGAAGGTAGTGAACTCTTTGGAGAAAGAGACGCCCACTGAACAGTGGCTCAGAAACATCCTGTGAAGGCGAGCAGTTGTACCCGGTTGAATTAGTAGTGGTCCACAAGTAAAGAATTGCATAACGTTTATGGAAATCTGCTTTGTGAATGCTAGCAGCTTGTCAGTTTTTAGGTCAGACCTTGTTTTTGACACGATTCCTCAGGAAAAGAATTGGATATTTGTTTTTTTTATGGATGAAGATCCCATATATTAAATCAGAGTCAAGAATACCAGTTTGCAGTACAAAGACCTAATAGGAAGTTCAAAGAGTAGTTTTGTTTGTTGTGGGGGTGAGGCTGTAGGATTTATTAAGTCAGGAAGTTTATAGGTCTACGTTCAGGAATGCTGTAGTGGCTACCACTGATTATTTAATGAAAATTAAACATAGACGGAGATTATGTTTTAGCGATCGTGAGGTAATGTGTTGTCAGTGACTATGAGAGTATTTGTTGTTTGTGATTACAAGAAAATATTTTGTCGGTGATTGCATACTGTCCGGCCTTGAGGGAAGAATGAGAAGGAGGTTAGAAGTTTCTTACAGTCTTGATCCGTAACTTCAGAGACTGAAAATTTTTGATTGAGAAAAGAAAACAAGAGGAAAGGAAGCAGGATAAGGATTGTGTTATCTGTTTTGCGGTCATGAAAGATACAAAAATACTAAGAATACCGTTTGGATTATGTAGAGGGTAGCTTGCAAAGGTCTGTCAGAAATTTTCAAGATACAAAATTAAGCTCGAGTAATTAGATGTGGACACTAGAACAAGGCTGATTTGTACTCAAAAGCGTGCCTGAGGCGCTATATGCCTTTCGCTATTCTCGTTTTATTTAAGGAATGATTTTGTTATTAGAATTCTGTAAGGCATGGAAGTAAGCATTACACGTAAGGAAGTTCCTATATTTTGACCACGTGTAAAATTATCGAGGTTTCGCCGAAATTCCCATTTCCTTCACCAGAAAGTATATTGATCGAAATGGATAGATTACAATGAGGCTTGGTTAGGGTGAAACATGCCCTGAATATCTACATATTCCTTTCTGTCAGACGAGGAAACTCTTATATCCTTTTCATGCTCATTGGACATTGATAGGATTAGTGCAAAAAAGATGTAATTCGTGTAATCATTAAGCGAGAAATCTTTGTTAATTTTTATCCGTTTTCTTAAAATCAGGAAAAAAATTTGTTCGACATCTATAAACAGATGTGCGATCATCTTAGATCTATAGAGAGAATCGGCAGATAAAGTAACCTCTATAGGATCACACAGCATTTCATATGTTTAGTTCTCGATAACTGGAATTTAGAAGCATTTTCTTGTATGCTGTAATTACTCACATGCCTATGGGTGCGTACAACATCACTGTTAAAATATAAGTAAGAGTTTTTTTCTCTCTCTCTCTCTCTCTCTCTCTCTCTCTCTCTCTCTCTCTCTCTGTCTTAGTGTGTGAGTTCATAAATATTCTCCTATCATTGCAGGTTGAATGACGACCGAGAGATATAAATATCTTAAACTAATTACTTTTATCGTTAATCGCACTTCACAGTTTTATACGGGTTTTATCTTCCCCGCAGATAACATCTTTTCATTCCTATTCTGTCTTTAAACGAGTGTAGAAGTATGAAATCTTTTGTATATGAAATAGTTGTAATTGGTTATACACAGTAAGCACTAGCGGGATCATAGAAAAATTTCATATATACATATATATATTATTTACATATATATATATATATATATATATATATATATATATATATATATATATATATATATATATATGTATATATATTAAAACTGAATAGCACTGTGCACTTTTTTCAAATTTAAATTCACACTCATACACTGGGTGTCCTTATAGAAACAACCGCATTTTTGTGTTTTTGAGCATTAATACATTCCCAAAATAAACATAGTTAATTCATAATTTTCTATAAATTAAGACCATCTCGCCTTTCGTTCTCTCTCGCTCTTATTTGCAACACACCAGCAGTAACTTGACTTACCTGATAAATACATATCAACCTGTCATGCAAGTGTTAACAGATAACAAAACCGTAAGAGTCTGTATTTCAGTGACAAAGAAAAAAACATTGCGTTCTATATACTTGCCTTGATAAAAAAATATAATAAGTTAAGGAGATACCTTACCAGCTGTATTAAAAGATGTACTGTATACACGCCCTTTCTATTATTCATCAGTGGTAATATTTTCACCTGGGGTGAAGTCAGTAGAAACCTTTACCAAAGTCCGACAAGACCAATGGTGACCATAATCTGCCACTCATTCGGTTCTGTTAGATATATATATGTATATATATATATATATATATATATATATATATATATATATATATATATATATATATATATATATATATATATATATATACATACATACAGTATATATTGCATATATATATATGTATACAATCTGCTAAAAATATTTGACCTCCATGTTTTACTCTCACCCGTTGGACCCCTCCCCTCCCCTCCCCGATTTAATCCTTCCTTTTTTTCATCAAAACAATTTAAAGCATCGCCAAACTCCTGCTGATAATCCAAGTAAATCCAGCTCTTTCACTAACTTTAATGAAGTTTGAATTTCGTTAGCGTTCAATTAGTTTTTTCTCTCTCTCTCTCTCTCTCTCTCTCTCTCTCTCTCTCTCTCTCTCTCTCTCTCTCTCTCTCTCTATTCAAAAGTCGTCGTAGCTATGAACAGGGTTTTTTGGTTCTTCTTCTTCTTTGTTCAGATATTTTTCGGTGTTGAAATACGTCCATGAACTGAAACAGTGTAATAGGATGGTATCTAGGATGAATGTCTTTCATCCTGTTTTTTGTTGTATTTACTTTATACCTATTCATCATTCGTGGGTATTTTGTAGGTCATTGACCTCTTTTTCCACAGTAAAATGTCTTTCATGGACAAGAAAAGGGTATAAATGCATTCAAAGTAAAATTCAAAGTTGAATGATTTAAAGGGAAAATTTGAACGACCAGTATATTATATTAAGCAATCTATGATATTAATTATGCATATTCTTTTTAGTATTAGGTAGTTTTTCAAGGTTTAGAAATTCATGAAAACCTCGGCTGAAGTGAGAAAATTCATTTCAGTTACTAACGTAAGAAGGTTATAAAAAATAATACGGGAGAAAAGGATGTAGCAATAATGCGAGTTGATGGGAATTAGGTCAGGCATAAGTGCGTTCAGGTTTGTCAACTAATTTCCTAAACTAATTCCCAATAGTGGATTCCCAACAAAGTTGTTTGGAAACAGGTGATAACATTTAATTTAGCTTGGGCTCGTACGTCAAACTACGCATTACTGGAGTTATGTTTTTTTTTTTCTTTTTTTTATGGCGGTAATGTCCCTATAGGTGGAACGAACCGTAAGCTTGTGCTGTTCAGGGTCCACTATTGGCTAAATTTGATATCAGCTGTGTACATTTACGCTGAATGTTAACTGACTAAATGTCATATAACGATGAACTTATTATAATTTAGGGATTGTCGTGTAAAGATGTTCACTGGTACATAGTACAGTAACTCTAGAATAGAATATATTTAACACAAATTTAAGGCGCCTCTCTTCTGTCAACTGTTAATTCAACTTTATTCCCTTCACACACACACACACACACACACACACACACATATCTATATCTATATATCTATCTATCCATATATATATATATATATATATATATATATATATATATATATATATATATATATATATATATATATATATATATATGTGTGTGTGTGTGTGTGTGTGTGTGTGTGTGTGTGTGTGTGTGTGTTCATTAAATCTGCCATGTAAATTATTTTATGAAGTAATTCCGAATGTGAGAAGTAAATACAAAATGTAATAGGTAAGTCCATGCCCAGGTGTATTCACCCATTAAAAGGGAAGCTTGAAAAGGATAAGAAAATTGATTTTTGGCGAAGCAATTACAGTAGAAAGAGTAAACTTCAAGACCTTTGTTGTTGCTATCGAAGATATTAAAGGAAACAGAATGTATTATTACAATGAGTTTTAATTTTTTAAGTTCAATATACTTCCCTCCTTTAAGGTCCTTGGAAACTTAGCCTATTGATTATATGTATATGTATATATATATATATATATATATATATATATATATATATATATATATATATATATATATATATACATACATATATATATATATATATATATATATATATATATATATATATATATATATATATATATATATATATATATATATATATATATATATATATACATACATATATATATATATATATATATATATATATATATATATATATATATATATATATATATATATATATATATATATATATATATATATATATATATATATATACATACAAATAAATATATATATAAAGTTTCCAGGGATCTTAAGCAGAGTATGAATATTAAACGTGAAATTCAAACTCATTCTAATAATGCACTCTGATTCCTTTAATATTTTGGAAACGACACGATCTGTCTTCAAGCACAAACTTTCCACTCTAACTATTTCTCCGGACTTGGACCACGTCTATTAAATTTTGTATTTACTTCGCATAGTCCAAATTACCTTATGAAAATGACTCGGATGGCTTAGATTTCATGAAGAAAACTGTTCAAAATTATAAAGGTATTCCATTAGCCTTACAGACGGTTACGTGAGATGCAACACCTAGGGGAAAGCCTCACTTTTTACGAGCTACTTTCGCCATCTCATTGACATTTACTTCGTATATTTACAATAAGTTTCATGATTTGGCTAAAATGAATTCAGTAGTCTATTTTATAACCGCCTGAGTATGAGTCAAGATGAAGGTGACGTATCATATTGAAATAAAAAGATAAAGTAAGGGTCACTTATGCCTAAATCTTATTTCTCATCTTGGACTTGTCGACTGCATTTGAGCAATAACTCTGAAGACACCATTACATGTGTTCATCAGCTGGATCGAACTTAGAAGATGGAAAAACTGGGGCAGGATTCATAGAGAGATAGAAACTTTGCTATCCAAAAAAACAAAATTTAATATTCATTAATGTAGCAGTGAATGATAGTCAATACCTTTAAACAGATTCAATTATCATGATCCTATCATCAAGAGTCCACTATAAAGCGTTCAAAGGTAATATGAATCACAGTGTTTTAAGTGGTGAAGCGTTTTTTGTGTTAGTGAGAGTACCAATCAATCAGCCTGCAGAGTTCAGTGTTACCTGGAATTCAAAATACCAGGAACATCCAGGAAGACGAGTCCATATAATCTACTTATGAGAGATTAATCCCAGAGAATCAGAAAATTAAAAGAAAGCTCACATATCATGTAATTCTTTTTAAGTTTTCCTGGATTAAACGGTCAACTGATGTTTAAGTGATTATAATTACCTAACCATCCCTCTCCAAGTTAACTTTGTAAAGGAGAAAAATTGTCAAATTACAAATAAATATTGACCAGCGAGCTTTCAAAATGTCTTTATTTTTCGGGAAGCATGTTCTATGGCCTCGATATTTTCCAAGCAATAATATTATAACAATCAAGTTATACCATTTTTCGGTTATGCATGACCAGAATCAAACTGATGTTCGAAAATTATATATAAAATAATGTTGACTTACAGAGCATATAACTCTGCGCAGTTTTTTAAATAATGCATGAATATCTGGACGCATGCGCGTGTCTGTTAAATAGCCATACCTAGCTTCTATTTAAATTTGGCGAAAAATTACCTGTTTGACGAGTAGAGACATTTCCTATTTATACCTATTTTATTACTTACCTAACAGATCAGACATTTTTTTTCAAACGCAACAACAATAAATTGCAAACACAAAATATCTCCTAATTAATCATAGTGTGTTTGTTATTCAGCCTTTCTGCTTACCACTCTTCTCGTCGTGTTCTCTAAAAGGAGAGTTTTTCCCCAATTAGACAGAGATAAAGTGCCATCTCCAACTCTTGCCCTCGCTAAATGCAGGAATAATATATTGCTAATTCTTTGCTTTCAATGACGATGTTGCATGAGCGAGACACGAAAGCTCTCAGAAAAGCAATCAAAAAGTTATGGCCTTCAATAAAAGTTTCCGAATATGACTTAAGTACCAATAATGTCTAATTTCCCTCTGAAATCTCATCATCCCACGAGCAATGTCATTTAATTTTCACCTATTAGCATCCGGTGATAAACGAGGTCATGATTAGGACTCGCGTTCGAGCGACCTGACCTTTCTGGCATCATTCAATTTTTAGTTTTCTGTAACAGAAAACTATTAGCCGGCTTTGTCTGTCCGTCCGCACTTATTCTGTCCGCACTTTTTCTGTCCGCCCTCAGATCTTCAAAACTACTGGAGGCCTGAGGCTGCAAATTGACATGTTGGTCATCCACCTCCAATCATCAAACATACAAATTGTAGCCCTCTAGCCTCAGTAGTTTTTATTTTATTTAAGGTTATAGTTAGCCGTAATCGTGCTTCTGGCAACGATATAGGATAGGCCACCACCGGGCCGTGGTTAAAGATTCATGGGCCGCGGCTCATACAGCATAATACCGAGACCGCCTGAAGATCTGTTTCCGGTGGCCTTGATTATACGCTGTACAGAAAACTCGATTACGCTGAAGAAACTTCGCCACATTTTTATTTTTTATTTTCTCCTTAAGTGCTGTCTCAACGCGAAAATAGATATCATTTAAAAGGGTTTGATTTGATTTATGAGAATTTGGCTACAAGGCCAAGCAATGGGGCGCTTTCAGCCATTCATTGCTTAAGGTAAAAAGAGGGATTGGAGTAGTTGGACAGCAAAATGGAAGAAAGGAAGCGGTAACTGAGGTTGAGCGTCAGGTTAAAAAGTTCGTACATCTAGGTGCCGAAGGGAGGCTGCAGACTACCTTTAGTAATGCCTACAGTGCACCGCATGAGACACACACGGCACAGTCCGCCCTACGTGACACTTAAAAGAGGAGAAACTAGTGGAAAAATTGATTTAAACAAAGAACGTGATAATGGAATTATTTAGGGCTTAATCGTAAAGAACTTAACTTATTCAACGACATGAAAAGGACGCTTCGGTAACTGCATTCTAATTTTGTTGCACGATTTTACTCGACAATATCTGTCTTTTCGTACTATTATTATTATCGAATATCAGTAAACCGTTTCCGATCAAACAGGGCATAATTAAAAGTTGAATGGATTGCTTTAAAGCCTTCCAATAATAACTAACTGAATAGGAACTAAAATGCATTATTGCGAGATTACTAATATTATTTCATTTCCTAGAATCTTTAAGGAAACACGTAATGTGACACAGCCATCCAATTCGCCAGAATAAATTAACGTTATTATCTGAAGCTAATTTTAGACGACAATAAGCTTAATTATGGTTTACTTAAGTAAGTCTCAGTGTGTACAGATCAATATTTTTAACAGTGTCAGAGAACGAAATTGCTTTGCCGAAAAGGGTAAACCTCATCTTGACAAGAAATATATACAGCGAAGCAGAGTGGTATGAATTCGCAATATAGGGTTTCATTTGGATGGAATCCCATATTCATCACTGTAAATATATAATTAGAATGTTTTCAAAAAGACTAATCGCAATGAAATTATCTATTAAAACAGAAATTAACATCCTGCAAACTGTAAATAGCATATATATACAGTATATATATATATATATATATATATATATATATATATATATATATATATATAGATAGATAGATATACATATATATATGTATATATATCTTTTTTATGATATGGATATAGTAAACTTTCTTTTATCAATGTGGACCCCAGCATTTGATTTACACCAAAAGACGCTTCGTGCCATTATTATTATTATTATTATTATTATTATTATTATTATTATTATTATTATTATTATTATTATTATTATTATTCTTATTATCTATCTATCTCTCTCTCTCTCTCTCTCTCTCTCTCTCTCTCTCTCTTTGTCAGTGAAACATGGCACTGATGAGCACCAAGGCCTTCTACAAAGCTGCTGCCTCTCTTTCGGCAAATATTGTAAAATATATGATTACTCCCTGTCTCAATTAATACCAATGGAACAATAATTACACTTCCATCACGTTCTTGTTCAAACGTACACCCTGAGAGATAGGTAGAAAAAGGTGTACACTGGTTGGTTGATAGAATCGTTCTTTTTAATGCTTACAATATGGTTAAGATATATCAGACCTAAGATAGCTTACATCGTATATATATATATATATATATATATATATATATATATATATATATATATATATATATATATATATATATATATATATCTCTCTCTCAGGGAATAACTTGCACTCAAGGGAATTATAATTGATAATTGCTTCATTAACAGTAGGATTCGAGCCGCTGCAGCTGTCCGGTTCAGAAACTGGAAATACTGTTTTCTGATGCCCCACTGAAATCAGGATATACCTCATGGAATTATAACGTCAGGTAATAGTGCTAGACCGTTGAATGCGATACATATGTTTGTAAATTTATTTGCAAAAGAACGTAAAATACACCTATCTATAAAGTTTAATCATAACCTCAGGTAGCAAACTCTTGACAGGTTGACCTTTGAAAAAAACGGGAAGTGAAAAAGTAACTAAAATGATTTTATCAGGTATAAATATGAAAGTATTTATGCCTGAGGGAACTAGGTGCAGAGGTTCTTATGTGACGTACATAAAATAAAACTATATAACTCGATTAGACTCAACCTTATTTGTTTAATGCTGTATGATTAAATAGTACAAGCAATGACTCGGCAACCGCTCACTTAATATCTAAACGTGTGTCCATTTTGGTCTAAAAGTCCTCGAAATACACTTATCTAACCCGAGGATCTGGAAAGAAATGTTTCAGCTCTACCAGATTTAAAAATTGTATAAGTCGATTAGAAGTAACCTCAGTCTGGGCTTCCGTGGCAACTGACAAGAATCTCAGGCTGTTGCATAAGTGATGAGGCTAACGGACAGGTCTCTTTACATATCATTAAAACTCTATTACATTCATTGTGCTATTTGGGCCAGATGTTTACTTACGCTCAGATTAAGTGAAATTGGAGAGAGAATTGAAGGGAGAACGATCCTGACTCTTCATCTCAAAGGATATGAATAAAGAAAATTGGAGGGTCAATCAGGTCCACGATACCAGGATGAAGTCGTTCATGCGAATGGTTTCGAGGTTCTGAATTCCATCTGTCCTAACGACGAACGGATTTTGACGTGATTTTAAGAAATTACACACTTTTAAAATGCGCTGTTGCGGATATCCATGAGAAAAAGAATATTTTAGGTGAAATAGAGAAAGACTGAAAGGTATGGCGAAAGAGATGTTTAATAATCCCAGGAGAGAGGGAGCATGATTCTTTAAACTACAATATTAAAAACAGGAAGCACTTTGCCTCCGAGCGAAGCAAAAATAAATAAAGAGAAAAGTTCAAAATAACTGTATAAAGAAGACAGTGATAAAATTTTACATTTTTCAAACTCTTACAATTTCAGTCTTACAGAATTCTGCCAAAGGATACTTTTTTTTTTTTTTTAAATCTTGCGACTTCCGCTCTACGCAAGTTGTCAAACGTACATTTGTACATGTACACTATAAAAATATTTTACACTCGCTTCGATAAAAGATTCAGGCATTTTGACTCAACCAGATTAATTTAATGTTATAAACTGGCTTTACAACGATTGTGTCTATCGTGACGAAAAAAATGTTTTATAAGTTAAAATTATTTATTTGTATAATTAAGAGATAAATACAAATGCCATTCATTTTATATTTTGTCAAGTTTTGTATAAATTTCGAGTTATTGCTAAGGGCTTGCATTCAACGTAGTGCCACTGTGATGCCAGCAAATGGTGACCAGCGATCTCTATGGTGTCTTTTTATCCTTATACAATTCTACACTGTCAGATACTTCCGTAAAACTAAAGCAAAATACTAAATCGTCAATTTGGTCCAAGAATTATCATGGCTTCTGTTTTCATAAATCCAGTTGCACTGGTCACCAAGGTTGTAAAGTCTTTATTTATTTATTTTTTTAATATTAACAGAACAACCAGTTGAAGCCATCTTTGTTTTTCAACCACTCTGTTGTCCTAGGATGTATGTGAAGAAATTACTGGTGTTCACTTGCCTGCAGTCAAAGATATGGGCTGGGAGTTATCCACAACCTAAGAGCAAAAACCAACCAGCTGGTAAATACCTGTAATTTTAGACGTATTTGTAAGCAACTTCTAATAATTTCTATAATGCATATCCATACTTTTATGCATTTATCTATAAAAAGAGGTAAAGGACATCCCAAAATAATATTCTTATACGGAACTTGTCACAATCATTACTTAATACCACAATGTATATATGTTTTTTTTTATACAGCTTTCATTTAAGTTGAACTAGGTTCAACGAAAAATTATCGTCTCCAGATATGTAGGAAATAATTAGAGACAGATAGAAAAGAAATTTCAAAAGATGAATTGTGAATTAATGTTGTAATGAAGATAACTAGAATCAAAAGAACATGTAACATACTTTGCCATATGCTGCTCCTCTAATGCTCTTGACAATACAGTGATATATGCATCATATATATATATATATATATATATATATATATATATATATATATATATATATATATATATATATATATATATATATATATATATATATATATGTATATATATATATATATATATATATATATATATATATATATATATATATATATATATATATATATATATATAT
>NC_089789.1:33086105-33093605 GCF_040412425.1 Macrobrachium rosenbergii
GGTTAAAATCCTCATCAGAAGACAGGTTGCAGCCCTAATCGAAACTCTGAGAGACCACCCTTGGAAGGTTGTGAGAAAAACCGCCCTACGCAACATAAGGATGGGTAATATTGTTAATGTTTTAGTTTTAATTTTTTTTCCATGTAGAGATATTAAAAATGTGAAGGAATAAGTATTGCAAACAGCGTGTGTGTAATGGCTAATTTTTGCTGATGAAACCGCGTTCACGATGATGAAGAGAAGCATCGATAAGTGGTGAAAGAATCTCAAAGAGTTTTCTAGATCAGATAGTAGAGTTTTCTAACGAAGAAAGAGAGGAGACTCAAGTTAATGTTCGTTAGACAAAGTTAAAGAAATATCCAGGGCAGAAGCTCAAGGATAAACGTGAAGATAATTTTTTTTCCCTGAGCGAATCACTATTAAGGGACTCATAACAGTGTATATTTTGTTGACATTTCCTGGAACTTATACATTGCCGACATTTCCTGGAATTTTTAAGGACTACAGTTAACAATCATATTCTCCGAGTTAAAACACGGTGGTAGGAAATGATACGATGTTAACACATACCGAAGTCAGCTCGCTTCATTATGAATATGACCAAATCAGCTTCAGTAACAAAAGAAATTAGTTACTGAATTATGCTCAGTCTCTGAAGAGGCTGGAAAATGATTTCGGGTGGTGGATTTTAGTTGTCGATGTCACTAATTACCAGTTCCATTTACAGTCCTTCAAAATAGCAAGTCCTCATTTTCACTCGGAATGCTTCAGAATATCAGCCATTTGTGCATTTGCCGAGAGCATTGCGCATTCTATTAATCGCCGAATGGGCTTGGTTCCGCTCAGTTAATTGCAATATGTATTAGAGCTCACAAATACCAGTGTCTGAAACACAAGGGCTGTGTTCCAAGGGCCAATTAGGTGGGCCAAGTATCAATCAGCCAAAACAGGCATCGATTGATCGACAATAGCAAACACAGATGCTTATGTCCGAAGACTCTCTGTGCAATGGCACTGCAGATTAAGAGAAGACTTATGGTGCGTTCGCCTTGATTTAGAGAGAATAACGGTGATCATTACCGACGAATGATCCCAATAGATCAACAGGTTCTCCTGAGAGAGAGAGAGAGAGAGAGAGAGATTGTTCATCAAGACTACAAATCATGCGACAAATGCAATCGGAGCCACTGAAACTGACAATTTGATAACGAACGAATCTACAGAAAAAGAAATGTTTACTATAGAAGAATTTTTGTGAGAGTTTGAGAATACTTCCAAGTGTTATTATATTTTATTTTTAATTTTTATCTTTACCGTTACCTCATCTTTATAACATGGTTCTGATTATCAGTTCCTTCTTTTCCTGCTTTTAATTATTACATTGATTAAAGGATTTTATTAAGAGTTTGTTGACATCCCTAAGTATAACTGTATTCATCCATTGATGACATTTATCTTTATCGTTGATTCTTTATCATATTGCTCTAATGATCAATTCCTTCTATTCCATAAGTCTGTTCGGTGACAACTTGCTTTGAACTTTACTGGCAATTTTGTTTGGCTCAAATATGTGATAAAAATGATGTTGAAGATGAACTACACTCTCAACGCCAAGACGTTCCGTTGGAGTATCTGTAACCATCAATCTAAATAACAAATAAATTAGATGATGCAACACAGCAGGCAAATTCACTCTAGATGACAGGAAAGAGAAGAGGAATGTCTGATAATGCTAAAGTTTGGGTAAACGAATCCATTGTTAAGCTGCTTCTCCTTACGAGAAGTCAAGTGTGGATATTGAAAATTTATTAGAGAATGAAAAAGGTCGAAAATGTTGAAATGAACTGCTTAGTATGTATGGAATGAAATGAAATGATGAGAAACACAAAAATACTGAGGTGCTTTAAAAAACTATAGCACTGCTTTTTACTTATTTACATTTATGTCGAATTCAACTAAAGTTATAGAATTTTGCTTCCCGATTGCCTTGTTTGGTGCATATATCACTTTATTGATCAGCGGCTAGTTAAGTGGTTTGGTCAAGTGGAGGGAATGTGGTAAGATAGGTAGGTGAAATGTGCATTGTAATTCAGAAGTGTGCAGGGAAGGAGTAAAATGAAACAGAGAGTGTTGGCTCGACTGCATAGAAGAAGAGAGTGTAAGGAATATTCTCTCTACATCGGAAACGCCAGAATACGTCCAGGGAAGCGGTGAGTGGCGCAGTATCCGTACGGAGTTAAATTCGAGTCTGATGGATCATCACGGTACGTGAGAGAAGCGTTGTTGTGAACGTTTTCAGTATTTACTGAGCTTTTAATGAATAAAATTAACAGGATGTATTCCCCGTAGCGGGGTAGTGCCATCTGTGCACTCACGGGGTGCACTGTAGGCATTACCAAGGGTTCTTTGCAGCGTCCCTTCTGTTCCCAGCTACAACCCCTTTCAATCCGTTTACTGTACCTCCGTGCACATTATCTTTCTTCCATCTTGCTATCCAACCTTTCCTAACAATTATTTCATAGTGCAACTGCGAGGCTTTCCTCCTGTTACACCTTTCAGACCTACCTACTCTCAATTATCCTTTCCAGCGCTGAATGGCCGTATAGGTCCCAGTGTTTGGCCTTTGGCCTAAACTCTATATTCCATCCCAATAGGATATACTAAGATTACATTTATATATTGTTATATCATGATTGCTAATTGAATTGTTAAAACAGTGCAAGTCGTCAAAATTTTCTGGTAGCACAATTATACCTTATTCTTTAAAATAGCATAAGAACTATAGCCAAAATAACTGTAATTGTATTTAAATCATTCTTTAGAATAAAATACAACGTTATGATGCAACAGAATGCAAAAAAAACACATTTCGATACAGAAAATCAGTTACTAAAATAATCTCCCTCCCTGAATGCGTTGCAAAAAAAAAAAAAAAATTTCGCATCGAAGAATTTGGGCGCCGCTCTCGGGCACAATTATATCCACGTGGAATCATTCAAAATATCAATCAATTATATATTTCCGAAAAAAAACTGCTGAGTCCATTCGATTAAGCCATCATTGATTCCATTCCGTCAATTGCAATCTGCATCAGGGATTACAAGTAGAAGCGTCGGAAGCTCAAGGTCTGTGTTGCAACGGCCAGTTGGGAGGGCTAATTATCAATCAAGCAAAACAAGCATAAACTGACATTAACAAACGCAGGTGCTTGTGTCTAAAGACTCTCGGTGCAACGGCGGTGCAGATTAAGTGAAGACTTATGGTACGTTCAGGGTGATTTATGGAAAGCAACGTTAATCATTACTGAGTGGTGATTCTTACCAAACAGATTCATTCGGGAGAGAGAGAGAGAGAGAGAGAAGTCTAATGAAATAATATTATCACATGGAAGGCTGTTTTCATATTTACAAGCACATGATAACTAACTTAAAGGTAAGCTTATTAGCCACGCCCACTAATTTTTTCATCTTCTCCCTCTCTCCATTCTAGCTGCTTATCTCAGTGTCCGTGTTCAAAGATGAATAACAGTTAATAATACAAATTAAAGAAAGAGAGAGAGAGAGAGAGAGAGAGAGAGAGAGAGAGAGATTACAATCTAGTAATCATCCACAACTCTTCTGTATTTATAAAAATTTCTTTTCTTTTCTTGCGAAAACAACAGAAAACAATATGAAATCCATACTATCGTTTAGTGGTTAAGCAGAGTAAAATCACACAGATATATAAATATTTATCATATATATTTAGGTCTTCCGCATTACATGTCAAAAAAAGATGTAATTGGATTTTCTAATAAGTTGTTTATACAATCATTATACTACGCAAAATTCGAAAGCGAACGCTCCCTGAACATGAACACATGGAAAGAGCACGTCCCCTTGAAAAGGTCACCTAATTCACTGTTCCTGATTGTCAAGGTATTTCCACCTGACCTAACTGCGCCAGGAGGAAATTTCAAAAGGAAATTCGGTCGCACCGTGACACGATCTCATGCGGAAGTACTTGCAAAGGGCGGATGATCACGATGACAACAACTGTTCTTTGGTGTATTACCGGACGCAGAGATGATGCCAACTTTCGAGTTCAGAGTCAGTGGACTCCCTTTCATGCTATTAAATACTGAACTAAAAAGGCGAAGGCATAATTCTCTCATAATTCATTAGCTCTCAGGTACAGAGTCACGAGCTCATTCTCCCCCGTTCGATTACGTTTGGGTCCAAAGGCTTCTGCTCACTCTCTCGTCTCTTATTAAAGGCTGAGTGCAGTGGCACGCCTTCGGCCTTTTTCTGTCCGTGCAAAGGCTGAGGGTCATCTCTTGTTTCCTGCTTGCTTTTAAGAGCAATGGTTTTGTCGTAAAATCTAACGTTTCATTAACTTTTGGTTGCAAAGATGTGGTCGTATTCCATTGATATCTATTACCTTTTTAAGCTCGTATATGCGTAGCTGATACATAATCTTTAATTGACAATTTATGAAAATATGATAACTGGCAAGAGCAGGGTATATTCACTACCAGCTTCTAGTAAAAAATAATTAATCTGGGGAGAAATGTCCAGTAGAACAGTCAGTAAAGCTGGTTACTTTAGATGTATTAAACATTACGGTAACCTCCATACTATTATTTGCTAATAATCTCTCTCTCTCTCTCTCTCTCTCTCTCTCTCTCTCTCTCTCTCTCTCTCTCTCTCTCTCTCTCTCTCTCTCTCTAGTATCGCATTAGAGGTTGTATGAGCAACGTTTATTCGTTGACAACCAGTACTAAGCGAGGGAGAAAAATTTATGATCCTAGCAATAGCTCATAGATATAATTCAAGTCTACTTGCACTTATGTGACAAAGTAGAATTAAAAGCGATAAAAAAAAAATATAACCTCCAAATCAAAAAGATGAAACTGAAAGCAAATATTTGGCATGTTAGAAGGACAGCTTAAAATGTAAAGGATATATGGAGCTGGAATTAATATTTTCTTTATCTTGGATAAAGATTCAAGAATTATGAACATCTAATTTTTTTGACAAGAAGAAGTCAGTTGGTGGCTTTTTCCAAATATCTGATTTGCATATTGACACCCATGAAAAGAAATGATAATGTTTGATGTCCCTATTGCGCACCTATGACTAAAGATGTTTACTCAATACAATTTATTCAGTACCTTTATATTTATCGCAACTTCCATTAACGTGTTATAGAAAAAGTTTTAGTTTATATCAAAGAGCAAGACAGCGTTAGCTCCCTTTGGAAACTTTTGACGGAGAGAATCCTGAGTTTGCCCATTATTTCTTATTGTCTTTGACCATAAGATTGAAAACAGAATGGGAAAAGGACGGAAAAGTGCCGTTCCTAGATGTGTTAATCTAAGAGAACAGAACAGATATGCCTTCACAGTAGGCCTACATAGGAGGCCCACTTTCCCACTTTCTTATATTAATTTCCTAAGTTACCACCATGTCTCCGTAAAGATCATAGTTTGCTGCAACCTATTTCTCAGAGGGGTTAGGGTATGTTCAAATGGGTACTTAGAAAAAAGAATTCACTACGATCCGTCAAAATCTAATGCAACTGCTCTGCCCATCGCACATTATCGAGAAGGCTAGTAATAAAACGAACAGAATATACTGCTGAGGTCCCACGAACAACAGACAAATAAATGTTACCGACAAAATAAAGCTTCCATACGACGGAAACTTCAAAAAGCTATAGAACACCTCATTTCTAATAATCCACTTTTTTTTTTTTTTTCATTATCCCAAGTCTATCGAGAGTTCGTTCATTAACGTATACAATACGCCGCAAGGCATTTCGCCGTAGGACAATTGGCCATAGGACTATTCGCCGTAAGACAATTCGCCGTAAGGCATTTCGCCGTAGGACAATTGGCCACAGGACTATTCGCCTAAGACAATTCGCCGTAAGGCATTTCGCCGTAGGACAATTGGCCATAGGACTATTCGCCTAAGACAATTCGCCGTAAGGCATTTCGCCGTAGAACAATTGGTCATAGGACTATTCGCCTAAGACAATTCGCCGTACGGATATTTCGCCGCAATGACATTTTGCCGAAATGAGAATTTAAAAGCAGAAGGACGTTTAACAATTATTTAAAAATGACAAGCTTATCTTGAAAATTCAAAAGCAAAAAGCTTATTTTGAGTGGTTCCCTCGACCGCTTACATTATTGCCATTATTTTTCTTTAAAAGCTGAAACTTAAAACACCTACGATGCCTTACACTATTAAAAGCAGCAGAGGTTGTGATAAGCTCGTAGACGACCCTAACTTTATTTATAGGCAAGAAAGAAAATATGGAGTCAGGGTCTATTGGAAGTGCGTTGATACAAACTGTAAAGCAAGATTTCAATCAGTACTAGATAGTGAAGTGATTTCTATTTGTAAAATTGTGAGTGAGCATACACATTCATCGAATCCTAGCCAACCAAAAATGCAAGAAGCAATAGGAAATATGACAGAAAATACACTTAAATCCCAGTTAGCTTCAAGATCTTTGATTAGTGCCGCATGTGGGGAATTAGAGGATGAAGGACGCTGTCGTATGCCATCAACTTCAAGTTCATCAAGAAACATTAGAAGATGGAGACAAAACGAAGAAAAAGTCCCTCTTATACCTAGATCAAGAATCGGTTATGTAATTCCAGAAGAATTGACGTGTCTACAGAACGGAGAAAGATTTTTACTCTACGATACAGGTGTGGGAGACAAAAACATAATGTTGATTTTTTGGTATGACCGCAGTGTTGTACGTTCTAGAAATACATAAGAATTGGGCATGCAATGGAACATTTTAAGGTTTTCCCTGAAATCTGTTATCAGTTATATACTCTGCGTGTCGACATAGGGCATGCATGCACCCCACGAATTCACGGTCTCCTTTCGAATAAGACTCTTGACACTTACAATAGGTTTTTTCAAAAGGTTAAAGATTTGCAAGAGTCCCTTAGACCTGAAAATCTTGATTTAGAGAAATCTAGTTTTCTGACCCTTTCTGACAATTTTCCTTCCGCAAATGTAACAGGCTGTTTTTTTTTTTTTTTTTTTTTTTTTTTACTGCCGTGAAAATGTTTACAGAATAGTAACAGATATTGGGCTTAAGGAGCGATATCAAACTGATTGTGATTGTAACGCAAAAGTAAAGTGCCTTATGGTGCTTGCATTCACCCCACCTTCAGACACAATCGGTGCATTTATAGAGTTTGTGGATACCGATGACCTACCACAAGAACTTGTGATTCTGAAACGCATTATATTGGTGAGGAGAGGCAGGGAATCTCGTAGACGTAGAGTTCCTCTTACTTTTCCTATCGGTCCTTGGATTATGTATGAAAGAACTCTAAATCAGCTGACTAACACCAACAGTGGAGTAGAAGGTTTCCATAATGCGCCCCAAGCATCTGTTACAAATAATCATCCAAATTTATGGAAATTGATCAATCTCCTGAGAAATGAAGAATCTCTTTCTAAAAAGAAGGTCATCGATGCAACGAGA
>NC_089789.1:33096105-33108605 GCF_040412425.1 Macrobrachium rosenbergii
AGGCCTCAGTAAGTATCGCCCAGTACTGAATTCATGATCATTAAGAATAATATATTAGGCAAAGCAGGTCTTTTACCAAAGAATATAGAATGGAAATCATTATACGAGATCTGCTATAATGAGCTAGGCCTCATACTCCACATTTGCACCACTTATTAATCATTTCCAGTTCTCTAATGTTGCGGTAGAGCGGATAAATACAAGAGTTGTATTATGTTCATACTGCTTCATGCCATTGTAAGGTTAACAATCTTTTCTTTCGTTAGAATTCAAATCAACAAAGATCCAAGATTACCGCGTTATAGAACTTCAGACAAGGGGGGTTTAGTCTCCGGAAAACCAATGTATGCAACTTTCTCCAGAAGGTTACGTAACAAAACACACAATAAGACTAAGTAGGTGAAGTCATTGTCAAGGCTGACTTATAAGTAACTATATAAAAAATGCTCCCCTCCTCTCTTTTTAATTAATTGACTGATTTATTTATTTTTGCTATATGCTATTCCAAAATTTATGACAGACACATAATGCCGTAAAGATCGCCAATACCCTTACCTGGAAGACCGCTGAGAAGATGAATCTTATTCAAGATTATTGCAATTTACAATCATCTCCATGCCGGAAAACGTGCAACCATTACATAACATCTTCTTAGTCGGAAAATGTCTATCATTTTTCAAACAGAAAAGAATAAAAATCTAGTACACTTTTAAATATGTACAGACACGTTTCTCCAACATATAAAAGAGAAAGTATAACGCCCCCGTGAATTTCCCTAAAAGGGCGTCCGCATGACTTGTTCCCAATATATTAACATCGGAGGCATCCTGGGAGGCTACTGGAAGCGTGTAATTTGGAGGTTCCCCGGTCTGTCCCTGAGGGGAAATTGTAGTATCTGATTTGGGTCTTCACATTGTGTATAATCTGCTTAACCCTTCAGACCCCTTCCCTTTCTTGTTTGTTTGTTTCCTTATTTCTCCAAGGACAGAGCTAGGAAGGATATTAACTGTTACGCAGCTGTATATTTTTTCTACGTAAACTTGCTGAAGATGTGTTGTTTTATTTTACAAAAATAAATAATGAAACAAGGCACACAACGTATAGGTTTATTATTTGTTTACTTATTTATTTTTTGCTTTTCCTCTTTAATATAACCAGTATAACAGAGCTATGAGTGATTTTCACAACTGACTGAAAATGATTTTTCAACGTAAATATAATTTTATTTATTTTATTTATCAGTTACGAGTTCTAAAACAGAAAAAATTTCCATGATTTGTGGTAAGAGATGACATTGACACCAGAACGATGCTTGGAATGTGACGTTTGCATATTCCATTTTAGTTTTCTGTAAAAGAAAACTATTCAGATGGCTTTGTCTGTCCGTCCGCACTTTTCTGTCCGCCCGCAGGTCTTAAAAACTACTGAAGCTAGAGGGCTGCCAATTGGTATGTTGATCATCCACCCTCCAATCATCGAACATACCAAAATGCAGCCCTCTGGCCTTAGTAGTATTTATTTTATTAAAGGTTAAAGTTAGCCATAATCGTAGTTTTGGCACCGTATAGGTAGCAACGACGCAAGCCACCACCGGACCGTGGCTAAGTTTCATGGGCCGCTGCTAAGAGTTTCATAATCCGTGGCTGAGAGTTTCATGGGCTGTAGCTGAAAGCTCCAAGTAGCATTATACGCTGTACAGAAAACTCGATTGCGCCGAAGAAACTTAGGCGCATTTTTTACTTATTATCCTTTAGCCAGAATTTGATAAAGAATTCAAGAATATATGATGGCTATTCGCTAGACATATCGTGATGGTGTGAGAGTTCTAAATCAGAAATCAGACGTTTTGTAAAGGACTGAGAATGAAAGTGATAATCTTGATAAAAGAAAAATTTTCATTATTCTTTGACAAATGAAATCTTGTTAACTAAAGCGGTCAATTCAAGTTTAGAGTGCAGTGTCAAGATAGTTTCCGTAATTATTATAATTGCTTTATCAATACATGTGAACCACAAATGTAACTAACTCTTCCTGACAAACATAGAATTTTGTTTTTCTGTGTTCGAAATGGAAATGCGCATGTTAAATGTGAATGAAAAAATAAGACTGGAGCTGATGAGAATTAAATGTGTTAAATGAGTTAAATATGTAGATATGCAGAAGCGGTAAAATCCTTAGCAAAGGAGAGAGGATGAATTAAGGTGTTTGGATGTGGTCCAGTGATCTGGAAAGAATGGACTTCTATAGGTACTAGAAAAGGGTTTATAATTCGGTGGAGAAGAAGAAAGCCTTGGGAGTGCTGGGGAGGAGGAGGGAGGGGGGAAGGAGAAAGGGGGGTTATAATTTATCCATAAGGGAGTTGAGTTCCTCTGGAGGGTCTGGATAGATGGCGAAAAAGATATGTCTGTATCTATCTATCTATCTATCTATCTATCTATCTATCTATCTATCTATCTATCTATCTATCTATCTATCTATCTATCTATATATATATATATATATATATATATATATATATATATATATATATATATATATATATATATATATATATATATACACCGTATGTGTGAGCGTGTGTGCATGTGAAATGTGTATGTTTAACTTCTTCTTTGGAACCATACAAATTTTAAATTTTTCTGAAATTTCCTAATGATGGGAGATATATATATATATATATATATATATATATATATATATATATATATATATATATATATATATATATATATATAAAATGAATAAACATGTATATGTATACATAATTCTCGTGTGGAGCGCGCGCATTTGACTCTTAATTAGGAAGAAACATTTTCCGAGAAACATACAACAACAAAAATACGAGAACCCCAAAAAAAAAAAAAAATGACGACACGGAGACAGAAAACAGGACAATGGGAAACGGACGGAAGCACCTCATAAGAAAGAGGGGTCCCACAAACAAAGGTGGCCGATAGGGAAATCATTAAGATTGATAGGCATAAGAACAATTCACCTGTTCTTGTCCTTCCTCAGAGCCGACAGTGTGAGAAAGGTGAGTGTGGGCGACCCCCAGGGTCTTCTACCCGCGAAGGACAAGGGGCAGGATGTGGTCGTGGAGTGGTAAGGATATGGAGTTGAGGGTGGAGGAGGAGGAGGAGGAGGAGGAGGAGGAGGAGGAGGAGGAGGAGGAGGAGGAGGAAGAGGAAGGGTGGTGGTGGTGTTGGGTCCCAGAGCAGGCTACCTGGATATTGCGCCATCAGTTCACCTGTCTTGGAGACTTCGCATCTCGGAGTCGTCATGGGATACTGCTTACCTAACGCAAGTTATATTCAGTTGTATTTAATATCCAATGATTTGGGAAATTATGTTCAGCTTCATTACCACTTTTAGATTTATTAATCATTTTTTATTATTGCACTGGCTTCCTTTCTAATAATTAACTATTAGAATTGATTATTATTACTGTCATCGGGTATGGAAGTTTATTTATAATCATTACTGTCGTCGTTTTCATTGTGATGAACTATTTTTAATTTAGACTTAATAGGATGTGCAGTATTGACCCGAAAATTATACAAAATTTTTTTCTATTCTCTAAATCTTTAACAATAATCATTATAAAATCTATTACGGTAATTCTAAGGATTGACAGACGGAATACAGTAAGCCACTGTATATTCCAACTCAGAAAAAGATGAATACGTCTGGCAACGCAAACAACGTAAACGTAAACAAAACCCCTACGAAAGCCACGGGGTAATTACGATGGATATCGTTGTCATCCTTTCATCTGACGCCCCGATGACCAAACGACCCCAGTGGGAAAGGTCATTCATACTACCAGGTCAAGTAGCTTCTGTGCTGGGAGTATCCCATAATGGTGATTAGTGCGGCTGTGCGTGCGTGCGTGCGTGCGCGCGTAAGGGTGCGATTCGGAGGCGCTAGGCAGGAAGTCTTGCGGCGACTTTGATAACCTAATACAGTCCAGTTGGAAAATTACCGTCCTACGGTTCGGGCCGTCTGTTGTGCGTTGTTGTTACGCTGTCTATGGGTAGCTGTGGGCGATTTGCTCTTTCTTCCAACCTGATGGACATTTCCTATGTAGCTGTTTTCTGCGAGTCTTTTTCGAGACATGAACGCGAAGAGAGGAAAAACTCTCGGGTAACCCGCACGAATAATTTGTAACTTGTGAAAGGGAACATGGATATAATTTTCTATTTTTAATGATAATAATAATATCCTTAATTTGATCTCAGGGCTATATACAGATACGCAAGGTAGAGTGAGTATAGTACACAAAATTTAAACACGCATCATCAAAACCAATTATAATAATGAACGGTTTCATCCAAAAAATATTATAAAATAATTGCATTCGGTTATTTATTAGCTAGAGATCATAGGTAGATAAAAAAAATTCGGGTACACTTTGCTGAAATTAAAGGATGAACGGAATCCTTAAATAATAATAATAATAATAATAATAATAATAATAATAATAATAATAATAATAAAAATAATAATAATAACAGCATGCGGTTATTTATCACCTGGAGACTAACGTTGGTAAAGAAATTCAGGTACACTTTGCTAAAATTAAAGAATGACCGGCATCCCTAAATAATAATAATAATAATAATAATAATAATAATAATAAATAATAATAATAATAATAATAATAATAACTCAGTATCCTGAAAAAATCAGTTATTAGAAAGATAGCGAAAACTCTACATGAACTGAATGTAGATGATGCAGCAATAACATTCAGCACTACAAATAATAATAATAATAATAATAATAATAATAATAATAATTAATAATAATTATTATTATTATTATTATTATTATTATTATTATTATTATTATTATTATTATTATAGTAATAATATAATAATAATAATAATAATAATAATAATAATAATAATAATAATAATAATAACAATAATAATAATAGTATTGGTAGTATACATATGGTGGCAGTGTAGGGAACTGCAGTTGATAATAGTTAGTCTACTGAACACATTCTCGAGAGGATGCTGAAGTCTGGCAAAAAAACAAATGTCAATTATTTGAAGCATGTGGGCTGAGCGTTTATCGAGAGCAGCCAAGTTAAGTACAATGATCTCTTTATTTTATGAACTATTTCAAACAACCAATGACCTTATTTTCGGACTCCACAATATAATACAACAGAGTAACTGATACTTTAATGGCGAAATCCGCTTAACTGCCAGGATAAAAGAGCCTTTTTGCTGATTAATTGCCAGTAAAGGGAAAAAAATATAGTAATAAATAAATTATTAGCATTAAAGAGCACCGTAGACTTCGTTGTGTGCAAATGGTAAAAGTCAAAGTTCATTCAGTTATTATAGTTTTAAAGGTGTGGATATATATATATATATATATATACATATATATATATATATATATATATATATATATATACATATATATATATATATATATACACTTTTCACTATATATATATATATATATATATATATATATATATATATATATATATATATATATATATATATGATCTGGAATTTTATGAATTTTCTTTTCTTTTCACATAACGAAAACTATTTTTTGAAGGCTAATAATTTATCTATTTACATATTAATTTTTCCTCTGGTGGTAGTTCATCAGCTTGGCGTTGATATATATATATATATATATATATATATATATATATATATATATATATATATATATATATATATATATATATATATATATATATATATATAAAACTATAATAACTATATATATATATATATATATATATATATATATATATATATAAAACTATAATAATATATATATATATATATATATATATATATATATATATATATATATATATACACACACACATATATATATATATATATATATGTGTGTCCAATTAAAACACGTCACTGACTCACTCATACCCTAAAAGATAACTTCTATAGCATTAACAACTTCATACATACATAGAACTAAAGAAATGGATCTGTAAGTAAACTGAAGTGAACATAACAGTCCAGGTGAAGAAAGGAAGGAAGTAGCCTTATGCAAAGTATTGACAAAAGATTGATTTTAATTTCTATGGAAGTAAGGTGTAGGTATTGATGTAAATGCAAATATTAAAAAAATAAAATAATGTTTATGCAAAATTAGACCTGAAAGTATGTGAAATGTGGAGATATATAATGTTGATGAGGAGGTTAGCAAATGTGGAAGGGCAGGTCAAAGAGTTCGAGATAGTTTATCCATATGCAAGTGATAGATTATGATAGATCTTTTAAAGAATCAATAGTTCGTAAGTGATAGGTTGGAAAGATAAGTAAATAGAAAGTGCTGGATAGTTGGCGTGAAAGATGTTTTAGAATGGAAGGAACTCATCCCATAAGATTTGTGAGAGTGCGTGCAAGAATAGCAGTGTATAATGTGGTTAATTTTTAAGAAGTTTTTTTATACGGGATCTAATCAACAGTCTGTATGTGAAGCATAAACCTGACACAAATTCATATCTACATCTATCAATCAATCAATCAATCAATCAATCAATATATATATATATATATATATATATATATATATATATATGTATATATATATATATATATATACATATATACATATATAGATAGACAGATAGATAGATGGATAGATAGATCGAAAAATAGATAGATACTGTGTGTATGTATATATATATATATATATATATATATATATATATATATATATATATATATATATATAATATATATATATATATATATATATATATATATATATATATATAATCTGTGTGTGACATTCAACACTTGAGGGAAAATCAGGCTTTATCATTAAAATGGCACTCACACACAGACACACACACACACACACACACACACACACAAGGACCTTGTCCTTTCGGCGAGCGAGGGGCGAAACCGAGGTGAAGAAAATTAAACAGGAGCAGCGCCCAAGGAAAGAATTAAGCCAACGGGGCGAGAAGAGATAAGAGACAGGACACGGAAGGAGGAAAAAAAAAAGCAGCACAGATAGCAGACGAAAAATATCAGTGACTATTAAAGTCAATATAGTGCAGAGGGATCCAGGAATAAAGCAGCGCCGGAAAGGGGAGGATGGTGATAGTTACGAAAGGTGTTATTGGTTTCAGTGGGAGAACGGAGCTAACGGTAATCTGCCCGGACGTATTTTGTCCGTCTAACAGAAGTAAAAAGAGAGGAAAACTGCGTTGCCTTTCTTTCCCTCGCGCTTTGTATGCAAATGAATAGCCGCCGTCCACTTGCGTGCGAACACGCGGGTTTACGTACGAACACTGACACTTTTAGACAGAATATATATATATATATATATATATATATATATATATATATATATATATATATATATATATATATATATATATATATATATATATATATATATATATTATATATATATATACACACACACAACACACACACACACACACACACACACACACACACATATATATATATATATATATATATATATATATATATATATATATATATATATATATATATATATATATATATATATATATATATATATATATATATATATATATTTTAGCAGGATGGCAAAGAAGGTGATCATTCCCTGGTCCCAAGAAGTCTTTTGGGCATTAAGTACTTACCGTATGCCGTTGACTACCCTGGCTGCTGGCTATGACTGTTGGCTAATTAACAGACACCTATGAATCTTCGCCAACAGAGGCCCAATAGATTTTCTAATGTAAGGCCCAGATCATTAGACGTTCATCCACATGTATATGATAAATTTGACTGCTGTCGGTGTAACAGTTCTTCTCGGTTTTTGATTTCCCTGTTTTAAACATTTTCCTCTCTCTCTCTCTCTCTCTCTCTCTCTCTCTCTCTCTCTCTCTCTCTCTCTCTCTCTCTCTCTCTCTCTCTCTTCCTCTCTCTCTCTCTCTCTATTCCCAGCAGGAACGCCGTATGCAAAATGCAGGTCGTCAGAGATGCCTTACCCCCAATATTAAGCCATCCCGAAGACGGCCATACTTCACAAGTGTCGTTTTCGGGGCCCCAGCGGCCGCGCTAACAGATTCTCCTCCTCGAGTTTGCTAATCTTCCTCTTTATAACCGGGATATCTCCCCTCGCCATACCTTACTATATTAGCATTCATATAAGGGGAAAGTTTATAAGTGTTACGCCAAAGTAGCAGAGTGGAAAATCACTTATGCAAATAAGCGAGCTGGTTCCTTTTTTTTTTTTTTTTTTTTTTTTTGTAATAACGTCGGTACCATGATTAATTCCCTGACTTGATTATTTCGGATTACGTGAGGTCCAAGTTGCTCTTTATGTTTTTTTCTTTTTTTTTTTTTAAGAGGGGGATGAAGGGTGTGGAAACTTGACGGTAACTTAGGTGGAGGTGAATAGACTGATTACTAACTTTATTCGGTGGTTTTAGCATGGTCATACAACCCTCACCATTCAAAATGCAGGGTTGGCCTAGTGGTGTCTTTGGTGTTCAACTTCATTATTTCTCGTTTTTCCCATTTATCTGCTTTTATTTTGACTTCTTGGAGAAAAGGACATTCTTATGCTGCTCCATTTGCTTCTGATACGATAATAAATAACGGGTTACACTGGGGGTTTTATGCATTGGTGAAATAGTTGTTTTTCATAAATAAATAAATAAATATATATATATATATATATATATATATATATATATATATATATATATATATATATATATAAGAATATTTTGTCTATAAAACCTTAATTACAATAATATATATATATATATATAATTTGGAGATAATATATAATGAATATTATTCTACCAAAAAATTTAAGTACAATAATTCTCTGAATCTCTTAAAATCAAAATCTTCCTTAATTTTATCTTTTATTAATCATTGTTAATTACAATTATAGGCAAAAATAATTTATATATATCAGTTTCTAAAATCAAAATCTTCCTAAAAACTTATTTATTTTAGTTATTAATCATTGAAAAGGCTTATCTTTGAAATGTCCGCAGCGATTTCATTTATATATATATCATTTCTGCATCATTTTTCCCACCGGATGGGATTATTATTTTTATTTACCACCGATATGGCGTTAGAAAAAGGCATTGTTTTAAGCTCTTAGAATGTCTGCGACATAGCTTTCCAATGCGACATAGCTTTCATAGCTTCCAAGATTGCCGGGCGCGCGATTTTTGTGGACGTAGCTCGCCTCGCGCATGCGCACTTGGGTCTCACAGCAGATGCTCCCGTCTCATGGCTTAAATCTATTGTGTTATATTAACGTGGGGGTGTAAAATATACCTAAGCAAATTTACTCGAAGTAAAATTCTATTTCCAGTAGTACATTGTCAAGTTTTATTATTATTATTATTATTATTATTATTATTATTATTATTATTATTATTATTATTATTATTATTATTATTAAAGCAGGAGAACTTGCAAATGGGAGAAGCAAATGTCCAAAGAACACACATGATTTAATAGAATAATACATAAATTATCTTTAAATAAAACAGTAAAGATGACCAGAATAACAATAGCTACTTACATACTTGCATGAATTGTTCGCAGACATTCATAGCTTTCGGTGTGAAGACACGCATAGCGAGGATAGCTAGCATGGCTCCGTAGCATAGCGTAGCGCACTTAGCATCGCATCCGGTGTGAAACGGCCTTTATCCCAACTTATTCCTTCTTATCTCCACATTTCGACTGATCCTTTACCCCTCTCCCTCGCACTCTTATCCTTCCGATCTTTTTCCACTTAGCGGCAAAAAAGTGCGAAGGAAGAAAAATGCAAATGACATGGTCTATTCTGGGTAATTAATCCGCTAATGATGTAATCAAAGGGTAAAGTGGTATCCCATCTAATGAGTGGAGATGGTGATGATATAATTATTTCCTTTGCAGTTGCTGATTGAGCAGTTATGCTTTATCATTTTTTTCTTTCATTTTTCAGCTCATCCTTTGACGACGCTTACAATAGTTTCAAATTAAGTTTCCCTCCTTTGTCCTAATCTTTTGTCATTAATATAAGTTTATATTAATTTTCTCTTATCCAATTTGTTTTTGCCATATTCATCTTAATGTCTTTCCTTCCTTCATGTAGCCCACTTCATAAAATTAAATCACAAACGTAAATTCTCTCTCTCTCTCTCTCTCTCTCTCTCTCTCTCTCTCTCTCTCTCTCTCTCTCTCTCTATCTCTCTCTCTCTCTCTCTCTCACAACCAGTGCGATTTGGCATTTATGAAAAGCTTGAACTATAATCTTCCTTTTCAAAATAAAACAATTCATGTTAAAAGTTTTGCAATTATATATTCACTATCCAGTGACAATCGTTCTAGGGCCAAGCGCATGACATAATTTGTTTTGATTTTTCTTTGTTTAAAAAAAGGGGTATTTATTTAGTTATAAAGCCCAAATATATGCTTTTTTAATTATTGTCGCCTCCCGTGTCAAAATAATTATATATATTTTTTAATAACCTATTCCAAAAGAAGGCAGTAGTTACGTTTAAGTATCAGATAATAATAATAATAATAATAATAATAATAATAATAATAATAATAATAATAATAATATAAACCCAGACTATATACTGTTCAGTTATTGTTGTTTCCCGTTTCAAAATAATTATGTATTTTTTAATAACCTATTCCAAAGGAAGGCAGTTGTTACGTTCAAGTATCAGATAATAATAATAATAATAATAATAATAATAATAATAATAATAATAATAATAATAATAATAATAATAATATCATTTCCAACTATATACTTTTCTGTTATTGTCGTGTCTCGTTTCAAAGTACTTATATATATTTTCAATAACCTTGCAGTTGTTACGTTCAAGTATTAGATAATAATAATAATAATAATAATAATAATAATAATAATAATAATAATAACAATAATTAATAATAATAATATTTATATACTTTTCAACCTTCCCGTTCCAAAATAATTATATATATTTTTAATAATCATACAGTTGTTACGTTCAAGTATTAGATAAAAGTAATAATAATAATAATAATAATAATAATAATAATAATAATAATAATAATAATAATAATAATAATAATAATATAAAGCTAAACTATATACTTTTCAGTTATTGTCGTTTCTCGTTTCAAAATAATTATATATATTTTCAATAACCTTGCCGTTGTTACGTACAAGTATTAGATGATAATAATAATAATAATAATAATAATAATAATAATAATAATAATAATAATAATAATAATAATATATACTTTTCAATTATTGTCGTTTCTCGTTTCAAAATATATAATTATATATTTTTAATAACTTATAAAAGGAAGACAGTTGCTACGTTCAGATAATAATAATAATAATAATAATAATAATAATAATAATAATAATAATAATAATAATAATAATAATAATACTGAAATAAGGAAGGCCAGAGTTTGAATGAAGTAAGAGCCTCATAAACCAGAAGTAAACAGCTGCGGAGTTTCCAGAGGGGGAGAGCTTATAAAGCACCGAATATACAGCCGCTGTCATATGCTTTAGGAGGCCGTTGGTCCCTCTGACAAACGACGGAAATTTCCTTCAATCGAGCAGAAAAGCTCCAGGAACTTCGGGGAGGTTAAGGGTGGAAGGGGGGCGGGGGCCTTTGTCCGAGTATGTACATAGGATTACTAAATGCGTAAAATTATTGTAATGGAAATTTGAGATATATATTTATATATATATATATATATATATATATATATATATATATATATATATATATATATTCATATAATTGTAACAACATATTAATTATAGAATTCTTCACACTTTTGGATACTCTTGTCACTACAAAGCCTTAGATCCAAATGCAATAATATGAAGTGATTCTGATGCCCATAGAAGAATTCGAACCTTCATCTAAAGTATCGGAAAGAGGTCACATTGTCGTGGTCAGGCGGGCAAATGGGCCTTGTCCTGAAACTCTGAATGCAAGTTCGATTCCTGCTACGGACATCAGAATTACCTCATATTTTTGCTTATGGATACAACAAGGGATTGTAGTGACAAGCGTATCCAAAAAGCGTGAAGAATTTGAGAAGTTAAGGGAATATTGTGGTTATTACAACTGCATACGTGTCTGGTAAAATGTGATTAGTTTATTCTATACACACATGTATATGTATATATATATATATATATATATATATATATATATATATATATATATATATATATATATATATATATATATATATATATATGGATGCTATGTGAATGTATAGTTATATAGTTGTATAATCTTCATTCGAAAGAACTTTGTAGAAGTATTCAGATCTAAACATCGCTGATTTCAAGTTTATTATATAGGACTGAACCCGTCCATAATAATCACTACGTACTACTGTGTAAACCAAAACATTTACAGTTTAATTTTGTGTGAACATTTTTCATACTTTTCCAATATTATTTTCATCCTCTGTTAATAATTATTTATG
>NC_089789.1:33116105-33141105 GCF_040412425.1 Macrobrachium rosenbergii
TTTTTTTTCCGTAGTTATGCAAGATTTTTTTTTCCGTTCTGTTATATAAATTCTATACTTCTCAAATTTATAACTGAACGGAAGAAAAAATGATATTTCAGTTAATATCAACATGCCTGTAAATATTGAAATATCAGTTTTTCCTACAGTTATGCAAAATTTTCCGCTCAATTATAAATTTTACACTTCTCAGCTACTTGCAAACAAGATTTTTCTTCCTCTTACTTTTCCCCTGGAGTAGAGAATTAACATTTTATCCAGCTGAGTAATGATAGCTCATGACTCCAACTTCTTTTTCCAGGTCGTGTGACCTTTAAATAATCTCTTTCTCTCTCCCTCTGACTTGTTTTATTTGTCACAAAATTGAAGCATATACGGAATATTGATAGCAAAATCATATTACTGACGCCACAGATCACCGAAAAATATCACTAAAATCCGTGATGAAGAGCTTCGGCCACGAAGAAATGCTTTTAGTTGTATTAAAGGGAAGAGTATGACGGTTTTCAGGGAAATGTTATTATAATGATTATTCCATCGCAGCAGTGTCCCACAACTGATATCAAATCTCACCTTTTATGGAACATTAATCACTGACTTCTCGCTAATGAAAATGGTAGCACTTACGTAATTGAATTGAATTGAATGTAGAGTTTAGGCCAAAGACCAAGCACTGGGACCTATGAGGTCATTCAGCGCCGGAAAGGAAGTTAAGTGTAGGTAGGTCTGAAAGGTGTTAACAGGAGGAAAGCCTCGCAGTTGCACTTTGGAATATTTGTTAAGGGAGTGATGGATAGTGAGATGGAAGAAAGGTAGAATGGAGGGTATGAATGAAAGTTGCAGTAAAGGGAAGCAAAGAAAGTAATGCCTGCAGTACACCGCTTGAGGTGCACTGACGGCACTAGCCTGCCCCTCCTCCACCCCGGGAAGCACTTCCTTAATGGCGTGGTGGAGATCCTTGACAAAAAAAAAAAAAAATGGGAGATTATGAAACCGCAAATATACCGCTGCTGTCACATATTTCAGGAAGCAGCTGACCGCGCTGACAAACGGTGGAAATTAACATCAATCATGCAGAAAAGCTGCTAGACCTTTACAATGGTTCCGAAAGATTTATGTTTTGCTTTACTTTTCTATCCTGGGAAAGTTTTTCCCAGGCTTTTACCTGACTGAACAAAACGGTGTCACACTTTTAGCAAGAGAAGGATACAGTTGATTTCATTTATTACTTGCAAGCTGTTTCAAAATCCTCTCATGTTGATACAAAGACGATCTTTTATAATGTACCACAGACTGACATAGGCTCATACAGCAAGCCTCAACAATGTTATTTTCGTCACATCTATTCATTTCGGGATCGTCTTTGTTTGAGGCTGGGTCGTTAATCATTATTTTCCTTTTCCATCACCCGTGTTACTTTGCTTTCAGTTTGCATTGTATTATATATATATATATATATATATATATATATATATATATATATATATATATATATATATATATATATATATATATATATATATATAGATATATATATATATATATATATATGTGTATATCTCATTCTTACATGATTATTCTTTTATAATTCTCATTTGTTCTTCTTTTTGCGTCACTTTTCATTATTTTGTGTAACTCCTCCAGAGCCTCTAGGAAAAATCCTCCTATTAGGACATGTCCTGAAGGATTTGATTATCCGGTACTAACGGTACTGTCTCCTCTTATCTTATTTTTCTTTATCTCCGCATTTCGACAATTGCCTCCCCCTGTCCTTTGTGAGTATTTTTTTTTTTCCTTTTCAGTTCGCGGGAAAAACTGCGAAGGAGGAAAATATGCAAATGACATGGTCTATTCAGTGTAATTATTTCGCTAATGATGTAATCAAAGGGCAAAGGCGGAATCCCATCAGCCGAAATTAAAGATGATGATGATTATGATGGCGCTTATGATGATGGCTAAATTATTTCCCTCGGGCAAATGATCGACCTTTATATTTGTTCTAAAATTGTGGCCTCATTTCACGTCACGGGGAATAACGCTTTAATCTAAGCCCTCTCGTCCTTCTCAATTTGATGCAAATTCATGATGTCTTATTTTCTTTTGGTTTTAGACGTTTTTTCTAACTACTGCTTTCTTGCTCGTTCGGTATTTTTAAGTGTTTTGGGTGCATTCGAGTCGGTACAATAGGTGGAGGGAAACAAGATTGACCGGTTACAAGATTGACATTTTTGCCAACTGGTTATTTTGAGTTTATGGACGTTTCTCTCTCTCTCTCTCTCTCTCTCTCTCTCTCTCTCTCAATGGCCTCGTAGCGTAAGAGGTAGAACTTTCAGCTTGCAAATGTAATTTTTGCCATCTTCATTTTGAGGTTATGGAACTCTCTCTCTCTCTCTCTCTCTCTCTCTCTCTCTCTCTCTCTCTCTCTCTCTCTCTCTCTCTCTCCAATGGCCTCAAGAGGTCTCTCTCTCATTTTTGCCATCTTCATTTTTAAGGTTATGAAGTCTCTCTCTCCTCTCTCTCTCTCTCTCTCTCTCTCTCTCTCTCTCTCTCTCTCAATGGCCTCGTAGCCCAACAGGCAGAACCTTCAGCTCGCAAAATTGATCCAACGTTGGTGGCCCGAATCAGGCAAGAAGTGAATATCAGTGTTTCCCTCAAAATCCATTATGCTTCTGTTTACCTTACCCATAAAGTACGCTCATAGCATCTAGTTAACTGTTGGGTCGCAGAGAGCAACAAGTACGCCGTATACCACCATGTAATCGCAAATGAGACGGCCCCGATGAGGTAATTCTCACCCTGCAGGCGTGGAACCATTCAAACATAAATTTTTCCTCGCTCTTTGAGTATTGAAAACATCTTGAATGTAACTGATAATTTCTCTCATAAATGAACTTTTGCTCACTCTGTGAGTATCAGAAAATTTCTTGAATGTAATAGACCAATTTTTTTCGTAAATTAACTTTTTCTCGCTCTGTGAGTATTAAAAATGTCTTGAATGTAACTGATAATTTTCTCTCATAAATAAATTTTTGCTCACTCTGTGTGTATGAGAAAATTCTCGAATGTAGCTGATAATTTTCTCCTATAAATGAAAGCAATAGCTTAAATATATGTATTAATATCATTATTTTTAAAACAAGCCGCACAATCGCGTTATCATATATAGAAACTTTCTTTCATTTTATTGGGAGAAAATGAACAAAAAGAAAGGTATAGAAAATGCCCTAAGTATACAAGGAAGGTGAAATATATTACCGTAAGAAATTTCTTCACTTTATGTAAATTTACTGTAAGGAATTTCTTCAATTAAGGCAAAAAAAAAAAAAAACTGAAGGTGAGTGAGAACAGCAGTGCTGCAAACCTTTCCAAGTCTATTTCTGAACGGTTGGAAACCCTGGCACTCGTTGTGCATTTGGAAAATAGTCTTGACAGCCTATTTTTATATGCACGATGAATGCAATCATACAAGCCAATCTACCAGACAATCGAGCTAATGAAGAAATGAACATCAGTATCACCAAATATAATTTCAGTAGACGAGAATGAGATTAAGAGAGAAGCGTGATTGATAATAGCAAGATTACGGTTCAATAAAGGACTGAATTGTTTCATGTAACTAGGCCTCGTCAACACAGGCAGCGAATCTGCAGGTGCAGGTAAAAGCAGCTCAAAGATTAAATTAAAAATTAATTGATTCCGGTTGGACTGGTCATCTAAAAGAGCCGTTTAAGCACAGACCTTATAATTCTGCTGGTAGTACTGGCAATTATGAGATTAAATTGTAATTACGTTCACCCAGGTAGGATTGCCCATAGGATTGTCAGCTACACGTGAACACCAGAGAATTGCTTACTGCTGCATTTACAAAATTTGATGATAATGTATATTTACACACACACACACACACACACACACACATACATATATATATATATATATATATATATATATATATATATATATATATATATATATATATATATATATATATATATATATATATATATATATATATATATATATATATATATATATATATATATATATATATATAGTATATGTGTGTGTGTGCATGTGGGAGTGTGTATGTATAGATATGAGGGAAAACATCAACTTATCAGCAAAAGTAAACGAGCTCTCCGAAAATGGAATAATAATGCAATCTCAAAGAAGACAGAGCTTAGTTAAATCAGGGGGATCAAATAAAAAAAAAAAAACAAAGAACCTGAATACTCACAAGGTTTGCTCCGGGAGGCTGTTGGTCGTGTTGATAAACGAAGGAAATTCCCCTCAATAGCTGAGAAACGTTCCAAAACCTCGGAAAGGTTTTTTGAAGATGTATGTTTCGGTTGCTTTTCTTCGTTTGTGTTCGTGTGTGTGTGTGTGTGTGTGTGTTTATTTTTATATCATATTTTTTGCTTGTGTGTCGATTATTTGATTTTGTGAATAAATTCTAGTTTGTCCATCGTCAATGTTTCCTTACTCATAAAAGTATGAATGAAATTATGATATATTCTCAAATGTAAGCAATATTACAAAGGGATGCTATTCATATACCAGAGATTGGAACCTGTTAAACTGTAGTTCCTACTTAAAAGTATATTTACTCAATGTTTCAACACACGTATTTAAACAGGACACACTTGTCCCTCTCGTATGAGGTTAATGCTGTCAGTGCACCTCACGAGGTGAGCTATGTGCATTACTAAAATGTTTGCAGTGTCTTCGGCTCCCTACTGCATCCACTTTACATCCGTTCCCCCTAACTTTATTTAACCTTGCTGTCCAACCTCTCCAACTACCTTTCCATGCAATTGTGGGGTTATCTACCAGTGCCACCTTTGGATCCTTGTACGTCATCTCCTCTATATAACAGATCGATTTATCTTGCTATCCAACCACACTAACTCCCTTGTTTTATCATTGTATTATGAGCTGAAAGGCCGAATTGCGTTAGTGCTTGGCTTGGCAGCCTAAATTTCATAAATTATCTTCACAGAAATTCACGGCCATAACGGCTAAGACCACCTTTCTAGCAATGATCAAATCAACAACGTGTGTGTGTGTGTATCTTTGTCTGTTCACAACTACGTGGGTGTAAATGGTTCATTCCAGTATCGATTACCTGTGTCATTAAGGTGACAATCTGCAGCGTAAACGAATGTACTGTTGCTCATTCTTATTTGGGATTTTTCCGAAACTTTTCCTTTCGACTAGCGCTGCACCTCTCCTAGTCATTACTACCGTGATTCACATTATCCACGTTTCTATCTCTCTCTCTCTCTCTCTCTCTCTCTCTCTCTCTCTCTCTCTCTCTCTCTTTGATATTTTCAGCTCTGCGTTTAATTGGCTCGGAGACCTTAACGAGGAATCCTTCCATTAGAGAGCAGGTCCTTGAGGATTTAAGTGTCCATAGGGTCTGCTAACAGTTTTGTCTATCTTATCCCTTTTTACCTCCGCTTTTAGACAGATGCTCTCTCTCTCTCTCTCTCTCTCTCTCTCTCTCTCTCTCTCTCTCTCTCTCTCTTGTTGTCCTTGTTGGATTTTTCAGGTTCGCTGGAAAAAGTACCAAGGAGGAAAATATGCAAATGACATTGTCTGTAAGGTGTAATTATTTCGCTGATGATGTAATCGATGAGCAAAGGCGGAATCCCATGTACCGAAATCAAAGATGATGATTTTGATGATGATGGCTCTTAAGATTACGGCTAAATCATGTTCCTTCGGGCATATGATACTTGTTTTAAAACTGTCACCTCACTTCCCGTCATGGAGAGTAAAATCTTGATTGATTCGTGGTTTTCATCTCTTATTTTTTCTTTCATGAAGTGTTGATATTAGGTCTTAACTGTTGTGATTTTGTTTTTAAGCGTTCTTTCTTTCTAGTGTTATTGTTAGCTCACGCATCTATTCTCCTCTTGCTTCTTTTCTCTTTTTTATCACTAATGATTTTGGGATCTTCCTTTCAAGTGTTCATGTTGGCTCACACATCTATTCTCCTCCCGCACTTTTTCTATTTTCATTTCAAAATATCATAGGAATAATTACCTAATAATTCTTCCTTCCAAGTGTTAATGTTGGCTCACACATCTATTCTCCTCTCGCACTTTTTCTATTTTCATTTCAAAAGAGCTTAGGAATAATTACCTAATAATTCTGCCACTAGGGAAAAACTAGTTTGGATTATGAGCGCGTCGTCTTTGTTGGTTGGATGGTTTCTACAGGTCTACAACAGCCCGCTTGATTTTCTTCACGCCTTGCCACAACTTTAGGCCCTCATTTCGGTGGGGACCTGTGCCGGCATAAGGGCGGCTTTATCTAAACCAATCACCCAGTCTGTGAACTCAGGTAACTCTCTCTCTCTCTCTCTCTCTCTCTCTCTCTCTCTCTCTCTCTCTCTCTCTCTCTCAACTGCAACTGTTCTATCACTAAATTGTTACATTGTGTCCGTATAAATGAAAGCAATATTTTTAAATAGTGCAGGTATATTACATTCACACACACACACACAAACGTATCATAATATTCTTGTAAATAAATCAGGGTTAAAAAATTTCTTTCCTATACTAGAAGAAAAAATACATTCTTTTTAGTTTCATATTATTTTTTATCTGAAGATAAATACTTTAAAAAAGTTTCATATCCGCTGAAAAATATTAGTTCCCCACAAATAGAAGTTATTAAACTCCTTCCCAAGAGGCTAAGATGATACAAAACTGAGTCTTAGAAACGGGCAAGCATAAAAAGATTACTGAAAGCGCAAGAGAAACTTTGAAAACATCAGGTACACTTGAGGATAATGAAATATGATGGTAATTTGCCCTAATCTTCCAGAATGGTTTTTCCAGATTTATGTTTGAATTTCCATTTCTGTTGAACGTTTCCTCTTGACATAGTCTACACATGATGGAATTTATTAACTGAACCGTTTAATGTTACCAGCTGATTATTAAATTTTAACTAAAAGTTACCTTACCTCGTCAGCCTTGCAACAGAAAACATAAGGCAAATGCTGAATTAATTTCAATGTTGAATGTGATGCGGTTTTGCAGCTTATTAATCCTAATACAAATAAATGTTTTTGGTATAGTAGATTCTACTTGGCCAAACTGTATTACCACTTGTAGATAAAGTTTAGTAATGTTCAAGATCATGCGTTCTACAATCACACAAACACACACACACACACACATACAAGCAAACACAGTCCACGGTACTGGTAACCAGAAACCACCTTTGTGTGTGTGTGTCTCGGTGAATCCTTCTCTCTCATTTGGATCTAAATTATCATGCCATCTCACAACATAAACAGGAACGTCCTTATTATCAATTAGCTTTTCTCACAATTTTCGCGGACGGTTCCACATTCAGCCGAGACACCAAACCCGGCGGTGCCGCGGTATTGGTCACTGGCGCCGTCTTCAAATTAAACCTTTCTTGAATAGTTTTGTGTTGATCGCTCCGTTTAATTACCTCTGAGATCCGGACGAGGAATCCTTCCATTAGAGCCGGCCCTTAAGGATTTAAGCGAACGCGGGATTGCCTTCCTTTGGTGCCTCTTATTATCTTATTCCTTCGCATCCCCTTTTCGACGGCTCTCGCCGTCCTCTCATTCCTGTCCCGGAATCATTTTCCAGTCCACGGGAAAAACTGCGAAGGAGTAAAATTATGCAAATGAGATGGTCTACTTAGATAATTAATTCGCTGTTGAGTAATCAAAGGGCAAAGATAAAGTCCCATCTATCGAATAAAAAAAAATTTATGATGATGATGAAATGAAGACGAAAATGGAAAAATTTAACTACAAAGCTGGCCATTTTTAATATTCGTCTTGCCGTTTACAACTTAAGAAAAAAGAAATTAATGACCATGAAGATATCAAGTGGCTACATCTCAAGTAAATTCTTGGTTGTAAAACTAATGATAATTTGAGAAGCTGGAGGATCACTTGACACAGCAGCTTGTCACTTTTGTCAGCACCTCCCAGTTTGTAGAATGTTTGTAAATGTGTTCAGAGAAAATGATTAACATGACCAATGTCGTGTACATTTTACTAGACTGAAAGAAAGCTAATTCCCTCAGTCATTCTTACAATGACGCTACCACTTTCTCGCTGTTCCATTGACAGCCCCAAAGTAACCCACGAGTGATCTCTCGGCATCATTATATTGGAAGCAGTATTTATTGCAAAACGCAAACATTGTATTAATACCTGAACCTCATTGTAAGACAGTCTTTCATTCGCCTTATGCTAGTATAATCTAATTATTATTATTCAGAAGATGAAACCTGTCCATATGGAACAACCCCACAGGGGCCAGTGACTTGAAATTCAAGCTTCCAAAGAATATTAAGGTGTTCATCAGGAAGTAGTAAGAGGAGGCGAAGGGAAATACATAAAGAAGAGATCCCACTTATTAAAAAAGATAAAATAAATATATAAATGAATAAATAGATAAGAATGTATTTAATGCAACGAGAGTAGTACTAGAGTAGTAATGCATTGCATCTTCGCTTGAACTTCTGAAGTTCCAATTGCACGACACCCTCTGGGATGCTGTTCCACAGTCCAACGGTGTGAGGAATAAAGGACCTCTGGAATTGACAACTTCGACTGCTAGGTACATTCACTGCATACTGGTGCCGATGTTCCACCTTTCCTGGAAAATCATGGGGCACAAAGAACGAGAATGAATTCTCTCAGAAAGAATCCGCACGCTGAGCCCATTGTCACAGTTAGCACACTGAATAATATAACTAAAATATATACATGATATTTTGTGATGCTATTATTATTAATGAAACCAACTGCCGTTTCCACGGCATTCAGCTTATTCCGAGTATTCTTTGTTTTTTTTATTAAATTCTTTTCGTTAGCTGGTAGATAGTATAATGAATTTTCAAGAAGAGATATACGAATTTTATTCTGGTCTTCGTTATAGTTTGCAGTCAATGAGCTCATTCATTTTCATGCGACACACCTTAAAGGTAGCATTCCAAGGCTAGATCCCAGCATTTTCGTGCCATTGTGAAACTTAGCCTAGCGTACTTTGATATATATATATATATATATATATATATATATATATATATATATATATATATATATATATATATATATATATATATATATATATATATATATATATATATATATATATATATACAGTACAACAGCCACGGGCCTAACTGACAAAAACCCGGATTTGAATGTCGCCTCACTTACCATCGGTTACCTATTAAATCTTTTGCGAGGCTTTTAACACATGGGCTGGAGTATTTGCTTGCATAACCAACTGTGCCAAAAAAGTTTTGAATGAAAGAAGATTTCACCGGACTGAGTCCTTTTTCCCCGCAGGGCCATTTACATGGATGCAGGCTGGGGTGCGACCTGCTTCCCGTTGAGGTCAAAAACAGGAAATCAGAATTTTTTTTTTTTTTTTTTATTTGAGGGGGTCGCGCCTGCTGTCGTGAAATTTCATGTATTCCTTGCCTTTTGAATGTAGGTAATCCTCTTTCCATAAAGATATGCTGGCGGATACGCAGGTCGTGAACGACTGGCATGTTGAGGAATGAGTTAAAAACTATTGAATAGTTTTCTTGACCCTGAAGGGGCTACTTTCTAACTTGTTTATTTTTATATGTTTGCTAAAGGGAATTTTATTATTATGAATTATAGAACGATTTATGTTACTATTAGAATTTCTTGACCCAGAATGGGCTACTTTCTAACTTGTTTATTTTTATATGTTTGCTAAAGGGAATTTATTATTATGAATTATAGAACGATTTATGTTACCACTAGAATTTCTTGACCCAGAATGGGCTACTTTCTAACTTGTGTATTGTTATATGTTTGCTAAAGGGAATTTATTATTATGAATTATAGAACGATTTATGTTACTACTAGAATTATATCAATTCCATATTTCAAAGCGGTTGCATCCTGTGAGTTTATATCCGATGGCTTCCTTTGAAATCAAGTCCCGAGGACTTTTACCTTATCTTTCAATCTGGCACCGATTGAAATCAGCAAATTTTCATCATATCGTGGGACTCGTCTTCCCTTTTGATGATGTTGTGGACTTGAATGTTCTACTAATCAGGATACACGTTTGCCGAAGGTTGCTTCACAGTTGTTTGCTTATAATCACGCCAACCAACCATTGTTTACAAAATACGATTTGAACAATATGCGGATAATTAGGTAAAACGTCTAGAAAAAAAAGCAAAGTTTTCTGACCCCTAATTTTCACAATTTCTCTTGCGTAAACACTAACTAATTCTATATATTTTTCTTCAAGAATATTGCAGTTGGTTGTCGAAAGAGTTTTTGTTATTAACATTACTGTTATTTTCATCAATAAAGCGCTCCGTGTAAAATGAAATTATAACCAAACTACATTTACTGCTTTTTCCCTGCATCAAGTACCGCCACGCTATAATGACTAATTATAACTTACGTTAATGCACGAATAATTCTAGCGATTACCAACACCCTTTTCATTCACGATAACCGACGTGAGAAGGGTGAGATAAATAACGAATAAAAATGAATAAGAAATTATCCGACAATGAACGGAGTAAAAATGCATAATACATAAGAGATAAGCGTTAGATGTTAATTAGGATTATTAAAACTCAGGTAATGTTTTCAACTTAATGACTGTTTAGCAAGGGAAGAATCCGAGATATAAAAAAGTAAATGTTAAGAAAACTTTCTCTCTCTCTCTCTCTCTCTCTCTCTCTCTCTCTCTCTCTCTCTCTCTCACACACACACACACACACACACACACACACACACACCACCCTTCTTCTTACCATCAAAGGTCTCTCTCTCTCTCTCTCTCTCTCTCTCTCTCACACACACACACACACACACACACACACACACACACACACACACACACACACACACACACACACACACATACACACACACACACACACACACACACACACACACCTTCTTCTTACCATCGTAAGCTCTCTCTCTCTCTCTCTCTCTCTCTCTCTAAGTGAGATGCAGGATGTTGTAATAAAAGAAAGGTAATCTCTGACATGAGATATTCCATGTGATTACTTTCCTCGCGTGCGATTAAGCAGGCTAAGTTATGAAGATATACTGAAAGGAAGCTACATTAATTCACATTCAAGAACACTGAATATAGTGGAAAAGTTCGTGAATTGTTCCATATGAGAATGTAAACGATGTTTTCAGTGACTATATTGCTTAATTTATCTATTTTCTTTTTTATGAGGACCTAGGGTTCATTATTGATAAAACATCATATCTAAGTAATAACACATCTTCAAGGAAAATTTACCAGTACACTTACGTTGCTGAAATATAACAGATCATATGATTCTAAATGTTCAATTCAACCTACCGTTTTGTCTTGCATTATGTTAACCTGTTCATTTGAAATGTTTGATTATTATTATTATTATTATTATTATTATTATTATTATTATTATTATTATTATTATTATTATTATTTCAAAGGGTCCACAATAATGTAATTGTTAAAGACTCGTGTAAAATTTATAAAAGCTTTCGAACCCTACGCTGGGTTCAACTTTTAACAATTATATTATTGTGGACCCTTTAGAATATTTATGAACTCTCGTGATAGAGTGTTTTTCTCCCAATATTATTATTATTATTATTATTATTATTATTATTATTATTATTATTATTATTATTATTATTATTATTATTATTATTATTATTATATTAAGGAAGGTAAATTGACGTTTAGTCTTGCGTATAAATAGAAAAGAGGAAAAACATTGGAATATATTTATTTTAGGTAAATAATAAAAATTATACCAATAAGAAACATAAATATAATTTGCACGAGAAAAAGGCATATTGATAAGGTCATTTATGAAATCCCACAATAACTGAAAGCAGTGACAAATTACTAATTACCTCAGATTATTTATTAATAAAATAAAACTGCTTTTACAGGTGAATGATGACATCTATAACAGGAGGAAAGCGATATAACTAGAATAACTGAAGCAACGGAATCGTCTTTGGTCAAGTAAGTCTTTGAAGTTTTTGACTTTGTATGAGCAGGGATTCAAAATACTTCATACGAATTTTCATATGAATGTCTTGGGAGTGATATATTTCGTAAACAGATATTACCGTCGATTTTTCAATGGTATGTTAATTAATTTAAATAACTGAATAGATTACACCGCTACTTTGTGGAAACAGGCTTTTTAGTTTCGATTTCAGAAGTAAGTTTGTCAAAAAAATTTTCAAAGCAGATTTGTCAAAGATCTATCTTTGATTATAACAATTCATAAGCGCTTTCATTTATTTTATCTGATTGTAAAGAATACATAAATACATACATACGTACTACATATATATATATATATATATATATATATATATATATATATATATATATATATATATATATATATATATATATATATATATATATATATATATATATATATATATATATATATATATATATATATATATATATATATATATATATATAGATATATATATATATATATATATATATATATATATATATATATATATATATATATATATATATATATATATATGTATATATATATATATATATATATATATATATATATATATATATATATATATATATATATATATATATATATATATATATTTGAACCTCCGAGTTTTCAGTGGTTCCTGTGTCACACAAAAATCAAGGATTGTTTTTATTTTCATTTTATTTGTTTTTCGCATGGGTAGTTCTGGGCTACATTGTTTTATTGAATTATCCTAAAATGTTATTGAAGGTACTCATAACTTTTATAAATCTAGTCCTAAAATTTCATTAAATTGTTTATACATGACTGAAGAATTCAAGAATAAAGTTGGTAAAGGTTAAAATGATATTACAAATTTCGAGTTACGCAATGAATAAATATTAAAAGAATTGTTGTAAAAGAAATGCAGAATGAACAAACGCGTCTGGGTAATGAATAACTAAACTAAAAGAATAGAGTCGAATATTTTAATATACTTTAGTTTTATATTCTCATACTATTCACAGCTGCAAGAACTAATGATTTTGCCCTCTTTGATGTTAATTAACCTATGCTTTTGAAAAAAATAGCAACAGGAAGCTATAAGCTCAAGTTCTATTAAAGAAACGATTTACAGACCTCTATGCTAAAGGGAAATAACTGTTATATGCCTTTAATCTAGAGGATTATGACAGTTTAACAAAACCTCAATAACATCTCGCAGTGATTTTCTTTTCAGCGCAGATTATCATTTACAGCAAATTGTGAATCGTTTTTGTGTACCCATGAATCATATCAAAGGAGATTTACTGATTTCAACATCTGCAATTAACCAGATAAATACATTACATTTTTCATAAGTAGGTAAATATATTATAAATGTTATAACGTAAATCAAAGTAAATAGGTGACATTTACTTGTAGCCTCAACGTCATATAAAAAGAACATACTTATAAATTCAAGTTACAACTTCTCGTAACATCCACAAATCATAAAAATAACCAAAATCATACATTTTTTTAAACATAAATCGAAGTGAATTAGGTGACATTCACAAGTAGCCTCAACGTCATAATAAAGAAGTCATCTCTTCAAGTTACACCTAAGTCATACGCCATACATTCATTTTAACATAAATCGAAGTAAATTAGGTGGCATGTAATTATAGCCTCAACGTCGTAATAAAGAAGAGTCATAATTTCAAGTTACACCTTTTAACGCCCACAAAACATAAATAACCCGAGTCATACATTTTCAGAGCTCGCGCCTTAACACACAACCGTTTAACCTGAAAACCGAGCAAAAATGAATTCATGAATATCTGTCGCGGCAGGTGAAGTCCATGTAATCTCCCGAGCAAATGAGTTTCTCGTTTCCCATTTCGTCATTTCTCCTCGCCTGAAGAATTTCATAACGAATGGCTGGGTGGTGATCGGTAAAGGATTTTTCCCCTCTGGAAATATTTCAAGATGAATCATTCTTTTACCCTCTCTCTCTCTCTCTCTCTCTCTCTCTCTCTCTCTCTCTCTCTCTCAGGTGTAGTTAAATGATTCCGGATGAAAAATTCTTTTTCGCCTGCTCATTGTAGTTGATTGAGCCACAACTATTGGTATGGCTACGTTGTGTGATTTTACTGACATAGCCTACATTCTGAATATTAATGACAGTGACGTGTAAGTTATTTTTAAAAACTCTTCGTTACATATTGCACGGGAACACCTAGCGTAGCCATTAATATGAGGGGAGAACGTTGTGGTTTGAGACGAGGCTTTGTTATTAATAGTTCTGTGAAAATTTGAAAGTGGAAGGAAAGGCTGTACAGTGCACAATGAACTTGGAGAAAGCTTACGATATAGAATAGGCAGAAACAATGTGAAGATTGTTGAGGATGAATGGTATGAAAGCAATTTTCTGGATAATCGGTATAGTTTTTGGAAGTATACAATTTGCATTTCATGGAAGGAGAATAAAACCTATAGAAGGGACTAAATGAAAGAATTATTGGAAAAGGGGAGCCGCAACATCTAGAAAGCGAGTGAGTAAGATAGAAGGCGAGAGCCTAGTATGTGTAAGGGGTACGACAGCCTACTAGTGAGCCTTCTATGTAAGTGAATGATGTGGCTGGTGTTGATGAGGCCAACTTGAAGGGGAAAGAACTGAACGTAGGAAACATTATGCAAGCTCACACACACGTACACACACACATACACACACAAGATCTACACACAAACATACACACATACATAGATATATGTATATATACAGTATATTTATATATGTGTGGAGTTGTGTGTTCACAATTATGAAATAAGTATATGAAAATTACACACACACACACACACACACACACACACATATATATATATATATATATATATATATATATATATATATATATATATATATATATATATATATATATATATATATATATATATATATATATATATATATATATATAGTTATATATGTATATGTATACTGTATATACATATATATATATGTATATATATATATATATATATATATATATATATATATATATATATATATATATATAGTTATTATATATGTATATGTATACTGTATATATATATAGATATATATACAGTATATATATATATATATATATATATATATATATATATATATATATATATATATAATATATTTATATGTGTGTATGTGTACAATTAACTATGAAATAAGTATATGAGAAATTATAATTATTAACAAATAAACTGAAACAATAACATGACGATATCCACCAAAATATCCTCAAATGATACATCCGCGTAATGCTGGAAGCAAAAGGTGTATTTTTGGATCCATATATCTTTTCTCGGTAGGGTTTCGCTGTGATGTAATTGCTGGTTAGTGCAGCCTTTCCTATCCCCGTGTTATGTTGGGCCGGATTCCCGCTAAGCGTTAGTTAATTATGAAATTGTTTTTGGCGAATCATACTCTATTTCCAAGCTGCCTTGCTATGGCGAGTAAATAGAATGTTTTTCTTTCCAAGTTGATACCCCTTGCTGTGAAGAAAAATATGTTACTTCCCCCCTCACTGTCCGAGAAATAACTGAATAATACTCTCTCTCTCTCTCTCTCTCTCTCTCTCTCTCTCTCTCTCTCCACCAAGACTTACTGTCCGAGAAATAACTGAATAATGCTGTCTCTCTGTCTCTGTGTCTCTCTCACCACCAAGATTTACTGTCCGAGAAATTAGTAAATAATACTCTCTCTCTCTCTCTCTCTCTCTCTCTCTCTCCACCAAGATTTACTGTCCGAGAAATAACTGAATAATACTCTCTCTCTCTCTCCACCAAGATTTAAGGTCCGAGAAATAACTGAATAAGACTCTTTCTCTCTCTCTCTCTCTCTCTCTCTCTCTCTCTCACTCTCTCTCTCTCTCTCTCTCTCTCTCTCCACCAAGATTTAATATCATCATCGTGGCTCAGTATATTCGCTTAGTTTGGTTGATGAAAAAAGACGGAAGTATCATCTGTTAGTTTGACAGGTTTTGTTGAAAACAACTCTTCGGAAAAGGCAGGAATAAATGCGAAAATAAAGATGCACGTGACCCCGTTAATCAGAAGGTTATAAACGCTGGGCAAAGAAGGTAATTAGGATCATACACATGACAAATTACTGTCTTCGCCGCAGTGGTAATTAGCATCAAGATAATTATTCGCATTAATACCTATATTCTTAATAACGGCATCTGCTGCTATAATAGCGGAGTCTTTAGTATAATGCGCTAATTAAATGTCTCCTCTTGAGTGAGACAGTGTAATTATTTCACATTCTATAGAGGATCGCCTTATTTTGTTTTATTTTTAACCTGATCGGTGAAGGCACTTCTTCTTCTTCTTCTTCTTCTTCTTCTTCTTCTTCTTCTTCTTCTTCTTATTATTATTATTATTATTATTATTATTATTATTATTATTATTATTATTTTTGCCAATTCTGGAGGAGTAAAAATAGAGATTAGAATTCCTTTTGTGCAGAACCAATACCTTGGTTATGAATCAAAGTTTTAGTCTTTTAGATTATTTTCCAATCTATTGTCAAACCAGGAGTATATCTAAGAAGAGAACATAAGCCAGGAGTGGACTCTCGTGAAAGTGAAGATATACCAACACTGTAATTGCTTCTGCCATAACAATGAAGGTTTGCTGTCGTTCTTCTAAGTTACGAAAGCCAGACGTTTTAATATCCTGACTGTCGGACCTGTGGTCTTATCACCGTGGGAGAGTATTGCAACGGCTGCAAATGAAGCAACAACCACAGATTCAGGCTTGCAGCACGAAAGCTCAAGAACATATGACGCTGGGTACTTTCAGTCTGAGCTACTCCTTGAACAGAGGAATCCAGGTAAAAAAAAAAAAATCACGGGTAAAAAAATCACGGGAAAAAAGTCACAGGAAAAAAAGTCACATTAATCTTTCCTTGATAGTTACCCCACAAGGGTTCTCACCCGGTATGTATCCACTGCTGCGGCGTTTAATACAAGGCCGTTAGGGAATACCGTCAAAACGTAAACAAAAGACTGTAAATTAATGTGACGTTCTTCCTGTGACTTTTTTACTATCCAAAATTCTGACTTTTCGTCCTGTGACTTTTTTCCTGTGACTTTTTTTCCTAGCCAAAATTGACCTTTTTCTGTGACTTTTTTTCCTGTGAGTTTAGTACCGGCCACCGAACAGAGATATCAGTTTTATACATTAGAGCTTTCAGGAAAATCATCGCTTTCCAGACCTATTCTTCAACCATGACAACACAAATTAATTCTTATGTAGCCAGGAATTATAGTCTTTTACTGTCTTCGTTGGAATTTGCTGCCTTCCACCTTTATCTAAAAAAAAAAATTTCAGGAATTATAGTTTTTCACTGTCTTCGTTGGAATTTGCTGCTTTCCACCTGTCTAAAAAAAATTACAACTGTCAGGAATTATAGTTTTTTACTATCATCGTTGGAATTTGCTGCTTCCCACATCTACCAAAAAAACGTTTCAGGAATTACAGTTTTTACTATCTTCGTTGGAATTTCCTGCCTTCCACCTTTATCTCGAAATAAAATCAGGAATTATAGTTTCTTTATTATCTTCGCTGGAATTTGCTGCTTCCCACCTCTATTAAAAAAACGTTTCAGGAATTACAGTTTTTACTATCTTCGTTGGAATTTCCTGCTTTCCACCTTTATCTAAAAAAAAAAATCAGGAATTACAGTGTTTTTACTATCTTAGCTGGAATTTGCTGCTTCCCACCTCTATCTAAAAAAAAAAATCAGGAATTATAAAAAGTTAAGTATACCTTAGTTTAACCAGACCACTGAGATGATTAACAGCTCTCCTAGGGCTGGCCCGAAGGATTAGACTTATTTTACGTGGCTAAGAACCAATTGGTTACCTAGCAACGGGACCTACAGCTTATTGTGGAATCCGAACCACATTATACCGAGGAATTATAGCTTTTACTATCTTCGTTGGAATTTCCTGCTTCCCACCTCCGCCTCAAAAAAAAAAATAAATAAATAAGCATTTCAGGAATTACAGTTTTTTTACTATTTTCGTTGGAATTTGCTCGTGTCCATGTCTACCTCAAAAGAGAAAAAAATTTCAGGAATTACAGTTTTTTTTTACTATCTACGTTGGAAATTTACTCCTTTCAACCTCTATATCAAAATAACATGGATTTTATACCCCTTTAGTAAAAAATTCTTACAGTCTCTTTTCATTTTTCCCCCACATAGAAATATCGTTATTCAGTTGTTTCAAACTTTATCATCCTATTGTTTCCTTGAAATTGGAGTGATTTCTGTGTATCATACCTCCGTGCTGAAGACCTTTGTTTTAAATAATCTTCTGATATATTTGTCCCAATTTGGACAAATATTCCCGAGTACGAAATATGGTACACTTTTACTTGCATTGTGTAATCTAAAGACACGTTTCACCTCCATTTTTCAACGCTGTAATTGAGAATAAATAGAGGTTTGAAATAGGCTGATGAAATTTTTATACTGCTAGAGCTATTAAAAGGGAAAGCAAACAATTAAGCTGTATTTGAAAAAGGTGCACTAACGCTAATTGGTCAGATATGAAATTATTCAGGAAAAAAGCATAAAAAAGGATGGAAGGGGATTTTGGGATTTTAAGAAATATGAACAGATTTAACGAGTGAAAGTGGCAGACTTGAACTCAGAGATATCTGATAAAGAGAGCAACTAGGTGTTAAGGTCCTGACGAAAAAAAAATATACCGTAGTTTTACCAGACCACTGAGCTGATTAACAGCTCTCCTAGGGCTGGCCCGAAGGCTTAGACTTATTTTACGAGGCTGAGAACCAATTGGTTACTTGGCAACTTAGCTAACTTTGTTTATGAGTATTAAAGTTTTGTTTTATATTTCTGTTCATTCCAGTGAAGAATAGCAGCTTGTTACCTCTACTAATATACACTTAATTTGGCTTTGGCTGCCTTATCTGTTACGATGGTATTGTTGATTAAATTTACGAGGGGATTTTATTGGTAACACTGAATCTTTCTATCCAGTGAAGATTATTTTTTCTACATATGGCCTATTCACACGACCTTCTTAAACAAATTCTTTCAGCTTTACAAAAAAAAAAAATAAAAATATATATATATATATATATATATATATATATATATATATATATATATATATATATATGTGTGTGTGTGTGTGTGTGTGTATATATATATATATATATATATATATATATATATATATATATATATATATATATATATATATATATATATATATATATATATATATATATATATATATATATATATATGTATATGTATATGTATATGTATATATATATATATATATATATATATATATATATATATATATGTGTGTATTATGTATGTATGTATGTATATTTTTTTAAACAGTAAAATTCAACAATACCATAGACATACATATTTCGAGCGATTACGAATTCATGGCAAAAAGGATCATTCGATTTTTCAATAAATCTGCCTGGATTCTTTTGCAGGGCGACCATAAAAGAAGCAGATGGGATACATCCGCGTAACGCCGGATACAAAAGGTGTATCGCTGGATCCGTAAAAACCGTTATTGCTCTCGTTACTGCCGATGGATTTTACATGTCGGTAGCTTATTGGAAGTGAAATGGATTCGTTTGCATCATATGATTCGCTGGCGAGATTCTCGACGCGATTTGATTGTTGTTTAGGGAAGCCTTTTCGATTTCAGCGTTGAGTAGGGCCTATGGATTCTTGCTGGGTCTTGGATTCGAGGTGTAATTGTTTTGAAAAAAAAAAAACGCGATGATTATGATAGCTTTCCTTATTTATTTTCCTCAGCGTCAGCTCATGATTTTGAAAAAATGAAATAACTCTCTCTCTCTCTCTCTCTCTCTCTCTCTCTCTCTCTCTCTCTCTCTCTCTGCTCGAGAAATTTGATATTCGTGATCAAACAAATTGTTTTATATTTAGTAAAGAGTATGAAACGTAAACTCCGCTTTAGATTGTTATGCTAATATTACCAACTCACTTAACAGGGCATAGGGAAACGTATCAATGATGAAATATTAGAATCTAATTGCTGTCATAATGAGATTAAGGTACTGGGAAGAGGGTAATGAAGATTTCAAGACTAATTGCTATCTTCAGCCCAATGTTGTTGGTCTTCAAGATAATGGTGGGAGTGGATGCTTCTATTCTTGGTAATGTTATATAACACTGTAGGCTCAACTTTCCACGATCTTATCCTTATCCGCTTTTGAGAGGGCTAAATGCGTTACTTTGCATAATCCGAATTATGTAACGATAATTTACATATATTCGGTAGTTGTACACTGAAAATTATTCAGTTATTATTTTCTATTTTCCTAATTAATTCGGTGTAACTGACGTTATAGTCTTAATTGTCTAAATAAAGTTGGGCAGGTTTTTGTAGACATTAAAGGACGTATTTCGAAGCACTAGACAGCAGAATTAATTATTTAGTTTGCTATGAGAAATGCCACTGACAATATGTTGGTCAGCTTGCTAAAATGTAGGCAGAATATTTCTGACACTTTAACATAAATAGATTTGGGCATTTTGGTATAAGAATGAATTATTAGAATTATCCAAGAAGTGTAAGAAGCTATGAGAATCAAGGCGAAAAGAACCCATCACCTGTTTACTGAGATACTGATATTCTTTTAGGGAATTAAAATTAAGCCTTATTAGTAGGTTACGTAAAGAATGGTTCCGTCTCTCTTCTATATCAAGGGCAATATAGGACCCTTAGACCCTTTACCCAATTTGCCACTTGCTACTTGATCAATTAAAATGGGAATGCTGGTTTATCTGAGTAGAGCATTTAATTTTCAGGAGTTTCGTAAATCTATGCTGAGTTGTCTCATTCCTAGGCCATTATTTCTACTCTTAATTTTGGACATTCATAGGTAAATTCCTAGGTAATCCCTCTACAAACCGATGTATATTATATCGAATTATACTCATGTTTTTTTTTTTAACCTGCTAAAAACTGCAGTTATACCGGAACCTCATAACATGAATGCATGGAAGGAAGCCCTGTATTTATAAACAAATATTAATCTTCCAAGATTATTTCCTAGTTCGTAACGAAGATTAAATCATTTTTCAATAGGCATTTTGGAAGTCGCTCTCTAAGCGATGATAGAAGAAACTGGTCCAGTACATCTAACACCGGATACAAATGATTTAGCGCTGGAACTATAAAAGTGGTTATTTCTCTCGTTACTGTGAATGGACTTGACATGTCGGTGGCTTATTGGAAGAGGAAATGGGTTCGCTTTCGGCACCGATTTTGCTGGCTGTAATTGTTAGTTTAATGCGGTTTTTCAGTTTAATACGGTTTTTCAGTTTAATACGGTTTTCCAGTTTAATACGGTTTTTCAGTTTAATACGGTTTTTCAGCCCACTGATGTTCGGTTCACGGCATTTATTTTATGAGGGAATACGTGCTGCTTCTCATAAGTTGTCTCTGGTCAATAACATCAAAAAGTTATGGTCTTTATATGTTCATTCGACGGACGAAAGTACAGTACATCTTTTTATTTCTTACCATAAAATCTATTGGCGATGTAACGAACATAAAATTCTGTCTTTTTCAGAATTTGTTTGAGCTACTCTTACACCAGACTGTTTATTCCTTTATATACATGTTACATTTGATAATTATATAGGTCTGATATTTATCATGTAACCTACAGTATGCAAGTTTCTCACCTAGTCTAAATTGAAGCCAACACATCCAGATACATCCATCTGATTAATAATTTTTTCTTATCAGATATTTCAAGACATACGGACATGTATGATATTGTAGTGAAAAATCTCGACAATCATGATTGGAATTCTTTGCATTTATTTAAATAAAATGTAATGACATAATACGGTAAATATTGTCGAAACTGCAAACTTCTCATATCACTAATTGGCAACTGTCAACGGCTCCTTATAGCTCTTGCCGTTTGCAGATCACTGTCTCTCGGCACTACTGCCAAACCGAGTCAAGAACGGATGCAACATATTAAGACATATTCTTAATTTTCTCTTCACATATCCCACGCATCTAAAATCTGAAAGCACCACCGTATTCAGAGTGAATTTATTGTATGAAAACACGAGTTTTATTTTATCTTGATCGCATGAATGTTGCACAATCCGATGATAGGTGACAGCAGGTATGAAGAATTAAATGCTTCTCTCTTCACATTTACTCGTTGTGATTCCTTTGTGTTTCATCTTATTGATTTCAGGAAATCACGATTTAGCATTTTTGCCACAAAAATAATACCTGTATTTTAAAGAAAAAGAACCATTTTGTACCTTGCCAAGAGAAAGGGATAAGTATAAAATGTCACTAAATATGAAATAAAAATTAATCTCAATACAATCATCATCGTTTCGTTCATTTACTAAGGAAGAAATAGGATATGTCACTTCTTGATTTGATAACAACTGCACGCTGAAGAGGGTTAGGCGACATGATAATGAGATATCTCTCATTATGCACCAGTTACAATGAGATTAAGATGCTGGCAAGACCATATTTAGGGTTACATTACAAGAGAAATTACCGTCTTCCACACAATGATAATTATTGCAAAGATAATTGTACGTGATATTCTGTTTATTCTTAATAGCTTTATCTCATGTTGTAACTGTTGCTGTTAGTTTCCTATTCATATATTCTCATCGGGAAGGGCTAGTATAACTAATTTATATAATGTAGATAATGTTAATGGAGATTAGCATATTCATAAAGCCACCGATGTACTGTGAAGTGCAGAGTTCAATTCCCCCGGCCGGCTGATGAAGAGTTAGAGGAATTTATTTCTGGTGATAGAAATTCATTTCTCGCTATAATGTGGTTCGGATTCCACAATAAGCTGTAGGTCCCGTTGCTAAGTAACCAGTCGGTTCTTAGCCACGTAAAATAAGTCTGATCCTTCGGGCCAGCCCTAGGAGAGCTGTTAATCAGCTCAGTGGTCTGGTAAAACTAAACTATACTTAACTTAACTGTGAAGTGCATTGTCATATCTCTTTATAGTACCCCATTTTACACGTTCATTATTATTATTATTATTATTATTATTATTATTATTATTATTAAAAACACTGATAAATCTTAAAACAGAGCAACAAACCCACAACCGTGTACCTCTACAAATATATTTGAAAATAAAGCTAAACAGAGAGCTTTCGAGAATATGTACGATTCCCCTTTTCAAGAAATCGTACAGTTTCCAAAGTTCTCTTTTTACCTTCATTTTTAATATATTTGTAGAGATACATGACTGTGGATTTATTTCCCTCTTCTTCTTTCTTCTTCTTCTTCTTCTTCTCTTCTTTCTTCTTCTTCTTCTTCTTCTTCTTCTTCTTCTTCTTCTTCTTCTTCTTCTTCTTCTTATTATTATTATTATTATTATTATTATTATTATTATTATTATTATTAGAGAGGGCCAAGAGAGGTATGATACAAATAGTCACAAAGCCTAGATTAAAATAGTTACTTTTATTCCAGTACTTAAACAGGAGCCATTGGCAAGATATACTGACACAGACCAAACAATGGCACTTGTAAATATAGTTGTTACACATAAAAATGAATGAATACACATTGTATATTATTATTATTATTATTATTATTATTATTATTATTATTATTATTATTATTATTATTATTATTATTATTATTGGTCGTGGATTTCATTTTTTGTTTTATGGATTCTTAAATTCACAAAACTGCCACATTAGAGTAAAGGATAAGGAGATATATATATATATATATATATATATATATATATATATATATATATATATATATATATATATATATATATATATTCCTTTTAGTTAAATTCTGGCATATACTCTAACATGGTAATTCCTAGGTGGGAAAAGATATTGTCAATACATCACTAATACTTCATAACTGCTGATCCTGATCTATCCTGCTGTGCAGAAAACCTCCATGACAATTCATATTATTGGTGTGGCAAAAGTAATGTCGTCCTAAATAAATGGATACCCTATTTTGTTTTTATGGATTCTAAATTCACAAAACTGCCACATTAGAGTAAAGTTGATATATATATATATACGAGTATATATATATATATATATATATATATATATATATATATATATATATATATATATATATATATATATATATCTTTTCATTTAGTTAAATTATGGCATATACTCTAACATGGTAATTCCTAGAGTGGGGAAAGATATTGTCAATACATCACTAATAGTTTTCATGCTTACACAAAAATCTCATCAGGAGGGCGTTGAACCCCTTACAGACTACACGGACCGTGTCTCGCAAGTACTCTCCTGATTCCTGGAGATTAAGACCAGTAAGTGTGAGAGTACTCACAAGAAAGAGGTTGATGCCAGTTAATTAGTTATAAATGAAGTCAGTCTTGTCTTCGCGAGTTTTACTCTTGTATAGGCCATATGACCGCCATGGTTTCTATAGTTGGGGGTCTCGACGCAGTGCTGATGAACCTTCTTTGTAGAAGTATGAATCAGCAATATCTTTCCTGTACCCGATAAAAAAAAAATTTGTCTCCTATCACGGAAGAGACAGATAATCTATTCAATCGTTTACTAAAAACAAGATCGACTGGGCACCCTAACGAGATCATGAAATCCGAGCAAGCAAGCAATAGATGTCGGTAGTAAACATTACATTGGCTATGAAGGGCAACTTTTAGCCTCCTCCCTCAATAAAAACTTTGCGCTACTGCAATGCAGCGCTTCAAGTTGGTTTTGCGTCTGCATGCGTTGCTGAGGTTTTATTCAACCTGCGACCGGAATATGACGCTCTGACATAATCATTATAACATTATAAAGAGATTGAATGCATCATTAGTTGGTCACGAATGAACTGTTATATAATAT
>NC_089789.1:33146105-33158605 GCF_040412425.1 Macrobrachium rosenbergii
TCATTAGCTGCCTGAAGAGAGAGACAGCTGGTCTCTGAAATATAACATTAACTTTCCACATTTTGGCATTTTTATGGACTCCTTTTATTAGATGGAATTCTGTTTTAACAGAAAGTATTCACAGTCATATATATATATATATATATATATATATATATATATATATATATATATATATATATATATATATATATATGTATCATATATATATATATATATATATATATATATATATATATATATTTTTATATATATATATATATATATATATATATATATATATATATATGTGTGTATGTGTGTGTGTATGTATGTGTGTGTGTGTACATATACATACTTCAGGCAACTTCAGCATTAATAATATTGAATTTTAGCGGTTTACTTACTTTACTTACATGGACAGTCCAGACATGAATGTTTTATTTAAACTTCATGATAATGGAAAGGCCATTTAAATCGATGCGAAACATGTGAGGTGTTTTGCTAGCATTCCCTGGTATCTCACGCGACGATTTTGTCACAACGGATAAATTATTACTTGATCATGTGGACGTAAAGATAATATATTTCACGATAACCCCGTCTTATTCGCGGATATGCCAGATTAGTGAGTATGTCTCATTCGCTGATGTGCCAGATTAGTGACTATGTCTCATTCGCTGATATGCCAGATTAGTGAGTATGTCTCATTCGCTGATACTAATACGCCGGATAGTGAGTTATGACGTATAAGACTTCTCACTTGTCGCTGTTTTGTTCTCTTTCCAGTTGAGAGGGCATTGATAATCTTTCATCGGCACTTCAGTTCAGTTATTCTTCCTCGTTTAAATATTTGTTCCTAGATTTATTTTTCTTTGGCTTAATTTAAAAATAATCATGTCATGTTCCCGTCGGTTGTGCAGCCATTTGCCAATTGATATATATGGAGGGTGTCCGAATGATAAGTAGAGTTTTGCGCGTAAATCGAGACAACATTTGCTATCAGTGGAGGAAGTTTTTCTACAATAACGGTTAACTGATCTGTTTCTTACTTGAGGGAAGAAGTGTCCTGGTATCTGTTACTAGGATATAAGTTCTGGTGCACATTACAACGTTTCTCACCGGTCTTCAGTCTCTACAGCTGGCAGGCTATCATTCTCCTCCATTTTGTACAGTTGCACACATCTCTCATCAGAGTCCTGAAACGCCCTGTTGACTAAGAGCTGTCAAAAGCAGCCAGGTCAGTCTCTGTTGGCATATTAAAGCGATTTTAGTAGCTAAAATCCCTGATCATTTTTGATGATACACCCAAATGTGGTTACGAATTTGCGTTCACTTAGCACTCACCTCTTCTGATAATGGAAGGGTTGACTTTATGCCAAAGACTGAATGTGGTTATCCTCGTAGTATGAGGACACACATAATATGGAACTGTGTATCCAAATCACATCATTTTGAAAGAAGATCACTTCCGAAAGAAAACAAGTAAATAATGCGCCGAAGTTTCTTCGGCGCAGTCCAGCTTTCTGTACAGCGTATAATGCTGTATGAAACTCTCAGCCACGGTTCGCATAAACTCTCTGCCGCTGACATAAACCTTCAGCCACGGCCCGGTGGTGGCTGTGTTGTTAACCTTGCAAGGTGCCAGACGCACGATCATTGCTAACTTTAACCTAAAGGAAAAATAAAACTGAGGCTAGAGGGCGGCAATTTGGTATGTTTGCTGATTGGAGGGTGAACGACCAACATACCAATTTGCAGTCCTCTAGCCTCAGTAGTTTTTAAGATCTGAGGGTGGACAGAAAAAAATGAACGGACAGAGAAATAACCATCTTAATAGTTTTCTTTCACAGAAAACTAAAAAACTGATTAGAACATAAGTAATCCTAAGCCTTCTAATATATCATCATTGTTCTTGCAATAGATGGAGGGTTTGGAACACCAATAAAAGATTTCATTAACTACATCAATAATCACACCCGCAAACAGGACTCATAGAGCGCATCATATTGCTTCTACGTCTATCTGGTGTAAGGCTTCTTATGTCTTGGACAAAGTTACATATCTCTATTGCAAAATAAGAATATTTAAGACCATTTCTAAGAACGTTAATGTTCAGCATTCGGTAATCAAACTGACCTTAATATAAACAGGAATGTTAGGAATGTTAGTTTCAGTAATGGGGGGACATTCATCAGGAAGAAGTGAACGTCCATCATGGGTATCAAATTGTTTGGGCATCGACTTCAGTTCAGTAATCTGGGTATCATTTATTGACGTAGATTATATATATATATATATATATATATATATATATATATATATATATATATATATATATATATATATATATATATATATATATATATATATGTATGTATGTATATATATATACATTTTTTTTTTTTTTTGCGAAGCAGTTGATAATGATGACACGTGGCATTTAATACCCAGTAATCCACTAACAAAAGGGATGGCGTTTTATATAATTCTGGAATATTATGTAGACGTTATATATAAGCTTCTGTAACCATATAACTCATTTTGCCAATATTCCGAATATCTTTGCAACCCCCTATGGGATAAATGCCCTAAATGAGTGTTAAAAAAAAAAACATTACTGTGGCAGTGTTTGAACTTTCTCCCCTCTAACTCTAACTAACTTTTACCAATTTACGATAACTGATACAGCTAAAGCATGCCAGTGATGAAAATGTGCAAGGTTATATCAGTTCTTGCCATAACCAGCAGGGTTGTCGATAAAATCTTTTCCAGTCTCTCTCTCTCTCTCTCTCTCTCTCTCTCTCTCTCTCTCTCTCTCTCTCCTCAGATCCTCATCAAGAAACACCCCACGCTGTCCTACTTGATACCGCTGTGGGGGGAAGCCAAGGATAAAAAATAAACGTATTCATCGGCATGCGTTATCTTCCCCCTTTTCCTATTCAGATTTATGAAGATTTATGCTTTAGAATAAGTGACGAATTTGGGAATATGTGCAATAAGGAAGCTTTTCTTTTTACTCCAGCATAATACGTTTAATATTTTGAACTTGGATCATCTTCGTATATATTTTATGGCATATTTTATCTTATCTCGCGCGGGTACTTCCTACGCTATGGTTCTTTAATTCAAATCATAATAACAGTTCCTGTAATCTTTGATTACAATCCTAGTTAAGTGCTAAATTTCCCCTTCACTTTACTTTAACATGAGATATTTCCAACAGAGACGAAAGCTTCCATAAAAAAGAGCTACAAATGACAGAAATTTCTCTGAAAATTCGGCTTGGTAACAATAATATTCCCTCAACATTTGCTACAAAATCACAAGAGAATTTCAAAGCGAGCTAGATCAGTAATTTCTTTATTTTAGAGTGTCGATTAAGATTGTCAGTTATGGGAACGATGCCACGAATAGAAATATATAATGTAATTTCATATATCGTAAAAGTCTACTGTTGATATTGATATAGGAAACTATAAGATCACCAGAACTACTTAAAATAAATTATCTTACGTAGAAAAAGGAATTCCCTTACTCTAGATGCCAGACCCCATTAAAGGTATTGAGGAAAATATATATATTTTTTATTTCTTAGGGAAGCTATTTCTGCAAGGCGAGTCCAGACTTAAATGAACTAATTGTTATTCAGGAATTACTTCAGTTAGATAACGCCAGTTTTATGGGGACATTGGCTGAAAATTGGCGACCCTGCAAAACGTTTAGGTTGGAAACTAACATTGTTTGGCACAAAAGCATCTGCGTTGGGAAATTCTTCACAAACTAACCTCTCTCTCTCTCTCTCTCTCTCTCTCTCTCTCTCTCTCTCTCTCTCTCTCTCTCTCTCTCTCTCTCTCTCTCCTAAATAAATGTACTATCACAAATAGTTTTATATAATTTTCCAGGAGGCTTTCCAATTTAAAAGCAATGTTTTCATGACCGAAAATATGTCATGAACAGAAAAACGTAATTTTTTCCCTCGCTTTTGTGATATAAAGGTAATGGTATTCCCGTACGTAAAGTAACAGGTTTTAATAAATGTAATTTTCACCATCCACCGTGCGTTTAATCTAAATATTTTACACATTGCTGAAAGGTGTACTACTAGTTTTAATGTATGCAAAAACACCGATAGGCTTTACGTAGCCTAACGTCAGATGGTTTTTGCTCTGACCTTTGTATGTTAGTTATGCAAATTAAATTGGGCATTCTTTCCCGTTCAATTAGCAGTCCTCTCATGACTTAGTGTTGCAGTAAAAACGAAGATGCCTAAGAAAGATCTTTGTATAGTAAACAGCTGAAATGAACTAAAATGAAAGCAACAAGGAAGACTCCTTATCTGTAAATAATGTTCTTAAATGTTTGGTTATTCATGTCTTATTCATATTTCAAAAAGCGATCTCCTTTTCAAAAAAGAAATCAAAGGAAATATGGGAATATGCGAAAATAGATGTAATTAGATCATATAAAAATATAGACATACACACTAAACACATACACACACATATTTATATATATATATATATATATATATATATATATATATATATATATATATATATATATATATATATATATATATATATATATATATATATATAAAAAGAAAAAGAGCTGAGCTGAAAGAAGAGACAAGGAAATTCCAGTGAAAGATATGTCCCCTGACAACTGCACCCACTTTCAAAAGCTGCTAATCCTGAACCGGTTTCCGGAATACCCAGTTAAGCTGTTGACTGATTGACTTCCGCATACAATGGCCAGTTTTTATCGAGTTCATCTCCCACTTAAAGCGCATTAAGGCATTGCACTGTGATCAAGTATTATCTTTCCGAAACCTTATTAATGCGTCAGCATTCGGAGTGCAAGTCGAAAATCTTCCACCCCGCCTCTCCCATTTGAATATGTAAAAGGTTTTTGTGTCTAATTTGAAAGGTTAATATATCATGTCTGTTTAGATTGTTTAAGAACACTGGTACACCAAAGTCAGGTATCTTTTGAATATATATATATATACACACACACATATACATGTATATATATGTAAATATACATATGCATGTGTATATATAGGTATCTAATGTATCTATATGCATTTATACATATATGTATACATATATATACACATATACATGTATATATATGTAAATATACATATGCATGTGTATATATATGTATCTATATACATTTATACATATATATACATATATATGTACAGTATGTAAGTACGTATGTATACATCGACTAATTCCTTTCTGTGGAGGAACATCCCTCCGTGGATAGATACATGTTGTACAGACACCGTCAGATTTTGACAAGGCTTGTGCACGTATTCAATTACTGTGACTAGCAAATTAATTAAATGTTCTCCAACTGGCACTTGGGAACTCTGCAACGTCATATCCCAATTTCAGGAGGTCCTTGTCCTTGCATTATATTACTCTGGCGTACTTATGCTTAATCACTGAGGCATTAGAAATTAAAAAATAAAGAATATGAATCATTTAGTTTATAGAACGATCCAGTGACATAAATTCCTGATATTTGAATAGCAGAGGAGGCAGAATGTGACCACCTTTGTAGGTGATGTCTACAGCTCAGTACTTACTGCACGCACAGCAAAGATTTTGTTGGGTCATATCTGCAGCTCAGTACCTGCTGCGTGTAAAGCAAGCACTTTGTTAGGTCATATCTGCAGCTCAATATATACTGCGCGTACAGCAAGCGTTTTTTTAGGTTATATCTGCAGGTACAGCAAGAATTTTGTGACCTCACACTCAAGTTTATTTGCCAGAGTGGATATACGCTTCATAATGAGTTTATGAAAATGATTATATGAAATAAAAATGCTTTACAGAATTCACTGAGGGAGGACTGTGAATGTTGTTCAGATGCCTCATCGAAATTTAAAAATGCTTTACAGAATTCACTGAGGGAGGACTGCGAATGCTGTTCAGATGCCTCATCGAAATTTCAAAGGGTTAAAATTGTAATATCATTCGACGAGACCGCTGTAGAGCTGGTCCTTTCATCAAGTTGTGCATTTGAGAAGGAAGATTTGAAGTTGGACTGCTAGGTACAATTGGAATAAGGGTAGATTGCAACATAACAACTAATTAATTTCAGTCATTATGTTGCAACTTACTCTATTCAAATTATACCTCGTAATCCAACTTCAAATCTTGGGTCAGATGAGATGTTGCTCAAAGACTATCACTGATTGGATCAGTTTTGAAAAAAGAAATCTCGACTTCATGCAGTTTCGACTCTAAGATTAACATTGTGGGAATCTGTATTCTAGCAGTGGTAAAAAAAAAAGACAGCATTAGTGCGGTTCTGAGACCACAAAATGATCCTGAGAGAGAGCCAAATCAATAACGTTAACTTAAAGTGTTTCATAATCATATTCCACTGCTTACGCCACTTACACTTCATCTCTGTTTAGGCTATCAGAAACTCCATTTAATGTTTAATGACAGTAAATACAGTGGCCTATTTTTTCTGACCCACAGAACGCCAAACTAGAGAGGTTTAGGATCACTAAAAATACCAAAAATAATTCTCTCTTTTTTTTTTAAAGTTGGAAGGACATAAGGTATCCAACATGAAAATAGCTTTAAAGTACATTTGAATACCTAGAACTCATATCCGTTGTCAAGGTGTTTTTTGGTGTAACTAGACAAATTTAAAATGCCTTAATTACCATTATTATTATTTCAGTAGATGAAACCTTCACATGGAATATGCACACAGGGGCCTTTGACTTGAAATTCAAGCTTCCAAAGAATGTTGGTTCAACCTCCCACCGCAGACCCCACGCTGCAGTACTAACTGATCATGATACAGAGCCAGTGATTTTTTATTGCCCTGGGGAGACGAGAACCCGCGACATCTGAGTGGCAATCCAGGACACTAACCACTATACCAGCTTTCCATTACCCGAGAGTTATGTGAGGATGAAGATTAGACTTTCATTATTACCAATTATCCTTTACCCAGCATATTCGGACAAGTACGTTTAAACAGCAAAAATAAACAAAAATAACAAATCCTGTGGGTTTAAACTACAGGGCTCCGCAGATATTTTGGAGACGAGAAAAAATCCGTCTGGTTACACGTCCACAAAAATATATAATAATGGAAATTAGAGGTGATTCAGATAAACTATAAAACTGCTGGTCATGGCAACGCTGCGACGACTCCTCTTTTAATGTCACGTTATTAGGTGCGAGCTAATTAACTGATATTGCTGTCGATAATTGATTATGTCACCTACCAGTAGTAGTAGGCTTTCCAAACGATGCAATTAACATTTATTAATGTCTGACTATTACCTACTTCACCAGGCCGTGCGAATGCCAAAGATTTGATGATTAGGTTTAAATTAAATCATGCCCTTTATAAGCGACAAAATGCGATATCCAGCATTCCTGGCTTGCGTTGCACAAAAGGTCAAATTCTCTTCATATTACTGTAACTCAAGGGCTTGCTATTGTTTGGTGGCCATGTTCTAACAAAGGCCAGTGTTCTAAATTTAGTAAATAGGTCAGGTGACTTTTATGAGGAAATGAATGAAATTGGTTATTTTGTATTTCAGTTTTCATTATTTTTTGCCTGTAAGCCGGGTCAAACTTCCGTAAGGAACGTATCTTGTCGTAAAAAAACAGTAGACATAAAGCCCACACCGCTCAGTTCTACCTTGCAATATCTGTTGCTTCTTTGAGACTGATGTAATTCCTTCCATCACCGCTTTCACTAGAAGTAGGCAACACGTCCTAGGTCCATATTCTCTTTCCTGCCAAAAAAATTCTGCATTATACTATGGTCTTACCCATTACCTCATTTAACAAAACAGCCAAAACACCAATTTCCAGAATTTCATGTAATAGCAACACCTTTACCTTACCATCATGCCAACTACTTTTCTTCACAATTCCTGAACCTCTAAAGTTCAAGTGAACGTGCAATGCATTACTATCCTAAAACACTTCGCTTGCTATTTCATTAATTTAATATATGTAGTTTTATCTCTCTGTTTAATTTATCAATTTATCTTTTTTTTTTTTGATAGTTGATATTTTCTTGTATCTCCTATTCTATTCTGCAACTTCTTTCAAATGAACACCATATTCTTTTGGAAGCGTAGATTTTTAGTCATTGGTGCCCATGGGCTTGTTCCATATGAATAGGGTTTTCTGCCGATTGATGATAATAATAAAAAATACCGGCTCAACACGCTCGACACATAATGTGCAAACATATCAGTACAGCAGATTTCACCTGTGCATCCCACCTGCATTGAAAGATTTCGGCCCCCTACGAAATATGTCTTTCTGAGTCACTCGAAACCTCACTGGTAGCTTTTAAGTTTTGAAAAGAAAACTATTGTGCCGACTTTGTCTGTCCGTCCGCACTTTTTTCTGTCCGCACTTTTCTTGTCCTCACTCAGATCTTAAAAACTACGGAGGCTGAGGCTGCAAATTGGTATGTTGATCATCCACTCTTTCAATCACCAAATCTGCAAATGGCAGCCCTCTGGCCTCAGTAATGTTTATTTTTATTTAAGGTTAAAGTTAGCCATAATGGTGCGGCCTGACAACGATTTAGGCCAGCCACCGCCGGGCGTAGTTCATGTCATGGGCGCGGCTTTATACTACAGCATCTCTAACCATTTTGAATGGGATGTTTTGTTGGATATCTTTCATAGTATGACTAGACTAGAAGTCATTATAAAAAAGTACATTGCTGAATTTTTATTTAAACATTTTCAGACAACGAAAGTGATAGAAAATTAAAATCAAATGCCGAGCTGAAGTTCACCAATTGCAGCATATTCTGCAGCAGGACGTAAAAAATATTTGTTAATATTAAATTTTGATATTATAAATATATATATATATATATATATATATATATATATATATATATATATATATATATATATATATATATATATATATATATATATATATATATATATATATGCATATATATATGTGTGTGTCTATGTGTGTGTATGTGTGTGTGTGTATGTGCCTGTGTTTATATCATACAAAACTAAAAATGAATTGTTTCTAAGGAATAATCGTAGTATAGCTTTATTTACACATATGCATGTACACTCCATAGTCCCAGAACCCAGTGCGTCTTAGGATAGCAAAATATCAAAGCGAAAGGCATCCTTTTCCAGAAGGAGGACCCCTAATTATTTTTCCTCGTCAAATGAATATGTATGCGCGAGAGGGTGCGTCTATCACAATAATTTTTTACTTATATTTTGTCAAAAGTTTATTACATTTACAACGTGTCTTTTCAGTTACTTGCTTTTCGTATGTGCATTAAATTACATTTTTCTTGAAAAAAAATAAATGATGTTAAGTGTTTTTTAGATGCAAATAAAATGAAAATTACATAGAACATAAAATGTTCTAACAAGAAGAGGAGTCAAAGTAAATCAAACGAAATCGAAAATAAGTAAATACAATTTCGATTGGCCCCTACAGAAACCAAATCTAATTTCATAATTGTAAATTCCTGTTTATTAGATAAAGACTAGTTTTATTTTGGATCTGTTGGACGAGAGTTTCATGACAAAAAAAAAACTAGCGAACATTTGTTTTTCGCTCTGGGTGTTTTCCATTTTTCTGTTTCGTTTTCTTTGAGAATTACGTCAAGGAAGTGGAAACCTGGATCAACGTTCTATTAAGTTTATGATAAACGATTTAAACTGCAGTCACTTTTAGTGACCTGTTATAATAAGAGAAGTGTCTGTATCTGAAAATACAAGACTTTCTTGAACAACTTTTTATTTATTTATTTAATTTTATTTTATTTATTTTTTTTGCTAGCAATAGACTGCGCCTATTCGAAACTAAATCTGCTGTTTTATTTAGGATAACAAAAGTATCCCTATTGATCGTAAGGGAACGGCATGGAATTTGACATATTCTACTGTAAGATACTATAAATAATAAATATGCAAAAACTATTCGATAACATCAAAGGCTATAGCTGCCTCATATTCGCAAGGAGAAAGAATGATTGTGGGAGCGTGGGGGCAGTATGTCGATAAATTCAAGTAAACACTACAGATTCTGAAGGCTAAAATTATGTTTTATTCGTATCCAACTTACCATCGAGCTTCAGACGTCCATTTTTTCCAGAAATAACAGAAATTCCCGCCAAGAAATGGCATATCCCTGTTAGCGCTATCCTCCGGAATTCAAGAGATTCACGTGAGCTCTTTTTATGGACAGTGGAAGAAGAACCTCGTACGTTACGGGTCCCTCTGATAGCCTTTATCGTATCACCATAACCGGCAACGCAACATCGGGACGTTTCTTCATCTTTTCATCTCTTAATTTCCAGATAGTGGTTTTCGATAAGTTTATATAAATGCAACCCATTTTTCGGCAGGAAACCGTTGAACGTGGTAAATGTTAGAAAACAAACATTTTTGAACACAGGTAAATGCAGTTGCTTGGTCGAATCGAAGATAGCACAAACTATGTTGATTAAATTCCTGTTTTTTTTTTCTACAATATTTACCAATATAGAAAATATCAAAATGTTTATTAAAGTACATTCTGGTCTTCCACAAATATATAATTACATAAAATAAGAAACTTGTAGGGAGTCATACATTTTCCAATATGTTTTAAGCTGTAATTTAAAAATACTGACAATGTTTATCCTCATAACATGAACTGTTTCAGGATCACAGACACATACATTTAACTAATATGCTTTTAAAAGTGCCAAAATACTCAGAATTTTCCATGACATAAGATTTGATTGCGCTGAATAATACCAGAAGTTAAACGAAGAGATATGCAACAGTAAACCATTTGAAAACATTAACTTCCGTGAATATGCTGTACATTTCAGCTGAGAATTTACAGCATATATCAGATGATGTTTATAGGGTATATAAGCTTACATTTCTGCTAAATGTTGACAAGACTTCTGGGAATCAATGCAGAGACACTTTAAATATTCACTATGCAGTTATTACCCTTCACTCAAGGCAGTATCAACCTCAATTACCATTTCAATCGCGAGGGGATGTTGATGTTTCCGATATTCATCCTATAAGATCATTAAAATTCAAACTGGCGATGAATAGCCCCCGTAACCGACCACCGCGATGCCGCCAAACAAGTTAATCGGAGCCTGCTGTAATCCAGATTTTCCGCTCGGTTAATACGTCGAATACGAAAGCTTTGCTGCGTCCTAATGGCCGATAGCGTTCACTCCGAAAGGCACGAACGAATGCGTTCTGTGTATTAGCCGCTTCCCTTTAGCTCGGATCTTAATCCCTTGACATTCTGCAGTTTAACGAGATCATTCAATTAAGCATTCTCGGATGACCGGCATGATTAGTCCGTATTGCATCGAGTCGAGAGCATAAACAGCTTGTTCAGGCAATATCGATTCCAGTCATCGATTACGTCTATTACGATGATACTTGTTCGGCATAGCTGCTGGGATTATGTCGAATTCTTTTTTTTTTTTTTTTGTTTCAAAAATTTAACTTTATTTCAATATAAAATAGTTGGAAGTATATAATTATAAAATATGAGGAAGTCCTGACAAGCAAGTATAGATAATTAAAGGCCAAAGGATGTACATCTCTTTGCATAACCTTTAGAATCCAAGTCCACCATGAATAACTGAAATGGAAACATAAAGAAAAATGAAAGCAGTAATTGTATAAAATATTCATATATATAAGTATATATATATATATATATATATATATATATATATATATATATATATATATATATATATATATATATATAATATATATGTGTGTGTGTGTGTTTGTGTGTGTGTGTGTGCGTGCCCGCGCATGTATTGTGTGCGTGTGCGTGTGCGTACATGTATGTGTGCGTGTGTGTGTTTGTGAAGCAGGAAGGCTAATTAGAGATTTCAAACCTCCCGGTCTAATTAGCCAGATACACGATACACTGTCATTTACACATTCGTGGAAACTAGATCAAAGCTGGCATAGTCACCCAATGCTATGCCTCATTTACATCGCTTCTTAAACAGCAGAAACTGATTTTTTTTTTAAATTACACATAAGAATCCATGACGATACACGGAAAACATCAAGATTCTGCACACAAGATCCAAACTTGGATCAGCACCAATATCTAATCAACTGTGTTCCGGAACATAGTACCCCTTACAAGCAATATGGAACATGTTCATCATTTGAGCGTATTTCTGTAAAATCTTGGAGCATATATATATATATATATATATATATATATATATATATATATATATATATATATATATATATATATATATATATGTGTGTGTATATATATATATATATATATATTGATATTTAGCCATGAAAATAGGATAATACACAAGTCGAGGTATACAGCACCAGCTGATTTTCCCATTAACCTCGATGTCCTTAGAGAATTACGAAGTAGCTTGGTCTACAATATATGAGGCAGAGGTCCTATAAAACATTATCTTATTGATGATCAGCCATTCCGCAT
>NC_089789.1:33163605-33191105 GCF_040412425.1 Macrobrachium rosenbergii
CTTGACGAGGTTTTTTTATGTGGGGCTGGGAGGAAGTTTTCAAATATCCCCCAGAAGAAGTTATTTTTTCGATGTTTTTTTTTTTATTTGATACAAAAACTCCAAATCTCATCTGATATGTCTGTTTTTTTTACTTACAGGTTTTCATGGGATTTCCCGTTAAAATCTTTAGTATTTTGAATGGAATATTGTTAAACTTACTTTTCATCTCCTTTTTTCTGTATCATTATTTAATTAGCTACAATGATGGTTCTATCATAATATAAGTTTAACTGATAGAGTGAATATATATATATATATAGATATATATATATATATATATATATATATATATATATATATATATATATATATATATATATATTTATATATATATTTATATATTTACATATATATATATATATATATATATATATATATATATATATATATATATATATATATATATAAATACACAAACACACACACATGTATATATATGTGTGTGTGTTGGAATACATATAAATATTTCTTCCCCCACCTAGTAAGTTTCTTCAACAGATAAATACATTGTGATATATATATATATATATATATATATATATATATATATATATATATATATATATATATATATATATATATATTTATATATTTATATTATGTGTATGTCTGTGTGTGTATGTATATATTCTTCAGTTACTGTTGGCTGAATTTAGATTACTGAATATAAAATAAGACATAAAGTTCAGTCTGCGGCGCACTAACTATATTGTGAGGAGACAAACTACATTAAAGACAAAATCTGTGTGTATGTGTTTACATGATACGCACATTAATTCCATAAAGACAGTTCAGCCGTGTAATCGTTTGTAATCAGTAGACAACACGTAGTAAGGGAAGCCTCCCATCCTTTGATGTGACGTGGTTCGCGGCTAATAGGTGATCTACCAAAGTAGGTGCTCGCTTCAGCGGTAATTATCTGAAAGGGGAAATCTAGGCTTCATATTTCCTCAAATGCCTGTCAGTTCCTCCTGCTTACGCAAGCGCTACTGTGATTTAAAGAGGGAATACTGAACAGTGTCCTTATCTGCGAAGAACTTTGCTTGGTAGGGGGGAAGAATCATATTTATATGTTTCCAACTTTGCACCATCAAGTTAAAGAAAATGTACGTTGGAAGGTAGTGCCGTCAGTGCACCTCACGCTGTGCCCTGTAGGCATGACTTAAGGTTGTTTGCAGCACCCCTTTGGCCCCTAGCCGCAACCCCTTTCATTCCTTTTACTGTACCTCCGTTCATACTCTTTCCTCCATCTTGCTTTCCACCGTTTCTAACAGTTGTTTCAAAGTACGATTGCGAAGTTTTCCTCCTGTTACACCCTTAAATCCTTCTTTACTCTCAATTTCCTTTCCAGCACTGAATGACATTGTAGATCTCACCACTTGGTCTTTGGCCTAAATTTCATGTTCCATCCCATTCCATTAAACAAATAATAATGACGATTTTCCTCTCTGAACGAATTCAGTCCCATTGGATAACCCTAATATTAATTTTAGTCCTGAAGGCAGTGGGACGGGCTGAACGATGACCTTCTGTACACAAGTCTTATGAAAACAATGTCAACAATTCGGATATCCAAAGAGTTAAGGTTAGCCACCAGGGAAGCGACATCTTCCTAATTGCTGAAGGGCTACAAAAGTCAGGAGAAAAGAAAAAGTAAGAATAGAATGCCAAAGCCGCAAGGACTGGGAAATTATCAAAACCAAATTAGTCAAAAAGGCTCCAGTGTCCAATATAAGAACAACAAAATGTTTAGGCTATTGTGTCCAGGTATGTTATGCTTTGGAAAAATTCAAATAATGGTAAAATGACTCCCTATGATAGTTGCAAAAAATAACAATAAAAAAAATAGTAACTAGCTTCTTTGGTGTAATATTTCATAAAGCAACTAAATTGATAGATTGATTTAAAATATATAAACATATATATCAGCGCGATGATACCAATGGAAATGGCATGTAAGGACTGACAAAGATTTTCATTTCCGAACTTGTCTGGGTAACGCACGCGCATGTTTTCGTGGAACTCTTCAAAGAAGCGGAAGTGCTAAGCTATGGAGAAGGTGAATCAGATTTTAATTAGTTTCACCGCTGTGATTTTTGATAAGGCAGAGCACTGATCGCGTCTTTCCTTTGAAAAATAGTAGAAAGGTTCCGTGAAGATGCGTGTAAGCAAGTTCAGATAAGTCATGTAAACCTGAAGGCGTATTTACTGAGACCTGTCAAGAGCATATTCAGATTCTGTCCAAATAGAAGGCGGTCTGAGCATGTTTTGTCATCGCATCAAAAATAGAATTTGAAAGAGGTATTCATACTTGTTACTCATATATGCGTATAAACGTTCAGATTAACAATAAAGAAACTGAAAGGTCTAGATATCTACTTCTTTTAAGATTAAAAAAAGAAACCTTTTAGGTGAAAGCAGACATGTGTAGTTTTACTGATTCGAAGTCATGCTTAGTAACAGACTGTTTGCGCTTTAAGTCTGTCTGGTTAAATCAAAGTAAGTGTACAAAAACATAATTTAAACATTTTCTTACGGTTTTAGTCATTTGTATGTTAGATTTCAGCTTGTATCTAGTTTATTTTTATAATGATGGATGGCATGAAGAACTGAAGCTAGTATTTGATTCACTTTTAAGTAATCCAGATTCGAATGTTTATCTAAACGATCTGAAAATCTTATCCATATTATGAATCCTACTTTGTTTTCTGTAAAGACAATAAGGAATGTATTAATAACCGACATTTTATTTGTGGAGTGAAGTTGCTACACTCACTCGTAGTCACTAGATGTTTTATCTGCGTTAATTTTAGTTATTTAACGATCATGCCATTCTTGATTGGTTGTAGTATGAGAGAGAGAGAGAGAGAGAGAGAGAGAGAGAGGAGAGAGAGAGAGAGAGAGCACATGCAATTATTGCATATAAAGTAAATCCTTGCTAATCCGGCTCAAGTCGCAAAATTAATTGGTCACCTTAATTTTGATGAGTGAGGGTTCAAATTTAGAAAAGCAATAATTAATTTTTTTTGACAATGAGCCCGATGAAGTCTTTGCAAAACAAGCAAGCAATACCCCTCTCAAAATGGCATCTAAATTAAACACGTTTCATCAGTTTTGCACCTTAATAACCCAAATTCAATTTACGGTCCCCTTTCTATAAAAAGCGCCACTTTCGGTTTGATTCTCCATGTGATTCAGTGAAAAGAAAGGGGGAAGGGAGGGGGAGAGAGAGAGAGAGAGAGAGAGAGAGAGAGAGCAGAGAGAGAGAGAGGAGAGAGAGAGAGAGAGAGAGAGAGAAATAAAATTTTAGTTTTTTTGTACGGGTATTTAATATATATTTAACAGTATGTAATTAAGGTATAGAAGACGTATCTCCAGACAATTAAAGACTATTTACTTCTTTTTAATCCACATTTATCGGACGCTTAATTCCTCTGCGAACTGTAATCGATGATAAAGAACAGTGTGTATAATTACAGGAAAAGAATCGCGAAGCTTTTTACACGCTTGCATAATTCATTAAAACTCCCGATAATTGTATTCTTTCATTTTCCCTTTGATCTTAATTTTCGCTCCGGCGTTCGTTTCATTCTCCCCTCATTCCTCTCGAAAAATGGAAAGAATTACAAAAAAAAAAAAGGAAAATAGATATTTCCTATTTCTCCCGTCTTCCTTCGCACTGACGTGTATTTTTTTTTTGTCAACAGTATTAGTTGACACGAATCGTTTAATTTAGTTTTAAATTGTATTTACTTTTATTTGCATCAGAACTACTTATACCTTATTTTTTTACTCTTTTTTTCATTTCAGAAGACACTGAAGACTTAAATTTGTCATGCAAGTTGTATTTTAAAGGATTGGCACTGGTTGTCTGCTTATCTATTTTTCTTAGTTATTTTGTTTTTTTATTATAATTTCATAATGAAATACACTGCATGTTAAGTATGTAAGTCTCCAAGTATGAGAGGCTTAAGTTCAAATGTCTTTGGAGATTAGTAATACCCATTTTCTATACAATCTTTTTCTTATTTATTAAACTGTCATCCATATGAAATACTCAAGTCTTAAGAAAAAAAATTTTAAATCTTAAACATTTCAAGTAAGTGTTGAGTATTGAAGAAATTGTCACATCTCTAATTCTGGGACATTTGTAAAAAAAAAATTCAATTATTCAAAAATAGATTTGATTCGAAGAGGTTGCATTGCAGCTTCTAGAATCGATTTAAGGTTTTTAATGAGTGCTTATCGTAATTTTCAATTCAGTGATCCTAATAAAGGTGTTGATTTACACGTAGGAAATCCTTTTTTTTTCAGGTTATCAGTATGGAATCGAAGATTTTTCAGCAAAGTTTTTTTTTTAATCTGCCCTGTTTTCATGCAGTATGCTCTTGAAATAAGAAATATAAAATAATGGCTATAAAAGTCAGCACTGTATGTAATAATATTTTCATCTTTCAGAGTCATAGTATAAAAAAATATTCTCAACTGGTACTAGTTCACTTTTAAAAGTGTGTCATTTGCTACAGCAATGGAAATTTCTTGTTTACCTCGCCTGGTAAAATGACTGATTTTTTATTATTAAATTTTCTATCATTTTAGATTTATTGGAATTTCTATTGTATAACGTAGCTCTGGTCACTAGAACTTTAATGACAGTACATCGAAGTCAGTCATGAATCTATACACTGAGGATTCCCTCCAGAATGCAGAAGTAAAACCACAGTGTATTTAATGAAAGCAGTTAGGCATTACATGAAGCATTGAGAGGTTGAGAATAAATAGAGAGCAGGAGTTGATTTCATTGCATGTTAGTTATATTGCTGGAATATGGCTAGGCAGTTGACCATTATGTGTAAGGTATGTCCGGGTAAGGAAAGGCTTCAAAAGATTTTGTAGGAAGAATGATAATACCTTTGTATTGTGGTAAAGGCGATAAAATTAACTGTTAAAACCATAGGGACAAAGTATGACCTAGCATTCAAGGAAAGATTTGTTTATTATTCAACAGTTATAACTGAAATTTAAGGGTAAAAGGCAAATTTGTATAGTAACGGGAAAATAAGTGTGAGGCGCACATGTAAGGACAGCAGAAAAATAATGTGATAGAATTTGCAGATATGTGAGGGGAGGGTACCGAGAATGTGTTTTCAAAAGTAAACTGTTAGGAGTGATTAAAGTATTTTATACTGTGGCGAATAGATGCGGAAGTGGATGTTTGGAGTGTTGAATTTCCAATAGTATTTAGCATATAGACGCGTGAAGTTGAGTGAAAAGCCACAGACCAGATATTATATGTGTTTAAAGTTGCAGAATTACAAAAAAGGGATGGTGAATGATGAGTGGAATCCATGCTGTTTGAAGATTAAGGAAATAAAGTAGCAGTACTAGACAAAGGTTCTGTAAACAATTGAGAAACGAGACAGATCAATATAGCTGTGACCCTACGGTCGTGAATATAAAAGGGGAACCAAGGAAATTAGGCAATGAAAATTAATGAGTACTGAAGGAACAGTGACGAGATGACAGAAGTTGTGAATCACAAAATAAGTGAAACAAGACAGCTAGCAAAGTTGATCCAAAATACTTTAGAGAGAATAACAAGGTCTATAAAAAACAGAATTATATTGAATGAAGGGATTGAAAATTAATAAGAGTACTATGAAGGAATAGTGAATGTAACAAAGGAATTGGGAGTTGAGAATCACAAAATAAGTTGAAACAAGACAGCTGGCAAAGTTGATCCAAAATAGAATAGAGAGAATAAATGGTCTATAAAAAGGAATTATATTGAATGTTACGGGACGTTTCTTGATTGATCATCAAGAGACTGAGGAAAATAGTGGTGACTGGAACAGTGTGTATTGCAGCTTTTGAGAATGATCTTGTGTGAACTAATGAAATGTAAAGATTTCTAGGAGTCCCGGAGCATAGAAAAGAAATCCTAAGAATATATTATATATATATATAAATGGATATATAATATATATATATATATGGACGTATATTGATTGATATATATATATATATATATATAATGGAACCAAGGGCAGTATGGAGGTGCACGGACAATCAATTGTTTTTTTGTGGCCGACGGCGTTTTACTGCAATAATCCATTGCATTTTCAAGACTGCAATAACACACACACACACACACACATATATATATATATATATATATATATATATATATATATATATATATATATATACATAGTATTGTACTATATCAATGTACAACCTAAACACTATTTTGCTTTCCGATGATAGCAAGTTTCTTTCATGGAATAATTTTTTTGCATATCTATCTATCTATCTATCTATCTATCTATATATATATATATATATATATTATATATATATATATATATATATATATATATATATATTATTGTTTGTTCATTTTGAAATATTCTGTGCCAGAATACCTTTCCACGAACTATAGGCATCTTGCAAATCCTACCGGGAACGGACGTGAAAGCGAAAAGCATGGGCGTGCACATATGCATCCTCTCCTACGGCCATATAATGGACACTGGAAGCACAAACACGCAGGGGAAGTTCAATTGCTTTTCATCATTTCTCGTCAGGACACCCTGCAGAAGTGGCCGTAAGGCTGACGAGGCCCCCAGCACAGCACGGGCCTTTCATCCCTACGGCCTGGGGAGGTTTACAGAAGCGAGGGAATCATCTAAACCAAACAGAGAACCGAGCAGAACAATCTGATAGCTAATGGGTGCTATCACACGCCTCGTGGAATTCGGTTTCTGCGAAGATTAATTCCGGAGGCTGGAGGGAAGACAATGGCATCCCAGGTGTGCTATTAGGTGGGATGCGAAATGCCAGGCTGCCCTAATTGGCACTAATGTACCCTTCGCGCAATCTTATAATTGTGGAGGTTCGCTGAGCCTAATGGTTTGATAGACTGTGTCACCAAGATCCTCGGTCAATTAGACTTATTGAAGAACCGTCTGCGATAATCTTCTTCTTTTTTTTTTTTAGGGATCCAGCATTTTTAAATTGGTTGGTTTCCCTAAAGGATTTTTTTTTTTTTTTTTTTTAGGTTTTCTTGATGGCGGAAGGGGGGGAGGTGGGGAGATTGGTCGCGTGGCATGTGTGGAAATATATAACGGCAAATTGGTGCTTGATGAATTGTTATCCATTTACAGTGACACTAGAAACATAGGCTAGATGAGAATGCATTCGTACATATATGCACTTATAAGCATATTTGACACATTTTGTGGAGTTATTTCGGTGAAATAATATTTGGAGATAGCTTACCAAATAATATACATCTACATACATATAAATTTTTCTATCTATTGTATTTCTAATTATATATATATATATATATATATATATATATATATATATATATATATATATATATATATATATATATATATATATATATATATATATATATATATATACATACATATATATATACATATATATAAACACACAGATATATATATATATATATATATATATATATATATATATATATATATATATATATATATATATAAATAAATATATATATATATATATATTATATATATATATATATATATATATATATATATATTGAGTTAATATTAAATCATAGATAACCCGTCTGTATCGAATTAATCATACCTTATTGATTACGAACGCTCAGAAGGTATTACACGCAAGTACACCTACCCTGATTGTAGGATTCAAACATATTCCTTGCGGAAATGGGACGTAGGTGTGAGTCCCTTTATGCTCATAAGAGTCTACTGATGTTGTCTGTTGGATTATTCCCCCTGTTGGCACTACTGAAGGTTCTTTGCAGCGTGCCTTCGGCCCCTAGCTGCAACCCCTTGTCGTTCCTTTTATTGTACCTCCGTTCATATTCTCTTTCTTCCATCTTACTTTCCACCCTCTCCTAACATTTGATTCATTGAGTAACTGTGAGGTTTTCCTCCTGTTACACATTTCAAACTTTTTAATGTTAATTTCCGTTTCAGCGCTGAATGACCTCATAGGTCCAGGTGCTTGGCCTTTGGCCTAAATTGTATATTCGGTTCAGTTCAGTTGGGTTGTTTTCTCAATGATGAAATAAGAGGACTGTAGCCGTCTTATTTGTTTGGGTGAAATTCGTTCTTCGGTAGACTGGGATTACTTTAAGAACGAAGTATGTTCAAAAGCGTTATTTGACAGTTCATATAATAAAGTAATGAAATTAAAACTGATATAGTTTACTAGAATAAGGTGAACTGAAGTTTGTGCTCTGGGGTATGGCATTGTGCTGACAAAGCTGAGTGTCAGAAATTGAAAACTAAAGAGATTTGTTGAGGAAGTTTTATACAGTGAAAGTGATATGAGAATGATCTGAGAAAACGGGAAAATCGTCCAGACAACGCTAAACTTATTAGTATGTAATATTGAAGATGTATGATGCTGACAGTATGTTGTTAAGATTTAGGACTTCTCAGTTCCAGCGGTCCTTTATCCCTCATACCGCTGGACTGTGGAACAGTCTCCGTGAGGTTGTTGTAGGAATTTTGAAAGTTCAGCAAAGCTGCAATGCATTACTACCCTAATACTATTCTCCTTGCATTTTAATGCATTTTTAACTATTTGTTAGTTTAATAGTCAATTTTTTCTTCTTTTTTAATAAGCGAGATCTCTTTTTTTCTGTATTTCCCTTTACCTCCTCTCACTTCTTCCTAATGAACACCATATTCTTCGGGAGCTTGAATTTCAAGTCAGTGGCCCCTGTGGGCTTGTTCCATGTAAATGGGGTTCATCTTCTGAATAATGATAATAATTGTACGCTAATACCTCGTGTTTTTTCGATGTCGCAAGAGAAAAAATATTATTATTATGCCTTAGGACTGTTCCGGTCATGGCTGTATTTCTTTCTCCACGGTCGTATCGGATTCACTGAAGAGGAAATTTTGAAATGAGGGCGTAGTAAAATTTTTCATAAGTGTAAGCAGAACAATGGTGTTTACTGATAAAACACCGTTGTTCTGCTTACACTTATGAAAAATTGACATATTATTCATCACAATAAAGTGTAATTCATATGAAAAATGTTTGACACTGTACAGGAAGAAAAGACAATCAGGAAGGTCCACAAAAGAATGAAGATTTGAGGCAGAGAGAAAGAGAGCAAAGACTATAGCCGTTGATGGTCGGAAATGATGCAGGAAAGGAAATGTCTCTGAGGAGTCATGTTTTTTATTTTTTCAGGAGGGGATGGGGTGGGGGGAAGATACTTGGTTGTTGTGTGGGGAGGGGGGAGGCGATTACCTCTTGGCCCTGATTTATATTTTTTCTTCGATGACTATCTACTTCCGACATCACCCTTTATGCTAATAGCTCTTCTTTCCACCGTTTCTTCCCTTTGTTTCCAACTTTAATTTTTCGAACGTCATCTCTGCTTTGTCTGTTTTCCCTCGAACTGTTTTTTTTTTTTTTTTTTTTAACCTGAGTATCCTCTTTGGTAGAAAAACGTGGCAACCAATAACATGTTGTAAATAATAAATATATTTAGCTTTCCCTCAATGTCTGTTAATTTTAGCAGTTTTCGGAGTTTAACAAAAAGCTTTGACTTTCGGGTTAATGATTATCATTTCAAATATGCCAGTTCACCTTGAGAAGTAAGGAGGAGACAGCGATGTATATCCATGCAAAAATGTGATTAGATAAAGATTCACATGATCGTGAATTGTTTCTAAGAGACCTCGTGGCTTTTGATCTGGGATACAAAAAAACCTACTTGATTAACAATTGCTTTGCCATCATAGCAACATGTGGTATAACTAGAGGTGGATTTTGCTTTGGTATTGAAAATATCCTGAAGAGACTAGACGTTGTTGAAATATACAACTGATGTGCAACACTTGTGATATTTTCTCGTTGATCACAGACTATCAAAACAAAAATAGAGGATGGAAATAATGTTGTTTCACTGTCAGTAGTTTTTGCACAGTTGAAGGAAAATATGGTTTGTTTACATTGTTCTATGTTGAGGACTATTTTTAGCTTGTAAAATTAACAGGCATCCATAAAGTAAACGGAGTTAAAATGTGTTTTCCTCTTACTCAAGCAGAAAGAAAGATTACCTAGTAATTAAAAGAGTAATGGCAAAAAGGAATCCAAAGTGATCGATTTTCATTAGGAAGTAATTGATAATTCAAAGAACTGATAATACTTTATAAAGAGCAGAATAAAAGTATCACCGAGAGAAGCTGAGGGAAAGCTCGACACACAGATAAATCCTAGGAGGGGAGGCAAAAATGATAAAGATGAACATATCTAATCACAAAAAGGATACATTGGATTCTAGGAGAAATGGAAGATCGTTGAATCAGCGACATAATATTGGCGTTACTCGACAGAAAGCCGACCTGGAAATTCGTAGATACAAGCAAATGTTACAACGCTGACGAATCTGTCACTGAAATGATAATTAAGGAGACAAATGAAGGAGTAACAGAATTATTGCAGAGGTATTGAAAGATAATAAAAGAGTAATTAGCTACGCAGCAATGGTCAGATGATGGCATGCTGGTAAGTTGGATTAATGAGGTCGATATGGAAAGGGGGCAATATTTCTGAACAGTGATATAAAATTCTTTGGGAAATTATATTTTTTATCGATTGTTAAAGATACAAATGTCAGCAAATAATAAACTTATAGGTCATGAAAACGAGAGATAAATTGAAAATCACTTATAAGTTATTGCAGTAAACTGACTTCATTATTATTATTATTATTATTATTATTATTATTATTATTATTATTATTATTATTATTATTATTTACATTTCTCCTCTCACTTGATCTCTTTCCGCTATATTGCATTCTGCAAATATAGGGATTCATTTATATTTGTAATTTTCATGTAAATTCATTAACAGTTTTATATTTACATTTTGATTCTTTGTATACACATATATATATATATATATATATATATATATATATATATATATATATATATATATATATATATATATATATATATATATATATATATATATATACATATATATTATCATTATTATTATTATTATTATTATTATTATTACTACGACGTACAATAACATTTCTCCTCTAACTTGACCTCTTTCCACTTATGTTGCATTCTACAAATATAAGGAATTCCTTTTTACTCATTTAATATTTGTATTTTTATATATTTCCATTTGTATCTTTGCTTACATCTATATTCATTTTATGTTTATGTTTGTATTCATTAATATCTGTATATGTAAAGCATTTAGTAGTCCCACACCAGGCTTTGTCAGTCTTGCACCCCGCCCCCTCCTGATGGAATTGACCCTCCTTTCTCTATAAATTTATTTGTTGCCCTTCGATCTAACGACCTTTTTATCTGCTCTTGATGGTACATTAGCCTTCCCTTTTTCCCATTTCTAGCAGTATGCCTCTGGATTCCGATCTCTCTCGCCATTCTTTTCTCTGCCATCGACCCGTAATCGTCATTTCTCCTCTTAATGTTTTTTGGCGTCTTCTCGGGCTGATAGGTTTTTTCACCATTTTCGGCTGCTTAGTTTTTTTTTTTTTTTTTTTTTTTTTAGGTTCTTGCTGGGTGCGGAAATGCTCTGAAATTTTCAGTCAGGTCTGATAACAATAGTAATGATCCCCGAACTGGAATGTGTTATGACTGTTATTATTGTTATTGCTGTTGTTTTTGCTGTTATTTAACTGCATATAATTGAATACATTATTTCCAGATGTAAACACCAATGTTTTCTAGCGTGAACTTCTTGTTATATCATATTATAATGCTATATGTATATGTATATGTATATGTATATGTATATATATATGTGTTTGTGTGTGTGTGTGTGTGTTTGTGTGTGTGCTTAGAGGCTCAGTCTATCTCAGCTACCACTGTTTGGCTTGCACAAATTTCTTACAGCAAAATATGCAAAAATTAAAAAGTCCCGTTACAATTTTTATCATAATGATAAACAAAAGACCGAGCCGGGAAGGAAATTCATGAGAAAACCTTTTCTGGATCCATACCAGCTCAAGTACAAATAAATAACGAGGCCTGTATTTTTATTTTACGTTAGCAGCCGTGCTTTTTCTTTGGTTCTCTGCTGTTATGTATTGGGCGATTATTGTATTTCTTCTCTGCTTTTCGTTTTTTTTTTTTTTTTTTAAAGAAATATTTAGTAAGTTTATTTGATAATTTCGTTTTTTTGTATGGATAGTTGCACATTCCGGAATATTACAGCAACAACGGTAATAATCGTTTTTTGTAAAATATGGAGGGGATTTGTAAAGGCAGAGATGGAAGTTTTGAATCGTATTCCATGATATATTGCCGTTAAAAAAAAGTGAATCATTCAGACGATGAATTATTCAGTGATTGATGATTGATAGGCAAAATACAAGGGAAAAAGAAAATATATAACATTTCTCTCTCTCTCTCTCTCTCTCTCTCTCTCTCTCTCTCTCTCTCTCTCTCTCTCTTAGAAACATGGTCAGAGTGCCAACTTTCTTACTGTGTTTCATTCCAGATAATTGAATGTCAGAACTTAGATGTTTTGACATTGATATTCGTTATATCCAAAGCCTATATTTATCGTTTGTGTTGAAAGATAAAACGACCTTTCTCCTCCACTTTAGCCAGAGGTTGATGCAATGTTGCCTTAGGTTGTTAATCATTTTTATTTATTTATCATTTTTTTTTTTGAGAGAGAGTTTTTACTACGACATTGTCTCACGTTGATTCTAAGCGATTATTATGAAGCTATATTTGTACCTAAACTTTTCTCTTACACTTTGTCTCATCCGGTGGTATTAATCTATTTTTGTCGAATTTATCTCGATAAGATAATGGTTTTTATTGCTGTTTATGTAATAATGTTCATATTTTACAAATACCAATATCAATATCAATAGTAGCAGTAGTAGTCGTAGGGGTGTTTATAATTATGTATGATAATCCTCTTAGTTATTATCCTCCTCTTAGCTAGTTTAATCACATCAAGGTAAGATAATCGCGGATCATCGCAAATAAGCTCATTTTAAAAGGTTTTATAGATTGGCTTATAGTGCTTTTCCCTTATATCAGGTATTTATAACAGAAAAATAAGTTAAAATGGCTGTAACATATTTAATCATTTCTGCTCGACATATCACCAAGAGTTTACAAAATTCGCCCGTAAGGGATTAAGATAAAGTCAGTAAAGCCGCCTTTTCTATTTCGGGACACTTGGGAGCTGGGATATGAAAGGTCCGTGCGTGAATAGTATCGAAGATCTTTTTTTTATAGCTTTCGTACTTATTATATCAGAGACATAAAAAGACGAGTGTCCTTTCCCGGAATATCTATATTCGTCCGTCGATGCTATTTTTTTTTTTAATCTTTATTTTAAATATATATCAGCGATAAAACTATTTTATACGAATATCCTTTATACACAAGAGGACTCAGTTTCACATCAAAGTGAATTCATTCCTTTTTTTTTAACCTGGAACATGATGAATCTGTAAACAATATTTTATATAAATCTGTTTATTTCTGTTCGCGTAAATCACACAGCAGACAGAGATAAACATTCAAAACAAACTCAATGAATTCGCGTAATTACTTCAAAGATCTGGCACGAGTACGGAACGTGCTTTAATTAAACATTTGATATTATCTGATTTTTAGTTTTCTGTAAAAGAAAGATGGCAATAGTTTTCCGTCCGTCCGCACTTTTTTCTGTCAGCTCTCAGATCTTAACAACTCCTGAGGCTAGAGGGCTGTAAATTGGTATGTTGATCACCCTCCCTCCAATCATCGAACATACCAAATTGCAGCCCTCTAGCCTCAGTAGTTTTTATTTTATTTAAGGTTAAAGTTAGCCTTGATCGCGCGTCTGGCAAGGCTATAGGTGCCAACAACACAGGGCACCACCGGGCCGTGGCTGAGAGATTCATGGGCCGCGGCTGAGAGTTTCACGGGCTGTGGCTGAGAGTTTCATACAGCATTATACGCTGTACAAATAACTCGATTGCGCCGAAGAAACTTCGACCCACTTTTTACTTGTATATCATGTACCAGCTGTTCATAGGTCGTCCACCTCATTACATGATGTATGACAGATATCACGTAAGCGGTTTAGAATAGATCATAATTTCCGTGGCAGGAAGTTTAGTAATCGTTGTAAGTACGGGGTAAGTTTTGCTTGCAAGCATTTGACCTTTGTTTAAGAGATAAAACAGCGTTTGACGCAGGCACAAACATCCCAACCATGTATAAAATTCGGTGTCGAATTTTATTCTATTTTCCAACCTCATGATTGATTTAAAAAAGGAAACTCTGGAGCAATATTACCTTGCTCTGATGACATGCTGAAATTACAAGTACCGCTAACAGTGTTCGACGCAATAAATTTAGTACATTAATAATATTATTTTGGTTATGAAGAAATGTTGGGTGTCCTTGTTACGGAAAAATGAAACGTATATGAATGAAGCCAATTGCCTTTTTGCCAACAAGCATTTTCTAAAAGGCCTAAAATCGGGCACCAGCTTCAAAAAATAAATTCCGAATTGACTTCTTCTGTTATGTATCCATTATGAACAAGATACAGCGCAGACGGTAAAATAAACTATAATACCAACGAATATATTGATGCTAGATTTATATTTCCTTATTGTTTCTACTACTTTTCATGTCAAATCTATTAGTACATCCTTCTCTCTATCTATCTATCTATCCTTTATAGAGTGATTTTTTTTTTCATTTTCATCCATCTTTTTTTTTTCTTCCCTTTACCTGGGAGGCAGATTGCGCAACTGACAGGTGAGACGAGTGTTTGCCTCTCTAAATGGCTGGAAACGGGGGGGAGGGAAAGGGGGAGAAGGTTGGAAAAGCAGGGGGAGGGGGGAAAAAGATTCTTGTCAGGAAGCATCTTGAAGTGCAACGCGAGTGTTTGAGCGTCGTGTTTGCTTAATCAGGTGCTAATGTCCGTGAGTATTTGCCTCTTCAAAGTCGATGAAAGTACGGTTCACAGTGAAAGTTTTTTTTTTTTTTTTTTTTTTAATGGAACGCTTCCAGGTTTGGCTCTTCTCGGTATTGCCTCTTCCGTCCGTTTGTCTCCTCGAAGACTTTTTTTGTTGTAGAATTTCAGACGATGCTTGTTCTCCTCGCCTCGCAGTCAAATGTTATGTTTGTTCTACAGATAAGGATCTTGTGTGCTGTGTCATCGAGCGTTCGTCTTTCCATCGCTCGGTAAACGTGGGATTAATACGAAAAGGGTATAAAAAGGTAAAATGAATTCGAGAAAGGGACAAGAAAAGAAGGAATGTACAATAAGCCTATGATATATAGGGATCGAATCCTTTTTAACAGATCGATCAAATCCCTTAGCTGTCAATTAAGAAGTTTTCTTTGTTTGTTTTTGTTTTTGATGCAAAAATTGCGATACTGTTAAAAAGTGCTAGCATACGAATCATTATTACCAACTATATAATAAAGTTAAAATTATAATAAATGTCTGTCTCCTGTCATGAATTTAGATTCCTCTGACGAAAAATCTCCAATGTTCCAAAGCGTTTCGCTCAGCACCCGAGCTGTTCATTATGCAAGATTTTCTACCGCTAAAATTCATTTTTCCCAACTTAATTGAATAAGAAGCTTACAGGCATAATTAGTTTGCATCCAGCGTAAAATAAATTTCGTTGAAAACGTTTACTCTAAATAGATTTCCTTACGTAAGAAAAACAAACAACTACTTATGTTAAGCTTCAACTATCTTTATAGTGATTGACACTTCGGATGTTCCTCGGATTTTATGATACATAGATTGACTGAGAAAAGGATATTATATATATATACATATATATATATATATATATATATATATATATATATATATATATATATATGTGTGTGTGTGTGTGTGTGTGTGTGTGTATATATATGTATGTATGTTTAGGTATATATATATATATATATATATATATATATATATATATATATATATATATATATATATATATATATATATATGCTATGTGTGTGTGTGTGTGTGTGTGTGTGTGTTTTTGTGTAGTATCTAATAAAAGGAGCAGTAAAAGCGCCAAATGGGCGTGTTTTTTACCTTTATGAGATGGAATTTGTTCAACAGAAAATATTTCATATATATATATATATATATATATATATATATATATATATATATATATATATATATATATATATATATATATATATATATATATATATATATATATAAAACCTAAAATATTATTTTATACACATGACCATTTAACTCTCCATAACCAGTCGCATTCATCATACATGTGGTCCGAAACATATTATCATACTGGAGGTACAATTCTGTCAACATTCCACAAGCGGAATTCCCATAATATTAGTCGATAATCCTCTCTCTCTCTCTCTCTCTCTCTCTCTCTCTCTCTCTCTCTCTCTCTCTCTCTCTCTCTCTCTCTCTCTCTCTCTTTCTCTCGTGTGTGTGTGTGTGTGTGTGTGTGTGTGTGTAAAAAATTTGTCGAGGTTATTATGCTGAACTTAGCGTCCTTTGCTAATTTTAAGACCCGCCCAGCACACAATGGTAAGAGTGAATACAGCGGTCCAATATTGCAATGATTTTTCTCCTCTTGAGTTCCATTCACGGGATAAAATCCCATTTTCTGCGGCCCCGCATCAAAGCGAATCGAACTAATCATGGAATGTGCGTCAAACAGAGGTACAAATAAACTCATTTTGCGTTTGCTGACTTTTCCTCTCCGAATAAAGGGGTGCAAATGATACCCACGAATTCCGACGCTGTAAGCGGGGTTTAGTCATTGTGCAATGTCAAGATATCAAGTATATTAGGTAGGAGGTCTTATGATATAATGCAGTAGTTGGGAATGTGTACCATATATTTTTATCGGGATTTAGGCATATTGTGTGAGAAATAGTGTAAAAAAAAAAATCTCATTTCTCTCTTCAGTACCCTTCAATGAAAGGTTGTGATTAGTCACTATTTTCTACAACTCTTCTTATATTTGTTATATAATGCAGTTCTACATATTTTGATTTAGGTTTCTTATTAGATGAATTGGCTTTATTGGTGTGCACTGCCAAATGAAATAAGAAGAACTTTTATTAAATGTCATCCATTGGAAAACTTATTTATAAATGTAAAGGTGCAGATGGTAAGAAACATTAGTTTACCTTGAACGAGAGAACAAAATAGTCTGTCTTGAACGAGAGAAGAAAATAATTTACGTTTAACGAGAGAAGAAAATAGTTTACCTTGAACGAGAGAAGAAAATGGTTTACCTTGAACGAGAGAAGAAAATAGTTTACCTTGAAAGAGAGAAGAAAATAGTTTACCTTGAACGAGAGAAGAAAAGCCTTGCTGGCGTCACATTGTACAAAGACGAAGGTTTTCAATGGGAAGGTTTTCTTCTGAACTTACAGGAAATGGGTAATCAGTATCATTCAAACAAATGGTACTGGTTTACTTTCACTAAGGATTATTTGATTGCTAGTACTCACTTATTCAGCGTGATATTGCGGTTGTTACATCCTTACCCCTTAGAACGGTTCTGATGTTTTTATCTTTTTGTTAAAAAGCTTTAGTCATATGAGTCTTTTTCGCATTTATTTTTACTATTTCTTCTATTTCTATAAACTCAAGTTGAGAAGATTATTTGTTAAGACGAGTAATTACAACTAAATAAAGAATAACATTGATAATGATTATCATTATAGTAGCAAGAGGTGCAGTTTAAGAAGCACTAGTACCAAAGGCATTATAGAACATTTACATATTAAAGTACCAATATTTCCCAGGAATTCACTGGCATAATCCCTCTTCAGCATATTACTTTTAAAGAGATTTTAAAGATTTTCTCTCTTCAACTTTTCCGCTGAGCCTTTTATAACTGCGCTCCATAAAAAGGAAAACTATTTAAAAAAAAATACTAGAAAATTTTGCCTAATTCAGAAAATCCACTTAAGTTTTGCAAAAGTGTCTTTTCAACCAAAGGTTACCTTTTAAGTTGGGTCTAAAGGTTTGTATTATATGAATCGTATCAGGGATTTAATGCATTGATTACTTTCTATATTAGAAATATAAAAGGACTCGTAGTATTTCCAGGAATATAATGAGTCTTTATCATTTCGTAAATCAGATTAAATCAAGATCATTAAAATGCATGATGAAGGAAGACAGGTGATAAGTATTAACGGAAATTAGAGAGTGGTTTTTAGGAACTTGTTATCATTGTCAAAAAATCACTTCAAGATTTAATGCTAGAATGAAGATCATAACATCTAATATGAGAATTGTTTAGCGTTTTTTTTTTATTAATATGCGTTATGGTTGTAGAAATAAAGTAAACTATTATGAGAAATTATTAACTAGTATTGCCTCTTAACGAACGTGTCCATATCGATAAACAGAATGAAGATAACGTCAAGAGAAAAGGACAATAAACACAAATGAATACTCAGCAATTAAAGGAACTTAGGAGAAAATCAGTTGTAAAACCCTACCAGTGTGATTAGATGTTATGCCCTTTTACTCTCTTGCCATTTACCTTTTCTTTCATAAACACTAAGAGACTTGCTGCATTATTACCGAAATACTAATTTTTTTCGTACGTGTAAGGGATTAAGGCAGTAACGAAGTTATTCAAAACCAGGAACTGATAAAGGTTGGAACGCTCACACCTAATTCTTACCAGTAGTTCCTGGAACATTATCTTTTTTTTTTTTTAATAAGTGAGAGCTCTTCTTTCTGCATTTCCCTTTGCCTTCTCTTACTTCCTAATGAGCACCATATTCTTTGGAAGCTTGAATTTCAAGTCAGTGGCCCCTAGCGCTTGGATAGAGTTCACCCTCTGAATAATGACAATGAAAATCATTTTGGTTCCTTTTCACAGTTTTGCAAAATATTCCTTCTAAAAGTTTTCAGGTGATCTTGTAAACAGATAGACTAACAGACAAACACGCGTTACCTAAATCAGCAATGTAACTTCCTTGTTAGAGGTGATTTCATTCAGCTTCTAAAAGTTATAAGGAACACACCTCACTAAATTTGGCGTATGTTTGTTGTGTATCTTTTTTTAGTCTATTCTGTTTAAAAGAGGCCAGTGACCCGCTTAAACTGGAATGATTCCCGACCCAGTAAATATTAATAATTCTGTGAATACTCATAAGTCTTGTGGTCATCGTAAATTCAAGCTCTCGGCCTACTGTTTGGCTTATCAATGGAATTCTACGGTGGCATCAGGCTGCGTTCATGGAATGTCTAATTTTACCGTGGTTGAAGTATTATCTACAATAATTTGGTTATTCCCCAGTAACTATAGCTTAGTACCCAGGACATTTGTGCTGTTATTGGCAGAAAATAAACAATTATATAAGAGGAAAACTCTCTCTCTCTCTCTCTCTCTCTCTCTCTCTCTCTCTCTCTGTTCCATCGGCTATTAAGAAGTCACTTGGCATTAGAAGCATAAAAACTGTAGTCAAGAACTTCCGAATAAATTCCAAGATATAATTAGTGTTGAATTACTTCACGACTCAGAGATTTTCTTGTGTTTTTCATTTCCTTTTGAATCATCAGACCAAAATGAAGTTTCCATGTCTGTTAACAGCGTTGTGTCTAGACATTCGTAAATGGGAATAGTTTTAAAGAATTTTCTCTAACGCTACTATGTTGCGTAGTTCAGGGCTTGTACGAAAACAAATTGTTACAAAAAAAAGTCTTGTAAATGTGTATTTGTGCACGAAAACAAATTGTTACAGAAAAAAAAAAATCTTGTAAGTGTGTATTCGTGTACGAAACCAAATTGTTACAAAGAAAGTCTTGTAAATGTGTATTCGTATAAGTGTCTTATTAAATATTTTTTTAATTGAACCACCCTCACTTCAATCTCTCTCGTCCTCTCTCTCCCATACACCGTAAGTTTCCATTTCTTTTCTTTTTTTCGCTGCCAGGAATTTCGGGTTGCTCATCTGATAGCTGAGACAAGTGTTTACCTCTCTAAATGGCCCCCCCTTATGGAGGCTGAATGAGGGGAGGGGTTAGGGGGATTTGGGGGGCGGGGGCTGTGAGAAGGAGGTCGGAAAGACTTATCAAGGGAGCATAACTAAGAGAGATAGCAACTCGGCCATTTTAAAGCGAAACACAAGTGTTTGCTTTAGCCGCTGCTAACGTCGGTGAGTATTTGCTTCTTCACAATTCGGTAAAATTACGTTCTCAAGTTCATTTTTTTTTTTTTTTTTCAATGTATGTGTTATGTTGGTGTTTTTACTCCCTCTTGTTTGTCGCCTCGAATATTTTATCGACAGGGTTTGTAATTTCTCCATATACCTGTGACGTCATTACCTGACACCATTCTTCTCCCACATTTTTTCGAAAGTTTCTCATGTTCACGCAATAATAACTGTGCTCCTAAAACGAGTTGATTTTTGCAGATTAAAGCTAAATCTACCGCTAAAGACACTAAGATAGTTAACAATTTAATAGTGAAAACAAGTGAAGAATAAATATGCAATCTTACATACCTTTTTTCAAGTCGGCTGAAGCTATGGTCAGGTTTTCTGCCATGTATGAAAACATAACAACAGAACTCTTGAACTCAAATCAATAAAAGATCAAATTTAAGAGAAAGCACCTCTTAAGGTGTTTCTCGCAGTGAAAGCATGGATGACAGGCATTCTATAGCTGTTCTTAAGTACCCTACAAGTATAGCAAATCATTTAAAAAAATAAAAAGAAAGATAGTGTTTTTAGGAGACTGATGATCTTATGTATATATATATATATATATATATATATATATATATATATATATATATATATATATATATATATATATATATATATATATATGGCAAAGTAATCATTCAGGAAACACTTGAGGTTAATGACTGCAAGCAATAATTAATAACTGCAAGCACTAATTAATAACTGCAAGCACTCTGACTGGTTGAACCGTGAAAATGGGTGAGGTCATTAACTTCCTCTCATGAAATGCGTCCTTGCTTTTGACTCAAGCAATATCTGCGACAGTTTATTCATTAAATATGTATATTAGTTTTAATTAGGTGTGATTGGTGTGTAGTATTCTCCTATTTGTAGTCATCAAGCCTCAGTGAATAAGGTCATTTGTATGTATCACTGTCTAATTTCGGTTTTACGAACTCTGTCAACACCTCTCCTCTCTCCCTCTCTCTCTCTCTCTCTCTCTCTCTCTCTCTCTCTCTCTCTCTCTCTCTCTCTCTCTCTCTCTCTCCAGAGTGTCCTTCCTCCATTCTTATCCAACTTTTTTCTCCAACTCTTTCTCTACAGTGTATCTTTCCTATATTATTATTCAAGTTTTTCTCCAACTCTCTCTCTCTCTCTCTCTCTCTCTCTCTCTCTCTCTCTCTCTCTCTCTCTCATTTCAAGTTTTCTCCAACTCTCTCTCTCTCTCTCTCTCTCTCTCTCTCTCTCTCTACAGCGTATCTTTTCTCCATTCTTATCCAACTTTTTCCTCCAACTACCTGGAAGGTAGATTGCGCATCTGACAGGTGAGACGAGTATTTGCCTCTCTAAATGACCCGTAGGTCCGGGTAGGCGAGGGGGTCAGGAAGAGAGTACATGTGAGATAGCAACTCGGGAATCCTAAAGTGCAGCGCAAGTGTTTGGCCTCCGTGTTTGCCTAAACAAGGTGCTCATGTCAGCGACTGTTCACTTCCTCACCATTCGGCGGAAGTACGTTCTGAGGCGACGCATTCTCGTGTCGTTTTGCCCGCCTGTACCTTTTGTTTGTCATCTGAGACAGTCATTTCTTTATTCATTTTCATTCATTATCACTGTTTCGTTTTTATTGGTTCGTTTATTACTGATTTGTTTGTTCGCTCATTTTTGACCGATCGAAGTTCACCTTAACAGGGAAATATCTATTAGAAATTTACAATGTTCATGTGGGAAATCTTTTTATCTTTTTATTTTTGTTCAGAAAAGAACCGTTGAAACTTTTTAATGGAATATAAGGGACAAGAAGCCGGAAAATGACAAAAATGTACGGGGCTGAACTATTAACCGATTGTTTTAACATGCATTTACAACGTTAATCGTCGGCAAATGTAATAGTTTTAATGAATAATTTTAATTTTCTATAAATTGTCTATTTCAAATATATATATATATATATATATATATATATATATATATATATATATATATATATATATATATATATATATTGTATATATATATATATATATATATATATATATATATATATAATATTTATATATATATATATATATACATATATATATATGTATATATATATATATATATATATATATATATATATATATATATATATATATATATATATATACATATATATATATGTATGTATGTGTGTGTGTGTGTATAACGTATTCAGGAAGAAATGGAGCATGATACATAAATAAGTAAATGCCACGAGTGAAAATGAAACAACGGAGTGGTTGCTAGGCCTTTCGACACAACGGTCCTTTACTAGTACAGTCTGCTAGTAAAGGACCATGTGTCGAAAGGCCTAATTACCAATCCGTTGTTTCATTTTTCCTTCGTGGCATTTTCCTTATATATATATATATATATATATATATATATATATATATATATATATATATATATATATATATATATATATTATATACATATATATATATATATATATATAATGTATGTATGTATGTATATATATATATATATATATATATATATATATATATATATATATATATATATATATATATATATATATATATATATATACATATATATATATATATATATATATATATATATGTGTATGTATATATATATATATATATATATATATATATATATATATATATATATATATATATATATATATATATATATATATATATATATATATATATATATATATACATGTGTGTGTATGAGTTGTTTTGTAATTATAGATCTTACTGAATATGTTCACCAGGTATATTTAAAGCCTATGGCTAACATACATTGAGCTCTTGATTTAGTGAGGCAGTAGCGTTTCTAAAGCATATTCGAATCCAACCACGGGACAGTCTTTTGTTTTTCATTCCCAAAATCAAAACAAAAGCAAAAATTATAGTCAGTTTATTTCATAATTGCGCTAAAACACCCTTTTATTACAGTATAGCAAATATCCTATCAATCTGACGACCAAATTTGTCAATATCGCACGGATTTGATACCTTTTTTACATTAACCGAAAATCACTCTCTCTCTCTCTCTCTCTCTCTCTCTCTCTCTCTCTCTCTCTCTCTCTCTCTCTCTCTCTCTAAAAACAATGAGGGGCTATTATGTTGCGCTCGGTATCCGCTTCTAATTTAGACTCGATCAGCGACCAGTGTTAGAACTGACGAGAGTGTGTTGCAATATTGCAATGCAATTTCTCCTCCTGCGCTTCATTCACACGATAAAATCCTATTTGCTGCGGTCTTGCATCAAAGGGAATCCAGCTAATCATGGAATGTGCGTCAGACACTGGTACGAATAAATTAATTTTGTTTACATTGATTTTTTTTTTCTTTAAGAATAAAGGGACTTAGATCTCCCCCACGGAATGCGACACTGTAAACGGGGTTACTGAACCTGGAATGCAGGGTGAGGAAATGGTAGGCGGGGAGGGTCCTCCATAAATTTATATTTCTGTTACCTTGATTTAGTATATATATATATATATATATATATATATATATATATATATATATATATATATATATATATATATATATATATATATATATATATATCACCATATGATTTTTCCCCACTTAAAGGAAGTGGCATTAGTTATTGCGTGCACGTGTGTGTGTGTGTGTGTATGTGTGTGTTGTGTGTGTGTGTGCGTGTGTGTGTGTATGCATGGCTAAACCAGTGCCAGCTTTCTTTCATCGTTATGATATCAAGCGTATCTAAAAATCTGAGGTTATTGTTGTGGAATCTATATATATATATATATATATATATATATATATATATATATATATATATATATATATATATATATATATATGTGTGTGTGTGTGTGTGTGTATACATCTATACGCATATAGAAACTGCCATTCGGCTTTTATAGCTAACATTACCTAAGTGGGTGTGAACATGTGCCCTAATAACAAATTCTTTCTATGCAGTTAGCAAGACAATGAAGTTTCACAAATTCAGGGAATCTGGAATCGATACTGTACAAATAGTATTCCCTGGAAGAGAATGATATTTAAAAACAAATCAAAGGTGCAAATTGCAAACTGAAACTGAGGGTGATACACAGCCTCTGTACCCATTAGGTCACCATGAGTATGTTGTTATTTTCAAAACAAAAAGCCTTATTTTAATAGTTTAAGTAAAAAGGTAACACAGAACGATAATGAATGACGCTTAATGTCATTCTGCATCTGTGTGAAATACCAAGGCTTGCTTAATGATAACGTATTTTCAAAGGAAGCAGTTGTTCTGATCTTGTTTATTTTCCTCATAACTGAGTTCGGCAAATGAGGATTCAAATTTATACTAAGGGATATGGACCATTTTCCCCTAAATTTCAGGTGCTGATCTCTGTAACTGAAACCATCTTGATCAATTTAGCATACATTACACACACAAAAAAAAGGCAGACTGACAGCAGACAGAGAGTCAAGACAATAGCAAATGGCACAATGTCCTCTACATTCACTTCCAATCTTTATAATTATTTAGTAGGCATTACGATTCTATCACCTGGCTGCATATATTTTCTCACTAACAAATGTCACTGAGAAGGTCACTGAGATGATATTTACTTAACAATGTTGGTTACAGAGCGCAAAATTACTTGGCATGACAGAAAGAGCTCTTTGCAATAAACGTTCTAAGCAAGTGTCTTGACGTCTGCTCTGCTGGAAGCGCAACAACACTTCAGCAGAATGAATGGAAACTTCTTTGGGCTTTTCCAGCGCTTCACAAAAGCAACGAAAAGCGTATTTCAATAACCTGGGTCGTTTAAAAGAATACTTCTTTTAATTTCTGAAATCAGCCCTAGCCATAGAACTAACAGATGACATTGTTATAAAACCAGCCAGGCATCCTCAAGTAAAGAGCATTAACCAGCTAAATAATCTCCCCTGTTAAGGGAACGTTTCCCACAATAATAAAGAAGACGTACATAAGGGAAAATTGATTAGTTCCAAGAAACGCCTTCGAGTGAGGAAATCACAATCAGCTTGCACCGGGTACGTTTCTTTTCGATATAAAAAAAATGTTAATTGTTTCGTCTGACTGCATAAAATAATCGTCCCCAATGTCTTTTTTTTATATAGGAGACAGCTTTCCTTTAATAACTGTATCATTCATGTAGGTCCTTGCATACGTTGAAAGAAAATTATAATGAATGCTTCAGTAATTGGACATAGAGGCAAAACATGAAATTGTTGGAGATAACAATTAAAACAATGCCAAAAGCGACAACAATAAGAGTAGTACTCCAAAATAACTGTAGTGTATTATTTGACAAGAGACGGCAAGACAACATATCATGGACAATGAAAAACAAAAGACAGTGTATCGAAAAAGACTGAACTTATTTTGTACCTTCAAAACAAAGACCACCTGAGGAGAGTTGCAAACCAAAACAAAACTAACAACAGTCGGGGCGCACTCGGCTCGGTAACATAAGACATCCAGGGTAACGACCAAAACAAACATAAAAATGCTGAGGACGAATAAAATGCCGTAGATGATGTTATTGTTTTGCGAGATATATTTAATCTTTCGTAAGAGACGCCAGTGCTAAAGAAAATAAGAAAACTGTGGAAAATGAATAACAAGGCGAAATCGAATTCTTATTTATACCTGATACGTCTCCATTACCCAACGACTATGGATCAGCTAAAATCTCGTAGTTCCCAAATTTCGGTCAAAAGATCAGAAGGTGAAAGAGACTTCTTCAGTAAATTGCGTACAATTACATAAGTGTACATTTTCTTTCATGCTTCTTAACATTTTTTCGTCATTCTTTAATTATACTATATGAAGACTTCCTCTATCAAAGATTTTAACTAATTTTCGAGAGAGAGCATACAGTTATAAGGTCTAGATCATTTTATTGGCTCAAAAATCAATTTTTCACATAATGATAAAAAGTATAAAGGGACCTCATAATAGCCTGAAACTTAAGGGGAAATTTTCCGTAAAATTATGTAATTCTATCATGTAATTGTTGCTGAGTTTTTTTATTTACTTTAATTACATATCGGGCTTTGTCATTCACTAATCATATATAAGCTTAGCGAACAGGATTAAGCGAAAGATACCACACTTAGACAATATATACTTTTTTTATGCTGACCTTTTTAACGTGATGTGTAGTAAGTGGGCGTTACTGAAATTCCAGTTACCAATTTTAGAATGGTTACATTTGTTTGTGAAGTTCATAAACCTGTAGAGCGAGTAAAAATTGACTATAATTGGCCCTTGGTTTTTTTGTACTAACGACATTCATGTTTAAGAGTAATGAGAAAACTAGAAATGTCTGACTCGAAATTTGTATAAAGTAAAATGTGTGTGTGTGGATCTGTTTACTTCCGTAACATTGTTTACATCTTTGAATAATTACATCAGTTAAAAATTAATGATAGTAGCATGAGTCTTGAAATGGAGAAACAAATCCACAGTTATGTATGGGTACGAAATTTTTAAAAATAAATCTTGAGAGGCTTTCAGAATCTGCTCGATTCCCCTTTTCAATCTTAGATTGAAGAGGTTCATTGAACAGATTCCCTAAAGCTCTCTGTAGAGATTTATTTTTAGATATACGTACCCATACATAACTGTGGATTTGTTTCTCCGATTGCATCAGCATAAGAATATATACAGTCTGAATCAGCGGTTCCCTGCCTATGAGCACGTATATAAAAACCATTCTCATGAGCTCTACTTGGGGGAAGAGTTCGTTGCGATAAATGAACCCTGACGAACCTTCCACAGACAAAAGAGAATACCTTCGGCGCTTCCCTCAACAAATCTGGAAATGATCCGAGTCCTACAGAAGAAGAAGTCGGGAGGCAACTTGGCAGCCCTTTCTTGAGACCCGCAAAAACCTTCGGCAGTTTCCGAGAACACTTCGCCTGGAAAGCTAAATAACTCCTCGTCTTCGACTTCGGCATAAAAACTTTTGATATTCCTCAACAGAGCGGAAACACTTGCTCTCCATACTGTCTGATGGTGATCTGGAAACTTTTCTTGCCGGATGCTATGGAAATATGAGAGGTGAATGGGCGGGAGAGAGAGAAATAGCTCTTTTATCAAATAATTTTAGGTGACTAGCAATGGTAATATTACGTAGGTAAAACATTAATTCTCCCATGCATACAAGCTAGTGTTGTATATGTATATATATACACACACATATACAGTATATATATATATATATATATATAT
>NC_089789.1:33198605-33201105 GCF_040412425.1 Macrobrachium rosenbergii
ACAAGCACCCCGTAGGGGTTAGTGCCGCCAGTGCACCTCACGTAGGGTACTGTAGGCATTACTATAAAGGGTCTTTGCAGCGTACCTTCGGCTCCTAGCTGCAACCTCTTTCATTCCTTTTCCTTTCCTCCGTTCATATTCTCTTTCTTCCTTCTGACTTTCCATCTTTCTGACAGTTGTTTCATAGTGCAACTGCGAGATTTTCCCCCTGTTACACCTTTCAAACCTTCTTACCGTCAATTTCCCCTTTCAGCGCTGAATGACCTCATAGGTCCCAGTTCTTGGCCTTTGATCTAAATTCTATATTTTATTCTATTCTATCCAAACAAGCAACATCCAATCAACCTACCCTTCCCATCTCCCCCTCCCCCCCAATCAAGGTAAACCCTTTCCACCTAATTAAGAACTTGCTAACTTCACGGAGTTAGAGGGAAAAAAAAAATTAGTCTTGAACTTTTCTCCGGAAAAGAAAGGATTTTCCAATAAATCTCTTCTCTCTTTACAAGTCACAGTAACGTGTTGTCACTTTCTGAATGACCCATATGCTCAATTACGCTTCTTATAGAATTTAAACTTCGTGCGAATACAAACAGTATCTATAATAGTGTCTAAAACTTTTATAATTTGGCTTCACTACCATCGAGAGTAACTTTTAATTTGACTCAAAATACACAAGGCGTTCATAAATGGCAATGGGATCATGTTTTCCAACTGAAAAATTAAAGCTTTACATAAAATCATATCATAAATATAGCAGTTGAAATAATAGTTTGTAAGGTAGTTATTCCTTTGGGCAAAAATACTTTAAAATTACAAAGTCATACTTTTATCATTCGTTTTTGTAATTCAGGAAAAGTAGCTTCATTCATATTCCAACATATTAATCTATTGTTTTGGGTTATCTTCTTGCAAATACTGTGATACATAAGAAAAAATATATATATATAATCACCTTAATGAAACGTGGATGCTACCAGCATCCATGAATTTAACGAATTTGCTAATCTCTCTCTCTCTCTCTCTCTCTCTCTCTCTCTCTCTCTCTCCTTGAGATCTCCCTAGCAACGAGGAGGCTTAAGTCTTGACGCCATGCAGATGGGGAGGCTGGTAGGAAGGTTAGAAGTTGGCGATATATTCACAAGATCGCGGTCTGCAATCCAAAGCCCCCCAACTCCGACGCCCACAACCCCACCCACAGTCACAACGTCCCCACAACCCCAAGCCACCACCCATCCCACCTTGGCAACCCTTTCCCACCTAATTAAAACTTTGCAAACTTCCGGGACGAACAGAAAAAAAAAAAAAAAAATTTTTGTCTTGAACTTTTCTCCGCAAATAAAATTATTTTTCAATAAATCTCTCTGGTCTTTTATAAAAAAAAGAAATAAAATCTCGGTAACGAGATTGTGCTGTTATTGCCCAAAGTGACCCCTTGATTTAATTTTGTATTTTCTGGCCTTTACTTTAGTTTTTTTTTTTTTTTTTTTTTTTTTTCTCGTGATTACTAATTAGATCGCGACGAAAGTTTGACGTTATATCTTTATGATGCTAGGTTGAGTTCGCTGAAGAAATTGCTGTTGCTTTTTCGCGTCTTCGTTTATATTTTCCGTTGGCTTCCTCCTTTCATGCAATATTTCGCTAGTTTCTTTTAACGTTCCGCAAAGACGCTCACTTGCCTAAATTTCGCTGGAGGAAAATATATTTTTCCTTTTACTGACATGCGGCATGCATGGAGTGTTTGTGTTGATATTTTACCCTTTACATTTTTATATTTATTTTCTAATGAAATTTAATATATCTTTGTCGAAGAAAATTTGTTGCTGACATTCGATTTTATATCCACAAGGGATCAAAGGTAAAGCTAAGGGGAGTACATTATTTTTTTTTTTTTTTTTAATATTATGGAAATAATAATTTAGAGATTATTTTTATCTTGACTTTCTTGGACGCAATTCTATTCTCTTGGACCAAAGTAATGTTGGCAAGCGTCGCAATGCTTACCAACATTACTTTATCCATTCAAAGTTTTATAGTATGTATGTTTGTTATTACTTCTCCCTACAGAAGCCAATGACGGTGGCCAGCTTAATGCACTTTTGTTATCCAAGAAAAAAAAAAACGAAAAGGGAAAAGTTGCCATTAACGGTTAATGGCTCAATAAAATTGTTGTTATATCTGAATATTACTTTTCCGCAACGTTTGGTCGTTATCATAATAATATCAGCTTATATGTTATACGAACACTAAGTAGACTGGTGTCGTAATTCATGCCATTGTGCCGTTGCGTCCCACTTGTAACGAATAAATTACTTTTCTCTGAATCCTCTTGTTTACTTCATTATGCGTATAATATGTTTCGCACATACGAAATAAAATTAGATTTATTTAACACAGGGGGTGCTGTTGCGTAGTAGGATTAACTACACATTATTCTGGGGCCATTTAAACTTCGCTATAAAAGAGGAAGGCTTTCGTGATTTAACAACGGGACAAATCTCTA